>NC_088879.1:10488808-10798087 GCF_032884065.1 Artemia franciscana | reverse complement strand
TTGTCTGTTGACTGACGTCATGTTTGTGTGTCGACTGACGTTATGTCTGTTGACTGACGTCATTATAAGGATTGAGCATTATGTCGTCACGAAGTTGTTTGTTAACTGACGTCATGTTTGTCGACTGACAAAATTACAGACCGGGACACCGGGACACAAATGACAACCGGGACACAGCGAAACAGGGAATATAAATGACGACTGGGACACTCTAAGAGAAATTACAGAGTGGTACACTGGGACAAAAATAACGACCGGGACACAGGGAATATAAATGACGACTGGAACACAGGGACACAACTACAACGGGGACGCCGGGGGGCACACGGGGGATATATAAATGATGACGGGGACACATGGAATGTTCGATTAGCAATCACCATCAACAAAGCTCAAGGGCAATCATTAGAATAATGAGGTATAGATCCAAATACGGATTGTCTTTCCCATGGACAGTTATGTGCTGCATGTTCAAGACTCGGTAAACCTAACAATCTATTTATATGCACAGACAATAGGACAGCGAAGAATGTTGTATGTTCGCAAGTTTTATGTAGTTAAAAACATATATATATATCTATCTATATTCACTGGTGGGACAAAGGGACACGACTACAATGGCGTTTAACTAATATGGCGCGAAAAAAGCTAAAAAAAATAAAAAACCTAAAAAGGAAAAACTTAAAAAAGGAAAAAAAAGGTAAAAAACTAAAAAGAAAAAAAAGCTAAAAAACTAAAAAAGCTGCAAAACTAAAAAAACTAAAAAAGAAAATATATCTTTATATATAAATGTCTTTTGATCTACTGACGTCATTATAAGGATTGAGCTGTATGACGTCATGAAGTTGTTTGTCGACTGACGTCATGTTTGTCTTCTGATGAAATTACCGACCGGGACACCGGGACACAAATGACGACCGGGACACAGGGAATTTAAATGACGACCGAGACACTCAGAGAGAAATTACAGACTGGGACACCGGGACACAAATAACAACCGGGACACAGGAAATATAAATGATGACCGGGACACAGGGACACAGCTACAACGGGGACGCCGGGGGGCACAGGGGGGATATATAAATGACGACCGGGACAGAGGGAATGTTCGAAGAGAAATTACAGATCGGGACACTGTGACACAAATTACGACCGGGACACCGAGACACAGGGAATATAAATGACGACCGGGACATTCAAAGAGAAATTACAGACTGGGACACCGGGACACAAATGACGTAAGGGACACAGGGAATATAAATGACGACCGGGACACAGGAACACAACTACAACGGGGACGCCGGGGGGCATAGGGGGATTTATAAATGACGACGGGGAAACAGGGAATGTTCGATTAGTAATCACTATCAACAAAGCTCAAGGGCGATCATTAGAATAATGAGGTATAGATCTGAATGCGGATTGTTTTCCCCATGGACAATTAGATGTTGCATGTTCAAGAGTCGGTAAACTTGACAATCTATTTATATGCACAGACAATGGGACAGCGAAGAATATTGTATCTTCGCAAGTTTTACGCAGTTAAAAACATATATATATCTATCTATATTCATAGGTGGGACACAGGGACACAACTACAATGGCGCGTAACTAATATGGCGCGTAACGACTTACGCATGCGGGGGAGGGGCTTGGGGGGCGGGGGTAGCGAAGCGCCCCAACCAAATAGGTGTTGGGCACCCCAACAGCTAGTATATAAATATAAATAAGTTGTATTTATGCAAGTTTGTTTGTTTGTGGGTTTGCAAATGACGTCATTATAAGTATATAAGGCTTTGTATATGACGTCATTATAAGATAACACTACAGACCGGGACAGCAGGACATAAATGACGAACGGGACACAGGGAATATAAATAAAGACTGGGACACTCAAAGATAAATTACAGACCGGGACACCGGGACACGAATGACGACCGGGACACCGGGACACAGGGAATATAAATGATGACCGGGAAGCTCAAAGATAAATTAAAGACTTTGACACCGGGACGCAAATGATGACCGAGACACAGGGACACAACTACAACGGGGACGCCGGGTTGCACAGGAGGGCTATATAAATGACAACCGGGACACAGGGAATGTTCGATTAGCAATCACCGTCAACAAAACTCAAGGGCAATCATTAGAATAATGAAGTATAGATCTGAATACAGATTGTTTTTCCCATGGACAATTATATGTTGCATGATCAAGAGTCGGTAAACCTGACAATCTATTTATATGCACAGACAATGGAACAGCAAAGAATGTTGTATATGCGCAAGTTTTAGGTAGTTAAAAACATATATATATCTATCTAGATTCACAGGAGGGACACAGGGACACAACTACAATGGCGCGTAACTAATATGGCACATAACTAATATGGCGCGTAACGACTTACACGCGTGGGGGGCTTGGGGGGCACGAAGCGCCCCACCTAACTATGTGTTGGGGTGGCGCGAAGCACCACCCCAACAGCTAGTATTAAATATAAAAACAAACTTTTTCAACTGAAAGTAAGGAGAAACATCCAAAATTGAAACTAACAGAAATTATTGCATTGGTGAGGGGGATTACTAACAGAAATTATTGCATTGATGAGGGGGATTACCCCCTCCTTAATGACTCACTCTTTACGCTAAAGTTTGACTTTTTGTTCAAATTCCTTAAGAAGGACTCCTGATATAGAATTTCAATTTCAATTTCAATAAAAACATTTTTTAAAATTTCTAAGAACAAAAATTTCAGCGCAATAAGCATTTTTTTAGTGAGGTATCGAGGAGGGGCGAAACCAGTTCTATATATAGTAATTTATGTTCGTTTTAAATTTTGATGCTGCTCTTTACTTTCAGTGTCAAAAACTTTTTTTTATCTAATAGCTGATCGTTTTTAAATAATGCTTGGAAATCTGTCTCCTCCTCCACGGAAAATTCTTTCCCCCACGATCAATCCCACAAAGGAAAGTTTTTCCCAACTAAAATACCCCTGAAACAATTCCATTCAAGCTGAAAATTTCCCCCCCCCCCCACAAAATTTCTTGCCTACAATTCCGGCTAAAAGATGTTTCTTAGTAACACTTTAATTTGAAAGACCTTAATTTATGATTGTTTTAAAAAATTAGTCGAATGTAAAAAACTCCGTAAGAAATTCTTCCCTCGAATATCCCCCCCCCCCCATAAGAAAGTTTTTTCCGCAGAAAACTCCCTTTGGAGGATTTACCCCATGTTAATCCCTCTCCCCGTATGGAAAGATACTCTGGACGATTCCAACCTGCTATCTCCCCCCGTACAATTCCCCTTAACATCTCCACATGTAAAAATGAGTGGGCAGAGAGAAAGTAAGACATTTAAAAGAACACCGCATAGGATTTCTAGCATATTTCGTAAAACTTCTCCTGGAAAGTTGACCCCACCCCCATAAATTTCCCTTATCCAAAAAATTTTCCCTGTTGACATTAATCCGAGAGGAAAATTAACCCCCCCTCCCTCAAAAAGGGTCCGTATTCTTTCTAAAAAAAAAACAAGTAATGTTTGGAAAAAATGGGCCAATTTCATTACTTACATAACTTGCCTTTCCCCATTGGTTGTGGGGGTGAGGGAGGTCATGTTATCCCAAAGGTATAGTTACCAGACTTTTCAATTATGCTGAACAAAATGGTTTTCTCAAAATTTTATCATATAAATTTGAGAAAAATGGGGGCTGGAGGGGGCTAGTTGCCTTTTAATACAGCTTTTGTTACTATTGAGCCGCGTTGCTCCTCACTTACAATTCTTGCTTGCTTTCTAAACTAAGCTTGCTTGAGATTTTCTAGAGAATAATAATTGTTTTCAAAAATTCATCAATGTTGTTGCCAGTAAAAGAATGTTAAGAGCTTTTTAAGTTAGTGTTCTGTTTTTTTCAGCCAACCATACCATTAAAAACCAAAACGAAATACCGTGAGAAACTCCCATCATTAAAAGCAATTGACAGCTTATTGACTAAAACAATTAAGTGGTTCTTAGCTCTTTCGGGTGTAAAAAATACCTTCTACAGTTATAGGTAATAAATTTTTATTATTGGATTTGAAAACAATGCTAGAATTTGAAATGTTGTTTGCAGTTTGTTTACAACTGAAGTTCAAATTTTTAATTTTTGTTTTACATCTGAAGTTCAGTTTTGAATTTTGCAACATATAAAGAAATTATGCACTTTGATAATAACAACAAGGTTGTCACAAACAGACCCCTAATATATATTCCAAATTGTTTTTGTTCGTGTAAAGCGTAATGAGTTCTAGACGTTTAAAATAATTAAAAGACGTTTAAAAATAATTAAAAGACGTCTTAGAACTAAAATAGTTCTAAGACGTTTAAAATCAATCATTTTATGTATTCTTTTAGTACAATCTAAGGGTTAACCTCAAACGAATTGCGACAGCTTTGATTTTGGTACCCTTTAAACCGGAAAAAATTGTTTACAATATTGATCATTTTCGTGTTTTCTTCTAAGATGATGACTTTAAAAACAACTTAATTTGCTCTTATATAAACAGGTCATTTATCTGAAAAAGAAAGGCAACAGGGGTGGAACACCAACAGTCGGTAATAGGCAAATTTGGTGTGTATATAACGAATATGCACTTTTTTGTTTTAAACACTTATTTTCAGCCTACTCCTCCTGCAATCCATAAATAAAGTGTCGATATTGGTCTGGGAGCAACATTACGAGAAGTTGAATTCATAGAGAAAGAAATCGGACTGCTAATGCAAAAACAACGTCGTACCCATGTCAGTTAACCCATCCCCCACCGTCTACCGTATACGTGACCACCCAAATTCTTAGAATCCAATAAAAAACTTCTCGTAAATAGCCAAATCATTGATTTTAATTAAAAAAAACACACACACCCAGATGAAACAAAATGGCAAACGGATCAGATGTTCATCAGATTGGCCTTAATTAAGTAACTTTTCGTAACTAGCTAAATCATTGATTTTATTTTGAACAAAAAAACACAGATGAAGTGAAATGGCAAACGGATTGGAAGTTCACCACATTTGTTTACTTAATCACGTGTCTTCTTCGTCTTTGATTTGGACCTGAGCATTAAAGCAACTTATTCGTTTGCAGAATTTGCAAGCAATGTCGCATTCGATGCCGTTTTGATGACAGCTCTATCGGTCACTTTCACAGGATCCCTTACAGCCACACTTAACGACGGTGAGAATTTTCCTTAGTGTCGTTGGAAGATCCATGAGGATAGAATATAAAATGTCGTCCTGGAGTCTCAAACCCCGATTCTCAGGATCAGGGGCAGGGCTCTCAAGCCTAATCTAATCTTGTTCTAGAAGATAGGTTCGGAAATAGTGAAATTTTACCGCTGCTGAAGAAGGAGATAGATCTTGGGGATGGAGAAAAGTTGTAGACGTTGCTACTTTCTGCTTTAAGGCTCGGTCTTGTTAACTGTCAATATTGTCAGTAGATTTTCCACTACTAATTATAAAAAGTGCAGTTGCTCCTTCTGCTTCAATTCCTTCCTTCGAAGCACAACATCAAGAAAATGGAAGCATTCTCTCTAAGCTTTTTGTTGTGTCTCAACCACCTAAGAACAATCCTTTTGTTACGTTGATGTACACAGGAAGTTGTGTCACCTTCAAGAATTGTGTGAGCAAGATCAAGCAGCTGACAGTTTTCAGTTCCAATCTTGTTAACAAAGACTAAGATATCTTAAGTTGCACCTTAAGATGTTGCACTAGGCTCACTTTACAGGAAGACCTTGTAGCTCTCAGGCATCAATGATAAAGTAACAGTACCAACAAGTCGGTATCGTCACCGATAAATACGCTATCAAAAGACTTCGGACATTCATCCGCTGCAAGCACAATATATAAGTCAGCATCAGCTTTAGCTTGACTCGTTCTCAGGCCTTTGCCTCGTATATAATCAGAAAGTGCATTGACGAAATAGGATTTGTTCTTTTTGCATGAAATGACTTCCGCCTTTTGGTGGTCAATCCCATTTATGGACTAAATAGTGCTTCCCGTCCAGTAACATCGTTTCGCTTGAGATGGGTCATATCGTTTGTTGGAGTAGCCATCAAAGAAAATTGTGGTGTGTGGATATTAGGCCAAAACATAGTTCCAGTATCGGTCTAAGATCTTCAAATAAGATTTTTTTCTTTGTCCAGGGAATCCTGTGAGGCAAATTGCCCCTGTCTATGACATAGGCACAAGTCAGACTTTGATTTTCCCCAATAATATCATTTTCTGAAAGTCACTTGATAACTTTTGTTAGCTCTGTTTTTTTTTGGTTTTGGAACATGCCAGAATCATCAAAAGTGACTCAGGATAGGAGCAAAAATCATATTCAAATGAAGACATTTCGTCCATATTAAGTGTTTTGAATAAAGTTATAAGAAGATGAAATAGCAATGAAGGGTATAAGCAGTGGATGTCTCCCCCATTGTCTTGCTTCACCTTCAAAAGAACTGCTTGATCGTTACGTTTGAACGAATGTTTCTTCAGCAATTTTAGTATCATTCCGTCAATAGTCTTCTTCCTGACTTCTACTGCTCTGTCGGCTTTCACGTTATCTGAAGCAGTCATTCCAACAGCAAGGCTTTGAAGCAATAGCGGAACACCCTCGAAAGGAGAAAACTGCTCGACAAAGTCAAATACTATTTGTGTGTCTTCGCAGTCCCTTTGCTGCCTTGAAATACCAGACTCTTTTTGTTGGTCACTTGGATGATACGAAGCATCCGTCAGTTCTTGCATCAAAAGGTTAACATTAGCATAGGCTGAACGTCACATTACCTACTGAAGTCTCTCTACTTCCCTCATTCCTCTACATCTACTCAATCCAGTTGCCGTTTTCAGAAATCTCATCAGTTCTTATTCTGTGACCGAATCCGTAGATAATCTAGCCCAAAATAAGTCTGATCTTCTCACAACGTACAAGTCTTTTCAAAAGACTTGAAAAGTGTTGAGCTTGTATGTTCAAGTCTTTTCATCTACTGTAAGTACAGCCTCACCAACTTCATCTAGTTGCTGAGACCAGCTGCTCCGAGGTAAGAAATCATAATGAAAACTGTTGGCAAATATCTGAGGAATTTTGAAGAATGGTAACCATTTCCATGTACTATATCCGAAGTTAGCCCTGTCCGAGTCTTGTGACTTTCACTCTGATTAAAGAGTTGACAAAGAGGTCTTAAGTTTCATGAGACTTGAAGATGGGAAATAGGTTCAAGAAAACCTTGTCCATCCATTGCTTTCTCATATAGGTCTCTGATTTTGCTAAGCTCAACCGTATTCATTGCAAGTTCTGTATTTAATTCAAAATCTGCATCTGAATCCTCGTCTACAAAGTCCATTATTAGAACCAAGTGAAGTGCTGCGTCTACAATGGCATGGGCTTGCAGTGCTCGAGTAATAGTCTTACCAAGTAGAAGATAAGAAACTGTATCGGAAGTTTACATCATTTCAAAGCTTTCTTACAGTCCAGATCCATCCGTCGAAGATCCAATGGCACTGACAAAGCTCATGAGAGTGTATAATTTCCCTATTCTAACAAATATTTTTGCAACGCTGTTTTTTAGGTCCTTCTGTGGCAATAATCTCCATGGATTTTCACCAGAATGGCTGGTCAAAGGTTACATTAAAGGTCAAGGGTTCAAGAAAAAATGGACCTACCTAAATTAGTTTTTCAATTGAAATGGAACGATCAACCAAACTAGGAATTCTTCCTTGAGACATGAAGCCTAGATGGCACTCTTAAAATTTTTTGTGGAATTTCTGTAACGCTACTTCCAGGCTCTTCTGCAGTAATAACCATCTTGGACTTCCACCACAATGGCTGGTCAAAGATTACAGCAAAGAGCAAGGGTGGCGGAAAAAAATTGACCGCTCTAAAACAGTTTTTTGAAACTTTTGAAAGGACAAATCAACCAAACTAGGAATGCCTCCTTGAGACATGAAGGCTAGATGGTACTCTTAATAATTTTTGATTAACTAACCTACTTTGCCTAACTGGTAGTCCGATTTAGATACAGCAAGTGCTGGAAAATGGTAAAGTTTACTGTCAACAAATGTTCACATAACAAACAAACTTCTACTTTATTAAATCAAAGAGGAGAAGTCCTGCTTCCCAAAACTCAGAGCTTGATGCTCTGATACTCTCCCATGAATTACAGTGTTACTTGTAAATTGCTTACTTTTACATAAGTAAGATAAGGACTAGAATCTTCAAAAACCAACTCAGTATTATTTTTGAGAGCCAAGCAATGAGTTTAGGCAATACAGTATTTCTTCTTGATTCTAATGTATAGAATTGATTTTCTGGCGCTGTTTCTACTAAATTGTTGTTAAAATCATAGTATTTCTGAGTGTTTGTGAGAGCCAGTCAATGACTTAAGGCAATACAATCTTTTATCTGGATTTTAAGGCATAGTCTTGATTTTTGGTGCTGTTTCTACTCTAACAAAAATGGTACAAATGCCTATTTGAGGTTAGGCTGAGTGTTAATGTTCAAGCATGTTCTAAAATAATCTAAAACTTAGGGACATGGACCTAGTGGTGATTATGATATGATTTGCTTCCCTAAAATGAAACATGGGAAGGTAATTGATGATGATTTTTACAACCTCTGTATGATCTATCTTAATAGTTTGTTTGTCTGTGGTTGCTCAACTAGTAGATTATAAAAGATACTAATCGAGCTATCTAAAGTCTGAAAGCATTGATACTGCAATAGAAGGGTATTAAAGATTCTGGTTTACCCTGCATATATATTCTCTGAAAATTGAAATTGATTCGCTTCTAAAATGGAAGAAGCCAAGAATTTACCAAAAAAATGGGCTCAGAGTCAAATACTGGACTTTTTTCAAAAAAAAGAAGGAATAGATTCCTCTGAAAGACAGGGAAGAACAAGTGATGAAACCAAGCGGCTGCCAAGTGACAAGAGAGTTGTCATTGATGTTTCTATCACTTCAGACAAAATGGTTGGTGAGCATAGTGCTATTGAAACCAGTCTAAGAAACCAAGAGACAGTTTTGTTTGAAAACGACGTTCTTTTTGGTGGTCCTACAAAACGTGACAGGAAGTAAAAATAAGTCCAGACGTACATATCAACTAAGCAGTGGTACCAAAGTTGAGCCTGAAAATAGTAGAGGTCTGAGCACAGAACAGAAAACCAAGAAAAAGAAAAAGATGGCTACCGACAATCTAGAACTGAGTGACGACTGCTCAGAATGTGTAATGTCTGGAAAGTTGTTAAGATGTTGCCATTGTAAGATCATGTACGGCTAGTAAAAAAAGCAAAATGAAGAATTTGCAAGCTGTAGATAAGGAACTGGCTAATACTGTGTGAGTGACAGTGTAAGCATTGATAGCGAGACAGAAACAGTACAAGCCAGTAAAACAGAAAGAAAACCAAGAAATAACCAAAACGAGGTTTTGTTAAAGCTTGGGAGAAGGAAAAGCTGGAGATGGAGCTGGAGACAAGAGTTCAAATGATACAGCTGCCAAAATCTCGTCTCACATGTAGGAGCCCTTGACTAAGGCATACTTTCATTTCCTTGCATTTACGCTTAAGAAGATCAATTGCTTGAATTTGGGTTCCCGAAGTAGTGACACTTGCATACACAAACTCTTATCCAGCTCAAGAGCAATCATGAAGTCTATCATGAAGTCGTTGGTCAAAACTGACATCTTAGAGAATGACGATGTATTTATCACATCCATGATCTCAGGCTGTTTCAAGGAAATCTCCGAGATTTCTTGTGGTCGAAATATCGAAATACACTTGCTGAAATATAAGGATGTGGTGCCCTCGAATGATCTCAAACAATTTAGGTTGAACTGCCTGAACTTCCATGTAGAAGTTGTCACACGAATGAGGAAATGGATTGGTCGTTCCTATCCCACGTTAATAGCTCTGACTTGTTTGGACCGAGTGCCTGCCTTTAGTAGAAGAGCTGACACTCTAGTGGGACTGACTAGTCAGTTCAGCAGGTTACTTGGGAAACATGAAGGTGAAGTAGAAAGGTGAAGGAATGTAATAGAGATTCAGTGGATCTTGGTGAGTGAGCCCAGGAATGAGATCATCAGAACCATGGGAACTGAAAAGTCTCCTTTGATCTTTTGGACGACGTTATTGAATACGAAAGATGCTCAAGGCAAGCCACAGTTCCAAGAGCTGTCAATTTTCATGCCAAATCTGTTTGCGCTCCCGCATTCTAGTGTAGCTGCAGAACGTCAATTTTCAGTTCTATCAAATATAAAGACGAAACACAGGAGCAGTCTAATTTTTGACACGATAGACTCTGTGATGCATGCAAAGCAGCTGTTCTATCGTACCTCAAGAACCGTGCATGACTAGGAAATTTCTTCCGATATACGGCATAGTTTTTTGACCTGGTACAAGGTGAAAGAAGAAGAAACCTATGGGCCCTAGTTATAATGAGGGTCGAATATACTTGAAGTTCTGGGGAGGAGGGTCTGTGTGTAAGAGGTTACCAAGTTGTTTATTACTTATATATCTGATATTAATCTGTAATTTTTATTACAAATATGCGATTATTTTGGCTTACATTTTCTTCTGCCTTTAGGTCCATTAATAGTAAGATTGTAACCATTAAGACAGGAAGTATTTTAGGAAGATAGTAGTATTGTTGGCTCAAGCTAAGTTTCAATGAGGGTACAAAGAACCCCAGACAAGTTGATAGACAGATAGTTGAACTGTCTTGTCTGGGAACTAAGTTCCAATTATCGAGTCAAACTGACATGCTATACAAGAGAAAAAAAAAAGGCACAAAGCATGTTAAAACGAAAAGACGTGTGTTTAGCCGTTATACTTCATTCTTACGAATTTCTTCTCTACTGAATCCAGGTCTCGGACAAGTCATTTGCTCGCAAACTAAAAAGCTCAAACGCACCTATTGTGGTCTTCTATTTTTCCATTTTCAATGGTGTCAACTAAAGCTTAGCCGATAAAGCCGATTACGTAACTTCATGACGTTACGTAACTTCATAAGTCTATTTTCAATTTACTGTCGGAACTGATTCTCCATAAAACTTTTACAATTGTAAACTTGCCTCGTTGGCCACCCAGACACAAATCCATATTGTATAACATTAATTTAATCGAATGTTCCTATTTCTTTCAAGACGTCATAGCAACGTCACAATCCCAAGATATCAGGATAAGGTTAAGCCTACTCCTTTTGTAACTTATTTAGAAAAGATTACATATTCAAAACACTAAATAAAGATTTGACAATTAAACATAACGAAAAGAGAAATCACCAATGCAACAGCACAAACATATTAAAAAAAAAAAAAAAAAAAAAAGGAAGACAGAAGGAGAAAAGAAAGACTGTTTTCCTACATTAGTCATTAATTTAAACCAGCACTTGAATGAGGCCTTAACCCTACTCATCCAAACAATCACATAGGTCACATAGCCATACACAATCAACCATAAAGAATAATTCATGGACAGACAGTCATGTCGTCAATAAATATAAGTCGTCATTTACCAAAACAATAAATCAATAAAGACAAATAATTCAGAGGCAACAACCAAACACAAGGGCTCATCATGCCACTTTTAGCAAAAAAATATGACACATTTTGTAAACATTATGGAATCTGACATAACAAAAAAAGAACGTTTTTGGAAAAAATATGACACACTCCTTAAGAAAAATTTTGCAGCCCTGCTAATTAAATGGGTCAAAGTTCTAACCACTACTACCCCAAAAATTGTTGAAAAGGAGTAAAGTAGCCATGCAAGATAACTATGATGTTAACGATGAAATGACCAAATTACTTCTAAAGCATGGAAGTAATGTTAACGTAAGAACAAATTATGATACAAGTCCACTTCATTTAGCCACTTCATTTAGACACGAAAAAGGTTTAACTCCCTTAGATATTGCAGTTATAAATAAACAGGAAACATTTGCTGATTTATTGACAAGCAATGAAGCTGATATAAATGCCCGAAATGAAGAGGAGAAGACTCCACTCATCATGCTCATCAGTAGTGGGGAATTTTATGATAATTACCTGAACATTGTAGAACTGTTGCTAAAACATGGTGCCAGAGTCAACTCTAGAGACATTCGTGGGAAAACAGCGCTTCATTATGCTTGTCGTGGTAATTGTCTTTCTGATATTCACGTGAACCTTGTAAAACTGTTGCTAAAATATGGTGCCAGAGTTAATTCTAAAGACAACGATAGGAAAACAGCACTTCATTATGCTTGTTATTTTAAACTGTATGGACGAACTGTAAGGACGAAAAACTCTGCTGCTATTGAACAAAAGGACATTATGAATCTGCTGCTAAAACATGGTGCCAGAGTTAACTCTAGAGACAAACATGGAATAACAGCACTTCATTATGCTTGTTATTTTAAACTTTCTCGTGGTCGTGATGATGAAAGTGACATTATAAAATTGCTGCTAAAATCTGGCGCCAGAGTTAACTCTCAAGATAATGACGGCAAAACAGCCCTTCACTTTGCTTGTTATAGTGGGTGTAATGAAGCTGTTGAAGAGCTTCTGGAACATGGGTCTGACATAAACATTACTTGTAAAGATGGTCGTACAGCTCTTGATAGTCTTGATCCATTGAAGGAAAAAACTGTAGAACTTATTGTTTACCATTTAGTTAAAATGAAAACGGCAAATTTATATATAAGCGAAAAAAATATACAATCGATGAGTATAAGAAGGTATGATAGAATAACTAAATCCATTGATCGAAGAGATCATTGTTTGAGAGAACTAGAAAAAATGAGGAATGAGAAAATTGCTAATGCCAATATTTCAATTTACGAGATTTTGGTAAAAGGAACAAATTCGTTAGCAGCATGTATGAGGAATGAAAATGTAGTGGAAGTTTCAAAAACAGCAAGATATGAAATGCAATTTCCATTATATGCTTGCATACTAAAAAATCAATTCAAGAAGGGTATGGAAAGGAATAAGTTACTTGAACCTGCCAATAGATGTTTCAATTCTCTCTTTAACGGCTGTCCAGAGTTACCATTTGAATGTGCTGAAAAAATATTGAACTACATAAGTAATGAAGACTTGAAAAATTTGATAAATACTTTTGAGCCCGATTGTATCAGTTAAGAAGGAACAGTATAATTAAGTACTTCTAATATAAAGTTATATTTTATGAAATTTAACAGTAATTTTGTGTGCAAGGGTAAGTTTCAGAAGATTTTGAGTGTCATGTTAAGGGAATAAAGGTATACACATTTAACTCAGACGTGGACAATATTAAATAAGGTGTAAAGCTTGGAATTAAAAATTGAAAATCACTTATTAAAAGAGGAAAAGAAAAGATGAGTTATAAGAGCTATGTGTAGGCTACTGTGATCAATATAGACGAGAGAATTTTCTTATAAAAATGTTATTGTGTTTTTTCATGTATTATACGGTATAGTAAATTAAAAAAAAAAAAATTTGCCTGAAAAAATAATTTGATAGATGGATCATAATATAGGACTCAAATGTCCAGAAAGGTGAGTAGAATATAAGCAGTAATAGAAAAAAAGTACCTAATTATTGTTTTTGTGAAACGAAAGGAATCTATCGTTTGTCACTTAAATCTGTCAGATTCCTTAAAAGACAATATAGACACTAGCATTTATTATTATAAAACTACATGGTAAGCAGCGCAATAGCGGTGCCAATATAAAGAACGACATTGGCACAATGTATTGTTATTATTTTTGAACTCAAACAACCAAAACTAGCATGAATAGGACTGACAACCCCTGTGTTTTCTCCAGGCCAGACCATAATTTGCACTTTACTGACAAAAATACAAATGAATGTGGGTTGTCAGTCTAATAAACATATGTTGATATTTACTTCTTAAAGCATTATTAATTTTTTTATTTATTTAAGATAAAAATGTGAAAATATTTATTTTTGTCTGTGAAGTCCAAACTGTGTTCTGGCCGTGAGAAACCATTGGGTTTGTCAGCACTACTTATGTCAATTTTTGATCGTATTGAGTTTAAATCGGTTATTTATTGTAAGTTCCGTTTGTTTTGGATCTCATTTATTTATTGAGATCCAAATTTTATTGTGCTTGGGATTCATACTACGAAGCTTGAATGGTTCAAGTCGTATTTATATGGAAGAAGTATGAAAGTAGTTGTTGGTGATTTAAGTAGTAAGTTATTTCCTCTGGTTTGCGGTGTGCCACATAATTTAATCTAATTGCAATATAATGGATATTGAAATTGGATTATTATTGGACTTTCTTTTTGCTGGTCTCAAAGTCTGATTTGACTTTTTAGATTCCTTTGAAAAACTTCTATTCAAAAAATTATTTTGATTTAATCAGGATAATACGATAGTTATTTTGATGCATATTATTTTATACAAGCTCTTTTTTTTAGATTTTCAATATATATTTGTACAAGTCACACCTTACTTACAGCGCATTATTACAAATTGTTTGAAATCCCTGCAATGATTCTATGTCTTATTTTAACATCAAGATTTGTTTTAGCTAAACCTAAGGGGGAGATTTTGGTTCTGTACATATTATTTTAAAGGAATAAGCTTCGTTATTAAGATGCTCCAAACATTTTATCTAGAGAAATTATCTTTAAATTAGAAAATTATTTAGCAAAATGAAATGAGCTTTGATTTTCATTGCTCTCTTTCTTGCATAAATTGTCTATCCAAGTACTCCTTTATAAGCATAACATTTACGCAAAAATTCAAAATATTAATGGAACAACATACCCCGTCATTAAGAGCGTATAAAATATATGTGTAATGATAGTTTATGTGGCAGTTTTAGTTTGTTAAGAATGGTAGCTTTCCAAGCATATAGGGTAGATTTAATTCGTTATATACAGGAATTTAGCTTCCTCTCAAGTTTCTTATGAAAGAGCGGTATTTTTTCGTATTTAACTTTATCTCGTTTTCATTGATATTTGGTCAAAAGGCTTAAAATGTGAAGCTATGTTCCTCCAAAAGTCTTAGAGTTAATCGGTGAATCATATGAAAATGAAACCGGAAACCAGAATGATACAGGAAAAAACCAATTTGAGAGAAACTGTGAATCAGAGAAGAATACATTGGGGAAAATATCAGCATGTCCCTTTTCTTCCCACCTTTTTGTGAGCTCAAAATTGACTCATCTGACAAGTAAGAAAATTAATTAAATTGGGCCCTAGAAAAGACACTTGTAGATTATTCAATACTACCCCCCCAAAAAAATAATCCTGACCACGCTGTTATAAGTTGATTCCCAAAGGCCGACGCACTCGTTCTAAAATATAAATTATGCTTCCAACTCATTGGGATAAGCACCCTTTATTTCCTTATAGACTACAAACACGTTTTGTACACCGAAAAGATCATTAGAATGAAAATTTCTTTTGAACAGTTTCCTTCCCCAATTTTCTACTAAGTTGTTTCAACAGGAACAACCCTGGATAAAAGGAAACAAAACAATACAACATCAACAAACAAATAAAAACGCATTCTTGAGGCCATGACGGGGACCCTGAAGGACGGGGAAGGGGGGGTGTGGCAAAATACCATTTAGAATTTCATTAAAACAGAACATTAAAGAATGTCTCAATTTAAATCGTGGTAAAAAAAACTGTTGGTAGCATTTATACCTCACTCCCCCCTAATAATTTTATTCATTAGGCTTCTTGATCGTGACCATCTTTTTCGTTAATTAAATACAAAACTAGTCTTTTCAATTTTAAGTAAAGATCAACATTGAAACTACAACGAACATATCCTCAATAAGAGGGATATGTCAGTCTTCTCCTTTCCTGCTTTCCAATCATAAGCTTTAATTAGCTTTTAAACGAGAGTAATACCAATCTTGAATTGGCGGCTGATTGAGAAGTCATTGTTTCAGGAAACAAACTGCCTCCAGTCCTGCTTTGGAGTTTTCAATTCCCTAAATTTAATAACATGATTTTTTTTCCCCGATGAAGCTGTTCATGCGGGTCTTTTTAGCTTTTTTTTCTCGTTTTATCATTTTCTACGGGGTGATTTAACCAAACCAGTTGTACATATAATGTTGATTGGTGCAGATGATTCAAGCTGACAAAGAAAAAGTATCTTACTTTGTATGTAGTTTGCAACAATTAGTGACCCATGGTAGTAATTGTTGGAACTTTAAAAAACAATCGCTTCATAATAGTATGGTGTTTACATCAAAGTGAATCAATTTACATAAGACCCATGAAGCTAAACTGTACTCAGGAAAAGTCATTAACATAAGTAGACTTGCGTAATTCCAGAAAAATGGGATCCCTCCCCGGAAGCGATTCAATATTGGTGAAAGTTTATCTAATTCTGAATACCTCAATGGCTCTTAACTGTACTTTCAAGCACCTGACTTCAAAAATCCAAAATTTTCGCTTGTTTCACTTTTTGTTTGTTTCGTTTTCCCTCTTAATCACCCCCTCCCCCTCCAAAAAAAAAGAATATCGATTTCGGGAGGTCTGGAAGGTATTTTAAGCCTCCTGTCGAGGCTTATCATTTCTATTTATCATTGGAGAGGGCAACATCCAAGACTGTTCAAATGAGGAACAAGACAAAAGAATAAACGTCATATGCCCCATTTTCAGAATACGCACACTTTAACACTGAATGTTTGGAAAATATTGACTATTAATTATTCAATGATGTCGCAGCACCCATTCCCTTCGTTCTTAACTCGTCTCTTGGTCCACAGAATAGATTATGTTTACGCCGATGCTTCTGGTGTACACCAACGAGACTAGTTTATCACCCATCAGGAGCCACTGATACAGACGTATTATACGTATCATTTCATTCTTCTGCAAAATTTGATGTGGTTTCAATAAACAACAAGCTTGGTTTTGCCCTCAGCATGTTTTTATATTTTGCTATGGTTGAATAAAATTTTGGTTAGTCGAGTTATAGCCATTGGACAAAAAAGATACACTTAACCCACAGTAAGTGAATTTGTTTATGGTGGGAGAAGTTTAAACTATAGAGATTTTACTAATTATAGGCACGTTCAAGGATTTTAGTTTGGAGGAGGGAGCGGTACATATTCGTAATGGAAAGTGTTACAGAGCCTGCGTGGTTCCTTAGTCCATCTTGTTATGTTCGTATCTGAGTGAAAATAGGCTAATTTTTAGCATTTCTCTATCCGGGAGGGACTTAATAAAAACGTGCACAAAATGGAAAGGCATTAAAGACTTATCAAAATAATTTTGTCTTTAGATTTTATACAACCTAATAGCAAAAGCCAGAACAGTCCTATTTCACTGCTATTTTGAGTAGGCCCTCTTGCATTTTGATATTTCAGAACACACTCAATAAGTGACGTTAGGCTCTTACGATGCAGGTACATTTTAACTAAATATTTGGTACTAGTTCATTATTTGAAACACCCAAGAATTTTGCCGAGAAAATCCGGTTTCATTGACACAAAGACAAAACTCAATTTATTTTGCTACGCATAGTGATAGAGGGTAGTGTCTAAACATGGATTTTCAAATGAAGATTTTGGATTTGCCAAAGACTGAAAAAGAGGCAATTATTTTTTTCCAGGATAAGGGGTTGTTGCTCACAACAAAACTGCGTCAATGGACACAACATGACTTTATACTCTTACGAGTAGGAGCATTTCTGGAAGTGTGACAAAAGGCCATGTTTGAAAAAAGTCGATTTGCGTGTAAGTTCGTGGTTTACTGACTGTAAAATACCATTTATATGGTAATTTTAGAATTTTCCTAATAAAGTATTATATTTTCATCATATTATGTTTTATTTCAATAGCTTTATCAAAAGTTTGGTCTATATATTGGCACATATGGGGGGGGATTGCATTATGTCAAATACCTAAATTAAGCTAACCTAACCGCCTCTAAATATGAAATATTTAATTAAAATGTACCTGCATCGTAGTTTGTTTTACGAAAGAACCTAACGTCACTTATTGAGGGTGTTCTGAATAATACCCAAGTACCTATTTTAGTACTAGTGTATCAAATAACTGGGAAAATATCTAACTTGAGCTATAGATTTGCATTGTTGGATTGGAGTAAAATAAAATGAACTGCTTTTTGGAATGAAATTTATGAAGTTTAGAAATTGTTTCCTTGAACCTTGAAGTGTTTTGTTTTGAGTAGGCCTATCTGTACAATAGTACATCCTTATTGGCTATCCATTGTGTATTTAAAGACCAAAAACTCGTAGGGATGATTTTATACAGACTAGAGCTGGAACCAAGTTGCAATTTCGGTGAATTTTCCGATTAACTCACTAATGAGATAGCTACAAAAATACAAACAATTTAGAACCTAAATTTCATCCTGAATCCAAACATGGCATTATTTTGTGTCAGATATCACCCTTCTTATATGCAATTATATACCTGAGTTGTTTATAGACACTGAATTCTCCCTAAGTCACTCTTACCTCAAATTGATTTAACAGTTATCTTAATAATGAAAAATTCGTTGCATATAGACAATTCAGGGCACATAACTACATATTAGGGAGGTGATATAAGGGTATCTGAGGTAGCAAAAGATTTCTAAAGCGAGGATAAATCCATCGATTTTATTATACATTTGACTGAAGTGGTTTTCAGCAGTGGCTTTCTTTTAAGTCACGGTTGTTTTAAAATAACAGAAATTTTTGTTTATTTTTTTAATGGCTTTGCATTGAAATTTATTATTTCCTAGAAAAATCAATTTTTTTTTTCGCGCATTTATTATTGGTAAGACTTTTAAGGGGCTTTTTGTTCTTTTCAGAGGTTGTTTGTTTAGATTCTTGATTCCTAATGTGGGGCACACGCCCCACCGGTGGGGCATGACAATGTTTTGGTGGGTCATAGACGAGATGTCCACTCTTTGGCTGACTTCATAACCTTTATTAAATATTTTTTATTTTATTTGAAAGGCGTCGCACTCGAATACATTTAAGGACCACAAAAAAATATGATAATGTTGCAATGCCATTATACATTGCATAAAAGGGATGTGCATTTAACTGAACCCATGTAACGTAGCTTCCATGCCACACGACCCAATTTAACTCAACCTTCGCGGCACTGAACCCCATTATACTGAACCCACATGCAACTCAACCCTATTTAACTGAACCCTCGCGCAACTAGATCCCTGTGCAACTCAGCCCCCGTTTAACTCCAAACCCCATTTGACTGACCCGCCGTGCAACTGAGCCCCCTTAAAACTGGGCCCCTAGCAACTCAGCCCAAGTCCAAATCAACCCCATTCAACTAAACCCTTATTTAACTGGACCCCCGTTTAACACAAACCCATTTTGACTTAACCCTTATGTAAGTGAATAATATTTAAATTAAGCTTGTTTGAATCAACCCAAATCCTAAAAATAAGTTTGAGTTAGTACTGATTAGAAGCTTAAAATATGCTTCTCGCTTCCTTCTGAGTTTCTAACTTATGTTACCCATTTGGCCAAGCTAAAGCTAAACTAATTTGGACGAAAGTACGGTCAGAGTCGCGATTGCTACTAATTTCTGTAACTGGCAGCCAATGAAAATGCTTCTCCTTCAGGATGTTGCTTGCGTGTATCTTTTTATGCCTGGAAAAGTTAACAAAAAAGTTATTCAGTTTCCATCTAAATGACCAGATTTTGATTTCTTTCCCCATATTTGGTCAAATATTATGCCTTTTTTATGTTTGAATGGGGAGGAAAGAGGGCCCTTGAGTCTAGGCCTTAGCTTTCAGATTAGAACGAGCTTTTGCTCTGGTCGGACTTAAAATTTAATGCGATGTGGTCTCTAGGAATGCACAAAAGTCAGAAAGAATTTGAAGAAAATTTGAGAGGTATTGGGAAGAAAAACCAAAGGGGTACAGGCTCAAACATTCTGACAAAAGAAAATTATAGAAGAATATTTATAACTTTAGCGATTATTATACTTGTAAGCAGCTTTGAATAGAGAATCAATCATCTTTTTATTTGGAAATTTTGGGTGAAGTATGTTATGTAACGTCAAATCAGTGACCAGTTAATGCACATATTTACGGGAGGGGGAATAAAATACGAATTCCTACAACTTGAGAAGGTTATCCATTCCAGTGCCCCTAAGAGTTTCAGGTGATCAGCTAGTGCAGGGGGGGGGGAGGGAAGAAAAAGAAAAAGAAGACAGGCTGGGGTATCAAGTACTTTTTCGTAGTTTCAATTCAATTCAATTATTCAATTTATTCAAAAAGAAAAGAAAACACATAACAACAATAATAATAAATATCCTAGAAGCGAACTTGTTAAAGACCAAAACAACAACAAAATGAAAATGAAGAAGAGAGAGAAAAAAAAGAAAAGAGAAAACAAGGGTAATTAAAGCAAATCGAATAAACAATTAGAGAAATATAATATCAAGATTTTAGTACATTGTTATATAGCGTCCGGAAACTTGTGGATAGTTCGACACTGGAGGGTATTAAATTCCTTTGAATTATAGATTTATAAATTGGGGATCGCTGGGCGGAACTAGAGATACACCTGGGGACAATGAAAGAACGGTTGGATGAACGGAGACAGTGGCCTTAAGAATTATTAAATAAAAAAAACAAGTTTTTTGAAATGAAAGTAAGGAGCGACATTAAAACTTAAGACGAACAGAAATTACTCCGTATATGAAAGGGGCTTTTCCTCCTCGACACCCCGCTCCTTACGCTAAAGTTTTTTATTGTTTTAAAAAGTAGAGTTGCGGGAAAGAATCAAATTTTAGCGCAAGGAGCGGGGTGTCGAGGAGGAAAAGCCCCTTTCTTATACGGAGTAATTTCTGTTCGTTTTAAGTTTTTATGTCGCTCCTTACTTTCATTTCAAAAAACTTGTTTTTTTTATTTAATTTGTGAAAGTTTTTGAATTAATGCATGTCTGATTTTGGCTCTCCGTACATAAATTATTAAAATGAAATTTGCATATTAATTCTTTTTTTGGCTATATGGCTTTCTCTTAGTTTTGATCAGATGATTTTGAGAAATAAGGGGTGGGGAAGGAGGCCTAGTTGCCCTCCAATTTTTCATTACTTAAAAAGGCAACTAGATCTTTTTAATTTTTAACGAATGTTCTTATTAGTAAACAAAATACGCAACTTAAGAATTAACTTACGTAACAAACTTTTAGATTCTTATATTTTTGAATATATATATGAGAGGGTTGGTCCCCTCGTTAATACCTTGCTCTTCACACTAAATCTTGTTTTGTCCCAATTCTTTAAGAATGACCCCTGAATCAGAAAGGCCGTAGAATAAATAGTTGAAATTACTTAATTTTTTTTATCTCCTCCTAAATACCTCGGTCTTTATGCTAAAGTATTTTTAGAACCCCTCATATGCGTAATAATCTCTGTTTGTTTTAAGTTTTAATGCTTCTCCTTACTTTCAATTGAAAAAACTTTTTTATGTTTATATTTTCATTGTTTTTTTTATAGTAATGCTAGAAAGTCCTGCGCCCTTTTCATTGAATTTTTTTTCCCCATGAAATATTCCTCCAAGGAAAGATCCTCCCATATAGCCCCCTCCCCTGAAACCCACACCCAAACCAAAAAAATCCCCTTGATAACGTCGGTACACTTCCCAGTAGCTATTACTGTGTGTAAACATTGGTCAAAGTTTGTAACTTGCAGCCCCTCCCCCAGGGACTATGGGGGGTAAGTCATCCCCAAAGACATAGTTATTATGATTTTCGACTATGCAGAACAAAACGGCTATCTCGAAATTCTGATCCGTTGACTTTGGGAAAAAAACGAGCGTGGGAGGGGGCCTAGGTGCCCTCCAATTTTTTTGGTCACTTAAAAAGGGAACTAGAACTTTTTATTTCCGTTAGAATGAGCTCTCTTGCAATACTCTAGGACCACTTGGTCGATACGATGACCCCTGGGAAAAACAAAAACAAAAAAAAACAACAAATAAACACGCACCCGTGATTTGTCTTCTGGCAAAAAAAACGAAATTCCACATTTTTGTAGATTGGACCTTGAAATTTTTTCTATAGGGTTTTCTGATACTCTGAATGCGATGGTGCGATTTTCGTTAAGATCCTGTGACTTTTAGGGGGTGTTACCCCCTATTTTCCAAAATAAGGCAAATTTTCTCAGGCTCGTAACTTTTGATTACAAAGACTAAATTTGATGAAACGTATATATTTAAAATCAGCATAAAAATCCGATTCTTTTGATATTTCTTTTAGCATCGAAATTCCGTTTTTTAGAGTTTCGTTTACTATTGAGCCGGGTCGCTCCTTACTACAATTCGTTACCACGAACTGTTTGATTCCCATATTCGGTTAAGTTTCACTCTAATTGTTATGGAAATATTCCAAACCGCTTGGAAGTGCTTCAAGGTGGTGTTCTTTCATCGTATCTTTTCAGTATTTGCATCGCAGTGTGTTATACAAAATTATGCCCTTTCTTTTTTGTAATTTGGTAAATGTCTTTGTATTGCATATGCGGATGATATACTTCTAGATCTAGCCGTTCTAGATCTAGCCTCTCGAATTCCGTATCATCTATTTCAAAACATTTCAAAACTGTTGGTCTGTCATTGAATATTGATAAGTGTGAGTAACTAGTCTTTAATGCAAAGTCTATGCCCATTTGAAATCCGCGTTCTAACTTCTCCATCCATTGTGTCTCTGATTTGCGGCGGTCAAGCATTCATATTTATTGGAATCTACTAGCTTTTAGGATCAATATTGTACGGCATATTAAAGAAAACTAAAAGCGGGTTATGGTAAAATAGTAGCTAATCGTGGTTATTATTATCGAAAAGCCCTTGCATTGCTATACACTAGTTTTTGCGACCATTCAATACTTTTCCTATGTGGTATTTCACCTATCCTGAAAAAAAAACAAGATCTGGCTGAATTGTGTATATTATATTTCCGCTATTGTAAGTTTCTGTTTCATCTACCCCGGTCTTATAGGAAAAAGAAAATAATTCGGTATTTCGGGGCTTCTGACATTATTACTCCTTTGCGGAAGTTAGGCTCAAAACTGGAAAAGGATTATATTTTTTCTCTGGGCCCCTTCCACCTCTTAGTTCGTTTATTTTCCCATTAGTTTTCACCTGTTTTCGCTTTATAGTTGTGTTATCTCTTAGCAGTTCTTTCGTTAGTTGAGTTATGGTTGTGGTATATATGTTTTATCGCTCGTATAGTTGCGTTATTTTCAAATTATACTCCATAATAGAGAGGCTCCGAACACCCAGCATTGTATATTAAGCTCTGAATTTGACGTTTTTTCTAACGTGACAAGATTTGTCCTGCGCCCTTTTCATTGAATTTTTCTTCCTCCATGACATATTTCTCAAAGGAAAGATCCTCCCACATAGCCCCCTCCCCTCAACCCTACCCCCAAAACCAAAAAAATCCTCCTGAAAACGTCTGTACACTTCCCAATAACCATTATTATATGTAAACACTGGTCGAAGTTTGTAACTTGCAATTTTTCTTCCCCCATGAAATATTCCTCCAAGGAAAGATCCTCCCATATAGCCTCCTCCCATGAACCCCACACCCAAACCAAAAAAATCCCCTTGATAACGTCGGTACACTTCCCAGTAGCTATTACTGTGTGTAAACATTGGTCAAAGTTTGTAACTTGCAGCCCCTCCCCCAGGGACTATGGGGGGTAAGTCATCCCCAAAGACATAGTTATTATTGTTTTCGACTATGCTGAACAAAATGACTATCTCAAAATTTTGATCCGTTGACTTTGGGGAAAAAATGAGCGTGGGAGGGGGCCTAGATGCCCTCCAGTTTTTTTGGTCACTTAAAAAGGGCACTAGAACTTTTCATTTCCGTTAGAATGAGCCCTCTTGCAACATTCTAGGACCACTTGGTCGATACGATGACCCCTGGGAAAAAAAAAACAAAAAAAAAAAACAAATAAACACGCACCCGTGATTTGTCTTCTGGCGAAAAATACAAAATTCCACATTTTTGTAGATAGGAGCTTGAAACTTCTACAGTAGGGTTCTCTGATACGCTGAATCTGATGGTGTCATTTTCGTTAAGATCCTACGACTTTTAGGGGGTGTTTCCCCCTATTTTCCTAAATAAGGCAAATTTTCGCAGGCTCGTAACTTTTGATAAGTAAGTTTAAATTTGATGAAACTTATATATTTAAAATCAGCATTAAAATGCGATTCTTTTGATGTAGCTATTGATATCAAAATTCAATTTTTTAGAGTTTTGGTTACTATTGAGCCGGATCGCTCCTTACTACAGTTCGTTACCACGAACTGTTTGATTATTATTAAAATAAGATAATAAGTGGGGAGGAAGATTTTTATGGTAAGCGGAGTATGCAAGGGATAGATTTAATTTTTTGGTGGTTTGTTCAAAAGGGATAATACCAAAATTGGAGTACAAGTCCTTGGTGGGATATAGTCGTGGCAACCGAAAAACTGCTTTGACGGCACGGTTTTGAACATATTTTAATTTATTGGTAACTGAAGGATAAGTATTACCCCATACAGATCCACAGTATGAGATATATGGGTAAATAAAAAAATAATAAAGGGTGACAAGGATATCGGGAGGAAGAAAATAATTCACACGATTAATCATACTTACCTGTCGCAAAATATGGCTCTGGTATTGGACACATGTGTTGCAAATGATAGGCAGGAGTCTATGTGGACACCAAGAAACTTGGCAACTTCGACCTGCGGGAGGAGATTGGTAGAATATTCTAGGCCAAGTGCTGGCTGAGCTTCATTTTTTTTGTAAGGGGTACGAAATAATACCACCTGACTTTTCTTGCTGTTAATGGTCATGCAGTTAACGAGACACCACTCCTGTACTCTATTCAGAAGGGTTTGAGTAGAGGTGACGACGGATGGTACATTAGAACCGGTGATGAAAAAGTTGCTATCGTCAGCAAAAAGTACTGGGTGCACTGATGGGCCCAGGTCCGTAATCAAATCATTAATTTGTTTCCAAGAATTTGTTTGGTGAATAGTTTAGTATTGAAATGAAAATAAATAGCTTCTATCGTAAAAGAATCAGCTTTGTATTCGGATGAATCTTTTTCACTTTGTAGTCTTTTGCAATTTTTTTCCCTTCCACTTGCAAAGATGACTGGGTATGTAAATATTTAAGATCGGGATTTTGAACACCAATTTGTGGATTTTCGATCATGGAGATTTCAGTAGTTGACTTTTTAAGAATTCAAGCCTTTTATTCTCCAGAAATAACGCTAAAATTGAATTTTGGTGCCATTAGGCACCCAATATGATGGTGTTGTCATGAGGAAATCATAAAAAGCGTGCGAATGTGAATATTAAATTTCAAATAACATTAAACGTCTGCCTACGATATTTAAGTGCCCTGCCAATTCTGGAGAAACAAAACCGAAAAGGGGAGACTTGTCAGTGTTTCCGGCTCTTTTTAAAAGTTCCTAGAATTTTTTTCCAATAAAAACTTTTACTATTAATTTAAATAATAGCTATCATTCCTGAACCAGCATTAATGGCATTTTTTTTCTTAGTAGACAAGTGATTTTTTTAGCGTATCTTTAAGATTATGCATACTGCACTACACTGTATCTTTCCATGGCTTTGGCTTTACTATGGGCTTTCTCTCCACTGGGGTACAGCTATTGCTGCAATCATGACCTTCAAGTGTGTGTGTCATTCATGACCTTTCGGGCCCTGGGTATGAAAAATTCTGCTAGTTTTCAAATATATGGGACATATGGTAAACTGTTGTTTTTTAGATGGGAGAAAGAGTTTTACATCAAAGTGGAATAAAAGAAAAGACACAGGAATTAACCAAGAAATAAAGGCCATTTCATTCGAGTTAGCTTGTTTAACAGGTTAAACAGGTTTAATCACATTTATAGTTATTGAGGAGGGTTGAGCTGAAAATGGTTGATTTGAATTGGGTGAAGGCAGACAGGTTTGGGGTAAACAGGGGTTGAGTTGAATGAGGATGAAGTTAAATGAGGGGTGAATTGCAGAGAGGGTGAGTAGAAAGGAAGTTGAAACAAATGGGGATTGATTTGTGGAAGGATTGATATATACGGAGGTTGAGTTGATTGAGGGATGATCTGATATAATTGAGTTGCATGGATATTCAGCTGAAGGGGGTTTGAGTTGCACAGGATTAAGCTTTATAGGGTTCAGCTGCACGAGGGCTCCATTAAACTGGAGATGAGTTGCATGAGGGTCCAGTTGCACGGGGGTTCGATTTTACGAAGGTTCATTTAAATGGGGGTTGAGTCCTATGAAGGTTCAGTTAAAAATAATCAGTTGTATGGAGGTTGAATTGTATAAGGGGTCAGTTGTAAAGGGTTTAGTTGCTTGAGGATTCAGCTACACGAGGGGTCAGTTGGATCGGGCTCAGTTGCACCTTGGGTCAGATCTACGAGGGTTCAGTAGAAAGGCGTTCGCTCACGCGAGGGTTCAGTTGCAATCCAAATATTGTTTTTCACTAATATAAAGAAAACCTAGAAGATGACCCAAAAATAGATATCGGGTTAATGGCCTTTTAAGCTTCCTACAGGCGAATATACGTAAAATTTTGAATAACAAAATTTAAACATCACGAGGGGGGTCTCAGGAGTGTAGAAGTCTTTTGGTGGGGAATGGCTCAACATCGGCTAGGAACTACTGGTCTAGATCAATATGACTTTAAAGAGGGGATCTACAATACAAATTAGGACCCAGTAAAATTTTTCCAAGCAAATATCCTTCTTTCATTCCCTACCTTCTCCTGAAGGCGCAAGTCTTGCTTTGTTAGTTATACAAACTAATTTCAAACATATTTCAAAAATAGAACTGTGAAATAGTTTCTACGACCACCCATTCGAAGGCTTATGTCATCCTCAAAGGCATAATAATTTGACCTTTCGAAATGGTTACATCAAAAGCTGTGATTGGATATCTAGGATAGGGTAGCTAAAAATGGTATAGAAAAGCTGAAGGTCGCTCTCAAAATGATTCTCAAAATGACGAAGTCCATCAAAATGATCCATATAAAGGGGAATAGAATCCAACCCTGCTTAACTCCTGATTTAATACAAAACCAGCTGCTGACCTCATTTCCTACCTTAACCGCAGCAGTATTATTCTCGTACATAGCACAAATTACTTTAATGTGTTTTTCTGGTATACCATATAAGGATAAGATCTTTGCTAACGCTCTTCTATCAACAGAATCGAAAGCCTGCTCATAATCAATAAAACTGAGGACCAAAGGTGTTTGACAACGAAGGGACTTCTCAATTATTAACCTAAGAGTGAAACTTTGGTCGACACATCCTCTACCTTTTCTAAAACCGCATTGTTCTTCCCTTAAAACTTTGTCTACAGCATCTCTCAGTCTAAAAAGTATCATATTACTCAGTAATTTGTTACCTACAGAGACCAGACTAATGCCTTGATAATAACGACACTCACTCTTGTCACCTTTCCTATACAGTAGTTTAATTAAGGTTTTCCTAAAATCATTGGGCACTTCCCCTTTTTCAAAAATCATGTTCATAATCTTCAGTGGCTTATTCCTAACCTCAGAGCCACCATATTTAAGAAACTTATTAATCGCACTATCAGCACCTGGAGCCTTATTATTTTTTAATCCTTTTAGAACTGTCGCTAATTCTTCCTCACTAAACAAATTTTCCTTCACATCCAAGGTATCACAAACTTTTTCATTTTCATCTATATCTTTTCTTGCAACTGTATCTCGGTTTAGCACATTCTCAAAATGTTCCACCCATCTTTCTTTAACTTTTTCCTTATCACTAATTGTGGCCCCATTTCCATCTTTAGCTGGGACTAGTCCGGATTGGCTACTCCCTTTCAATTTATTAACATGCCAGTATAATATTTTACTATTATGCCGTCTAGCCGCATCTTCCAGATCCTCAGCAATTTTATCCATGGCCTCCACTTCACATCTCCTTACTTCATATTTTAATGCTCTCTCCACTTTCTTTACATTCCTTTTTTTTGGACCTGCACAAAATTGACTTGATAACAGTCATTTCCTCGATATGACCATCTGGGGGACCTAAGGGAGAGGGAAACTGAAAAAAACGAGGTATTTTTAACTTACGAATGAGTGATCTGATCTTAATAGAATTGGAAATTTAGAAGGACTTGGTGTCTCAGAGCTCTTATGTTAAATCCCAACTGTATCCGGTGATATTCGGAAGAGTTGGAGGGGGAAACGGGAAATCTTGGCAAACGCTAGAGTAGAGAGATCGGGATGAAACTTGGTGGAAGGGATAAGCACAAGTCCTAGATACGTGATTCACATAACTGGACTGAATCCGCTCTCTTTGAGGGAGTTGGGGGGGGGGGTTATTAATTCGGAACTGGGCGATATTAATTCAGAAATAGTTTCTTCCCCGGTTCGACCATCTGGGGAGGGGAGGGGTAGTGAGGGGACGGTTCATTCGGGAAAATCAGAAAAATTGAGGTATTTTTAACTTAGGAACGCGCGACCTGATCTGAATGAAATTGATATGTAGAAGGAACTCATGTATCAAAGATCTTATTTTTAAATCCAGACCAGATCTTGTGACATTGGGTGGAGTTGGAGGGGGAAACCGGAATTCTTGGAAAATGCTTAGTGTGGAGAGACTGGGATGAAACCTGATGGGAAGAATAAACCCAAGTTCTAGATAAGTGATTGACATAACTGGACCATATCCACTCTCTTTGGGGGAGTCGGGGGGGGGGGGGGGGGGGGGTATTTTCAGTGCTTTGGCGAGTTCCGTGCTTCTGGACGTGCTAGGACGACGGAAATTGGTAGGCGTGTCAGGAACTTGCACAAATTGACTTGATATCAATCGTTTCCATGATTTGACCATCTGGGGGCTTGAGGGAGAGGAAGAATTGGAAAAAATGAGGTGTTTTTAACTTACAAATGGGTGATCGGATCTTAATTAAATTTGAAATTTAGAAGGACTTCGTGTCTCAGAGCTCTTATTTTAAATACCAACCGGCATTGAGGCTCTGATTTTCCTTTTAAACCGATCTATTGATTCCTAGAATTTTGCTAGAGCTCATGCCATATAAGCTCTTGGCTCTTCTTACCTTATCACGAGTGCTATATGAGCTCTTGACTCTTTTTTTCTATAATTAGCCATGGCAAGATGCCCATAACTATTGTTGTGGGCAGAACTATTGACATAGTTATTAGGTTTTTCGACTATGCTGAATAAAATGGATATCTCTAAATTTTGATCCGGTGACTTTGGGAAATTAATGAGCTTGGGAGGGGGCCCAGTTACCCTCTAATTTTTGGTCGCTTAAAAATGGCACTAAAACTTTTAATTTCCGTTAGAATAAGTCCTCTCGTGACATTTTAGGACCACTGGGTCGATACGATCACCCCTGACAAAAAAAAAAAAAAAAAAAAAAAACACGCATCCGTGATCTGTCTTGTGGCAAAAAAAATACAAAATTCCACATCTTTGTAGATAGGAGCTTGAAACTTCTACTTTGGGGTTCTCTGATATGCTGAATCTGATGGTTTGACTTTTGTTAAGATTATATGACTTTTTAGGGGTGTTTCTTCCTATTTTGTAAAATGAGGCAAATATTCTCAGGCTCGTAACTTTTGCTGGGTAAGTCTAAACTTGATGAAACATATATATTTAAAATTAACAATAAAATGCAATTCATTTGATGTAACTACTATTAAAAAAGTTCTGTTTTTTAGAGTTTCGGTTACTATTGAGCCGGGTCGCTCCTTACTACAGTTTGTTACCACGAACTGTTTGATAACTTGGGACAACTGATTAACTTTTGAGGTACCTATTTTTTACTTTTTCTGCGGCTGTTTAATTTTGTGCTTGGGGAATTCCCCAGGAAGAATTTCTGTGCAAAAAACAAA
Organism: Artemia franciscana; assembly: GCF_032884065.1. Classification (NCBI taxonomy): domain Eukaryota; kingdom Metazoa; phylum Arthropoda; class Branchiopoda; order Anostraca; family Artemiidae; genus Artemia; species Artemia franciscana. The sequence goes on along the minus strand of NC_088879.1, from coordinate 10,768,217 downwards.
ATAAAAATCAGGCCAGTTTGAGACAGGGTCTAGTTAAGGGAACGTTTACACTTACTCCTTGTTTCAAAGGGAATTTGTGATGGGCAAGAATGCCCTATAATTAACGACTTCCATTAAATCTAATTTTCTGCTAGAAATTTTGTCATTCAAGTAGCTGCAAAACCACTACAACAAAAAAAGATACGTTGAAACAATGCTTTTATTGCTGAATATATTTACGATAGGATTACAACTACTAGGTTTTGTTGGAACCTTAGATTGTTTTACATTTATTTTGCTTGATTTCAAATAGTTCCTGGTAATGAACTTTTGAGTAAAGAACGACTCGGCTCAATAGTAACCGAAAAAATATACAAACAGAATTTAGATATAAATATGTACATCAAAGGAATTGAAATATTATGCTGATTCCAAATATATGATATTCGTTAAGTTTAGTTTATCCCATCAAAAGCTACCAGTCTGAGAAAATTTGGCTAGTTTTCGAAAAGGGTGGGGGAACCCTGGAAATTCAATGAATCTTAATGGAAATCTCACTATCAGATTCAGCGTATCAGAACCGTACTGCAGAGGTTTCAAGCTCCCATCTGCAAAAATGGAGAATTTTATATGCTTTGCCAGAAGAAAGGTCACGGATGTGAATTAAATTTTATTTTTTGATATTTTGTTTTTGTTTTTGCCAGGGGTGATCATTTCGAATGAATAATCCTAGAATATTGAGAGAGGGCTCACTCGAACGGAAATTAAAGGTTATACCGCCCTTCCAAGGTGACCAGAGACATTGAAGGGTAACTAGCCCCCCTCCCATGTCCCTTTTTCCTTAAATTTGTCAGATCAAAATTTTGAGATAGCCAATAGTTCAAAAACAATGCATTCGGAGATAAATTAGCCCCCATAGCCCCTGGGGAAAAGTCTGTAGGTCAAGAAATTTTACAATTGCTTAGGTATTTGTTATCGGGAAATATACTCACTTTTTAGGGAAGGGGGGGTGAACTTTCTGCTCAATAAATTTTTCACGGGGAGAATTTTCGGGGGGTAAACTTTAATTACTGATAATTTTTCAAGTCATGCCCAGGCCAAACCGAGATATGATACGGGGTAATCTACTGTACCTGTAAACTTCCGATTTCTTGCCACGAGGTTTTGTATACTAGTAATTTTAGATTGGTTAGCCGCGTCCCACTTTTTCAGTTTTGGTTGCTTAAGAATTAAAATGTTAAATTATAACAAAAAATAGTAGTTTGGTGCCACAAAATGGTAGAAAATACCACTTTTCTGTGGGAAGGTCTTTTTGGTTACATAAAAAGGAACTAGAACTTTCAGTTTCTGTATGAGTAAGCCTTCTTCTGATCTTGTAGGGCAACTGTTCAGGTACAGTCACCCCTGAAAAAAACAAACTAAAACGCATCTTTGATCTTTCTTCTAGAAGAATAGCAGCAAAATTGCAGATTTGTGCATAGGAGCTTGAAACCTCTACCGTAGTGTTCTCTGATATGGTGTATCTAATGTAGTGATTTTCATCAAGATTGCTCCACTTTTGGGGCTGTTGCCCCCTTTTTTTCGAAAATCAGTAGAGTTTTTTGGATTCGCAGCTTTTGTTGGGCATTATGAAATTAAATAGATTTTGTATATTTTAAATCAGCCAAAAAAAAAAATTCTTTTCATACATTAATTGTAAGCAAACTTTTTTTTTTATCTTGGTCACTATTTACCCAAATCGCTCCTTACTTTCAGTTAGTCAACATGATCTGTTTGAAAGGTACCTCATACATAAATACATATATATATATATATATATATATATATATATATATATATATATATATATATATATATATATATATATATATATATATATATATATATATATATATATATATATATATATATATATATATATATAATGAAATTTACGTACCTTATATTTACTTCCACACTTCAGTCTTTGGTGGGGGTACTAAAATCCACACCATTCCATACCATGCTTTCAGTTTCTGATATAAAGTACACCAACGGATTTAGAGATAGCCGCCTCACTAGCTCAAGAGTGCAGTTACACATTCCAGCTTACGTAATGCATCCGTAAACTGATGATGTCCCCATTGGCTAAAACCTCAATTAAACTGTCGGTGTTCACCTCCAAAAGCAGAGTATGTCTCCATAGCCCACTTCTCCTACCCTTGGACATTGTATTTTGTCTATGTTATACTGTATGTCGAACATCATCTTTTTGGATTGCTATTCTTGGATTGAACTACCATATGCTAAATTTTCGTTTAAGGTGATTGCGGTTGCTTAAGGGATCACCATATCTCGTTAATCGTAAACAGTTTTTAATTCGTATGGCTGAACTATTTAGAATTGACTGGGTAGTCTTTCCATAACCTGTAGAGCTTGGCTAAAAGATCCGAATTAAGGTCTGAAAGCTAAAAGCTGACACCTGATTTCCGGGAAAAATCATTTATCTTCTCCTGTTTTGTGCCAGAGAAATAGATTTTCAGTTTTAGTAAAACTTGTATTATCAGAAACCGTGATTTTTTATGGCACTTGGTATTAACCAAGTGACATATAGCAATCGCAAATTCTGTCGGTCTGTCTGTCGGTCGGTCCTGGTTTTTCTACTTTAGACACTTCCAGGTCCGCTAGGACGATGAAATTTTGCAGACGTATCAGGGATCAGACCAGATTAAATTCAAAATAGTCGTTTTCCCGATTTGACTATCTGGGGGGAATGGAAATTGGTAGGCGTGTCAGGAACTTGCACAAATTGACTTGATATCAATCGTTTCCATGATTTGACCATCTGGGGGCTTGAGGGAGAGGAAGAATTGGAAAAAATGAGGTGTTTTTATCTTACAAATGGGTGATCGGATCTTAATTAAATTTGAAATTTAGAAGGACTTCGTGTCTCAGAGCTCTTATTTTAAATACCAACCGGCATTGAGGCTCTGATTTTCCTTTTAAACCGATCTATTGATTCTTAGAATTTTGCTTGAGCTCATGCCGTATGAGCTCTTGGCTCTTCTTACCTCGTCACCAGTGCCATATGAGCTCTTGACTCTTTTTTCTATAATTAGCCATGGCATGATGCCCACAACTATTGTTGTGGGTATAACTATTGACATAGTTATTAGGTTTTTCGACTATGCTGAATAAAATGGATATCTCTAAATTTTGATCCGGTGACTTTGGGAAAATAATGAGCTTGGGAGGGGGCCCAGTTACCCTCTAATTTTTGGTCGCTTAAAAATGGCACTAAAACTTTTAATTTCCGTTAGAATAAGTCCTCTCGTGACATTTTAGGACCACTGGGTCGATACGATCACCCCTGACAAAAAAAAAAAAAAAAAAAAAAAAAACACGCATCCGTGATCTGTCTTGTGGCAAAAAAATACAAAATTCCACATCTTTGTAGATAGGAGCTTGAAACTTCTACTTTGGGGTTCTCTGATATGCTGAATCTGATGGTTTGACTTTTGTTAAGATTATATGACTTTTTAGGGGTGTTTCTTCCTATTTTGTAAAATGAGGCAAATATTCTCAGGCTCGTAACTTTTGCTGGGTAAGTCTAAACTTGATGAAACATATATATTTAAAATTAACAATAAAATGCAATTCATTTGATGTAATTATTGTTATAAAAGTTCCGTTTATTAGAGTTTCGGTTACTATTGAGCCGGGTCGCTCCTTACTACAGTTTGTTACCACGAACTGTTTGATAACTTGGGACAACTGATTAACTTTTGAGGTACCTATTTTGCACTTTTTCTGCGGCTGTTTAATTTTGTGTATGGGGAATTCCCGAGGAAGAATTTCTGTGCAAAAAACAAAATAAAAATCAGGCCAGTTTGAGACATGGTCTAGTTAAGGGAACGTTTACACTTACTCCTTGTTTCAAAGGGAATTTGTGATGGGCAAGAATGCCCTATAATTAACGACTTCCATTAAATCTAATTTTCTGCTAGAAATTTTATCATTCAAGTAGCTGCAAAACCACTACAACGAAAAAAGATACATTGAAACAATGCTTGTATTGCTGCATATATTTACGATAGGATTACAACTACTAGGTTTTGTTGGAACCTTAGATTGTTTTACATTTATTTTGCTTGATTTCAAATAGTTCCTGGTAATGAACTTTTGAGTAAAGAACGACTCGGCTCAATAGTAACCGAAAAAATATACAAACAGAATTTAGATATAAATATGTACATCAAAGGAATTGGAAGATTATGCTGATTCCAAATAAATGATATTCGGCAAGTTTAGTGTATCCCATCAAAAGCTACCAGTCTGAGAAAATTTGGCTAGTTTTCGAAAAGGGTGGGGGAACCCTGGAAATTCAAGGAATCTTAATGGAAATCTCACTATCAGATTCAGCGTATCAGAACCGTACTGTAGAGGTTTCAAGCTCCCATCTGCAATAATGGAGAATTTTATATGCTTTGCCAGAAGAAAGATCATGGATGTGAATTCATTTTATTTTTTGATATTTTTTTTTCGTTTTTGCCAGGGGTGATCATTTCGAACGTATAATCCTAGAATATTGAGAGAGGGCTCACTCGAACGAAAATTAAAAGTTCTACTGCCCTTCCAAGGTGACCAGAGAGATTGAAGGGTAACTAGCCCCCCTCCCATGTCCTTTTTTCCTTAAATTTGTCAGATCAAAATTTTGAGATAGCCAATAGTTCAAAAACAATGCATTCGGAGATAAATTAGCCCCCATAGCCCCTGGGGAAAAGTCTGTAGGTCAAGAAATTTTACAATTGCTTAGGTATTTGTTATCGGGAAATATACTCACTTTTTAGGGAAGGGGGGGGTGAACTTTCTGCTCAATAAATTTTTCACGGGGAGAATTTTCGGGGGGATGGGGTAAACTTTAATTACTGATAATTTTTCAAGTCATGCCCAGGCCAAACCGAGATATGATACGGGGTAATCTACTGTACCTGTAAACTTCCGATTTCTTGCCACGAGGTTTTGTATACTAGTAATTTTAGATTGGTTAGCCCGTCCCACTTTTTCAGTTTTGGTTGCTTAAGAATTAAAATGTTAAATTATAACAAAAAATAGTAGTTTGGTGCCACAAAATGGTAGAAAATACCACTTTTCTGTGGGAAGGTCTTTTTGGTTACATAAAAAGGAACTAGAACTTTCAGTTTCTGTATGAGTAAGCCTTCTTCTGATCTTGTAGGGCAACTGTTCAGGTACAGTCACCCCTGAAAAAAACAAACTAAAACGCATCTTTGATCTTTCTTCTAGAAGAATAGCAGCAAAATTGCAGATTTGTGCATAGGAGCTTGAAACCTCTACCGTAGTGTTCTCTGATATGATGTGTCTACTGTTGTGATTCTCATCAAGGTTGCTCCACTTTTGGGGCTATTGCCCCCTTTTTTTCGAAAATCAGTAAGGTTTTTTGGATTCTTAGCTTTTGTTGGGTAAGATTAAATTAAATAGATTTTGTATATTTTAAATCAGCCAAAAAAAAAAATTCTTTTCATACATTAATTGTAAGCAAACTTTTTTTTTTTATCTTGGTCACTATTTACCCAAATCGCTCCTTACTTTCAGTTAGTCAACATGATCTGTTTGAAAGGTACCTCATACATAAATACATATATATATATATATATATATATATATATATATATATATATATATATATATATATATATATATATATATATATATATATATATATATATATATATATATATATATATATATATTAATAAAGAAATTTACGTACCTTATATTTACTTCCACACTTCAGTCTTTGAGGGGCAGTAAAATCTACACCAGTCCATTCCATGCTTCCAGTTTCTGATATAAAGTACACCAATGGATTTAGAGATAGGCGCCTCACTGGCTTAGGGTGCAGTTACACATTCCAGCTTACGTAATGCATCCGTAAACTGATGATGTCCCCATTGGCTAAAACCTCAATTAAACTGTCGGTGTTCACCTCCAAAAGCAGAGTATGTCTCCATAGCCCACTTCTCCTACCCTTGGACATTGTATTTTGTCTATGTTATACTGTATGTCGAACATCATCTTTTTGGATTGCTATTCTTGGATTGAACTACCATATGCTAAATTTTCGTTTAAGGTGATTGCGGTTGCTTAAGGGATCACCATATCTCGTTAATCGTAAACAGTTTTTAATTCGTATGGCTGAACGATTTAGAATTGACTGGGTAGTTTTTCCATAACCTGTAGAGCTTGGCTAAAAGATCCGAATTAAGGTCTGAAAGCTAAAAGCTGACACCTGATTTCCGGGAAAAATCATTTATCTTCTCCTGTTTTGTGCCAGAGAAATAGATTTTCAGTTTTAGTAAAACTTGTATTATCAGAAACCGTGATTTTTTATGGCACTTGGTATTAACCAAGTGACATATAGCAATCGCAAATTCTGTCGGTCTGTCTGTCGGTCGGTCCTGGTTTTTCTACTTTAGACACTTCCAGGTCCACTAGGACGATGAAATTTTGCAAACGTATCAGGGATCAGACCAGATTAAATTCAAAATAGTCGTTTTCCCGATTTGACTATCTGGGGGGAATGGGGAGCGGCTAATTCGGAAAAAATAGAAAAAATGAAGTATTTTTAACTTACGAACGATTGATCAGATCTTAATGAAATTCGACATTTGGAAGGATATCGTGTCCAAGAGCTCTCATTTTAAATACCGACTGGATCTGGTGACATTGGGAGGGGGGAGTTGAGAGGGGGAAACCTAAAATCTTGGAAAACACTTAGAGTGGAGGGATCGGGATGAAACTTGGTGGGAAAAATAAGCACAAGTCCTAGATACATGCATGACATAACAGGAACGGACCCACTCTCTTTGGGGTAGTTTGGGGGGGGGGGGTTAATTCTGAAAAATTAAAAAAAGGTATTTTTAACTTACGAACGGGTGATCAGATCTCAATGAAATTTGATATATAGAAGGATATCGTGTCTCAAAGCTCTTATTTTAAATACCGACCGGATCTGGTAACATTGGGGGTGGATTGGGGGGGAACCTAAATTCACGGAAAACGCTTAGATTTGAGGGATCGGGATGAAACTTGGTTGGGGAGAATAAGCAAAAGTCTTAGATACGTGATTGAAATAATTAAAACGGATCCGCTCTATTTGGGGGCATTTGGGGGGGGGGGTTAATTCTGAAAAATTAGAAAAAATGAAGTATTTTTAACTTGCGAAAGAGTGATCAGATCTTCATGAAACTTCATATTTAGAAGGACCTCGTAACTCCGATCTCTTATTTTAAACCTCAATCGGATCCAGCGTCATTGGGGGGGGGGGGCACTCGGGGGAGGAGACTGGAAATCTTAGAAAATATTTAAAGCGGAGAGATCAGGATGAAACTGGATGGGAAGAATAAAAACAAGTCTATGATACGTGATTGACATAACCAGACCGGATCCGCTCTCTTTGGTGGAGTTGGGGGGGGGGGGGTAATTTGGAAAATGAGGTATTTGTAACATACGAACGGGTGATCGGATATTAATGAAATTTATATTTAGAAGGGTCTTGTGCTTTAAAGCTCTTATTTTAAATTCCGACCAGATCCTTTGACATTCGGTTGAGTTGGAGGGAGAAATCGGAATTCTTGGAAAACGTGAAAATTGGCGTATTTTTATCTTACGAATAGGTGATTGGATCTTAATGAAACTTGATATATAGAGGGATCTTTTGTCTCGGATGCTCCATTTTGACTCGACTTGGATCTGAGGACATAGGGGGCTGGAGGAGGGAAACAGAAATCTTGGAAAACGCTTAGAGCGGAGAGATCTGGATGCAACTTTATGGGAAGAATAAACACAAGTCTTAGATACGTGATTGACATAATTGGAGCGGATCCGTTTTCTTTGGAGGAGCTGGGGGGTGTTAATTTGGAAAAATAAGAAAAATTGAGGTACTTTAACTTAAGAATGGGTGACCGGATCTTAATGAAATTTTGTATTTAGAAGGGATTCATGTCTCAGAGCTCTTATTTCAAATCCCGACCAGATCTGTTGACATTGGAAAGAGTTAGAGGGGGAAATCGGAAATCCTGGAAAACGCTTAGAGTGGAGGAATCGGGATGAATCTTGGTGGATAGAATAAGCAAATGTCGTAGATACGTGATTGACGTAATCGTACTCGATTCACTCTCTTTGGGGGAGTTGGGGGTGGGTTTCAGTGCTTTGGTGAGTTTGGTGCTTCTGAACGTGCGAGGACGATGAAAATTGGTAGGCGTGTCAGGGAGCTGCACAGATTGACTTGATAAAGTCGTTTTCCCAGATTCGACCATCTAGGGGGCTAAAGGGAGAGAAAAAATTAGAAAAAATGAGGTGTTTATAATTTACGAGTGGGTGATCAGATAATAATGAATTTTAATATTTAGAAGGACATCGTGACTGCGAGCTCTTATATCAAATCCCGACCGGCATTAAGCCTGTGATTTTCCTTTTAAATCAATCTATTGATTCTTAGAATTTTGTTAGAGCTCATACCATATGAGCTCTTGGCTTTTAGCTCTTCTGGTCTCGTCACAAGTGCCATATGAGCTCTTTGCTCTTGTTTCTATTAAAGGGAGCAAAAACGTAGTTTTTAAAGTTTAGTAAAAGGCATCCTTAAGAGTGTTTGACATACCTGCTGTGAAATCGCTGAGAATCAGCTAAAAGAAAATTTCATTTGAGCAAATTGGTAGCTTTTGAGTTCCCTATAGTGATAAACGATTTTTATTGATAAAGAGTTCAAATGAGCATCATAGAAAATTGCCAATAAATCTAATCAAAAACAAAGAAAAAGATAGATCTACCATAAACGCTCATAGTTTGCAATAAAACCAAACTATTATATAGATAATTTCGAAGACCACATTGCCTTTCCATGACGAAAGTAAATTAGTTCAAAATAGGGATGAAACCTTTTAATCGACAGTGAACAGAAATAAAAATTTTAACTGGATATTTCGAACACATATACAGTGCTCATCATCAGCAGTAAAACATTTAAAGTAAAAAATATATATTCAATCTATCAGGATTGCTTTATATTATTTTAATGTATTACTGTATAATGTAATATTGACAAATTCCGTAAAACAAAAGCAACTGGAAAGGGGAAAAATTGTCTAGTTTATTGTGCAGTAATCATCATAAAGAGAGAAAACAAAAGCTCATGACTTCTTACGGTTTGTTTTGCTATTACTTGGACGTGTTTGAGTACAGAGATTTTGAGACCAGTAATTGTAAGAACGTTTTTAATACAATGCAATTTTATACAGTGCAATTTTAACAATGCAATTATTTAATCCGTTGCTTGTAAATAATTTAAGAGATACTTAATTTAGTGGGCCTGGAAGCTAAGCTTCCAGGAATGTTTTGCATATAAAGAAAAACCTTGTAACCAGTTTCTAAAAATATTTTTTTTTTAAAATAAGTTTATTAAAAAAATAAACTTAATTTTTGGGGCATGAAATAGCCGAGGTATGGTTTTTCTCGTGATTAGAGAAGTTAGACGTGTAGTCAGGATTCACATAACAATAATGAAACAATTCAAAACGCTGAATTTCTAAAAATTAAATTATAATTCAACTCACATTATCAAAGTTATTCTATTGTCATAATTGTCGACAAAACTTGTGTCTTGCCGAAAATATAGACTAGTAAAACCAGTTTTTGTATAAAGACCACGTAAAAAAAAGAGACCACGTGATCACAAGGTTTGCTACTTTTCTTAGATTGACGCTATTTCGTATTGTAACAAAAAGATTTCATGATATCAAAATAAAATATCGCATCTTCTTTTGCAGGTCTTCAAACAAAAATGGATGGAGGCTATTTTAAAGAGGCAAGCGGAATTACAATTACAGATCCTACTAATAGGAACTCTGTGGATCAATCAGGGCCACTTCTCCATTTGGGTAAATGTGATGGTGAGAACAGAGGGATTAATCTTCATCAGACATTCAAGGAGGAGAACCTAGTTAGTTCGTTCATCTTTGACTGTCCTCCTACAAAAGCTAGTATTCCCTATAGACTTCTTCATCGTCTAGATTTGGATTTTTGTGATCCTTGTGATGCTGAAGAGGAAGACTTCTTTTCTGTAGAGAAAGAGACAAACAAGTCAAAAAAGATTAATGTTTGTCAACTTCTTAGCAGCTATTCGCTTCGAGATAATATGAACATTTTAAGGCTTTTGCTTGAATCAAGATATGCTATTCCGATAAGAACTTAGAAATTATAGAGTTGCTTAGGATCACGCAAAGAATAGAAGATGATGTGTTCCTTGGGGAAGATCTAAAACTTCCGTGTATTGCACTAATCAGCCAAGTGAAGAACTTCGAGAGTCATACAGGAAAAGTAATGGAAGGTTTTTTTAATTTGAGGACTTCATTTAACACCGGTAATGCATCAAATATAGAGATTGGTCAAGGCCTAGTTTGTCTAGGAAACAAGAAAAAGGAAGCTTGTATTTTAATACATATTTGGGGGAATTTTGAACGGTATTGGAATTCCTTGACGGATTTTGTTGATTACCTAATTGTCGAGGATGAATATAAATCTGAATCTGACCTTGTTGACTACGTACTCATTGGGAATGAAATTTCTTCTCAGTTTGGTAAATTATCTCCTTTTATTCGTAAATATTCTGGTGAAACATCCCTTCCAAAGTTCATCACAGTTTGGATTCCAAACTTTTCAAATATGAAGAATATTTCAATTGTTCGTCCGTTTTGCCTTATTGAAGGTTCCTTAAGCTATTTCGTTTAAATTCAGCAGAGTCGTCAATTATTATCCATATTTCGTGAAGCTCTTTTCGTGCATTCGCTCTTTTCTTCTAATGGACATTTAAGGAAGGAAATGGATATTTTACGGGAAATGTACTTAACAGTTTCTCAGATGAATGGCTTGGAAGAATACAGGACAAAATTTCTTCTGTTGCAGAAGAGTTATGCAAAAGAAGGTACATTTCTAGAACAATTAAATGAGGTGAAATCTATCGGAGAGAACAATGAACGTAATGAGATACAACAGAAAATAATTGAAGAACACGAGTTTCGCTTCAGTCTGACGTTCTAAAACCGATCCTCTTATCATGTATTTCTTGGAAGGTCTTTGGAAGAGTAATATTGACGAAATGGTGCTTCATCTTCAAGTTCTTGATGATGCAATCGCAAATAGCATTAAGAAATCAAAAATTGTGGCTCAACTAGCCGAAGACGTGGGAGACAAGACAACAAAGTTTTCACAAAGACTACAACTGTCTGTAACAGATCCTGAGTATGTGAAGCAGGTAGAATTAAGCAGAAAAGAGCTGACCGTTGCAAAAGAGAATCGGAATAATGCTGTTCTTTCACTTTGTCACTTATGGAGGGAAATTTCATTGTTCTATTCGTTAGGAACTAGTGGAGAATTTGAAGATTTACCACAAAGGGTAGCTTTTTACTTAATAGCAGGTGAAACCTTAGAGCTCTATGATGGAGATGCAAATATGCTAAATGTTGAATGGATTGCCACTATTTTCAAAATCCTGGAATCTCTGCCACCTCAAAAACGAATCTTCGCATTGTCTGTTCTCGGAGAACAAAGCAGTGGAAAATCGACATTGCTGAATACTATGTTTGGTATTCGACTTCCAGCTTGCGTTGGACAATGTACAAGAGGTCTTACAATAACCCTTGTTAAAACAATAGAGCGACAAGAGTATGATTATGTTTTGATTTTTGACTCAGAAGGTCTCCGGTCACCAGAACCTAAAGGTCTTTGTGGCAGCATTAAACGAGATAACAAAATTGATACCCTCTCTGTTTTGCCGTCAGATGCAACAATCCTTGTAATAAAAGGCGAAAATGACAACGCATTGAAAGATATTTTGCCAATTGTTGCATTAGCCTATAAAGGATCTAAGCTAGCAGAAGAAAGAGAGGGCATACTTTAGCTGTAAATTTTTTGCAGCTTACAATCAAGTTAAGGCTGATGGGGAGAACAAGAAAAAGCTTCAGAATATATTTTCCCAGCTATCGACTACCCTTGTTGAATCTTTCGCGAAAACAAATTCTCTTAGTGATTTAGATGTGCATACATCAATTAAATTTCCACAGTTGTTAACTAATGAGCAAGATATATGGGTTTTTGGGTGCAATTCTAAAGAAGACTCACCGCTTGATGTTCCAAATACGGATTTTAGCCAGCAAATGGTTGAATTCCGGGAGTATATTCACAATCAGGTTGTCAACCAGTTGGGATGGAATGCCCGTGAATTTGGAAACATTGAACAATATTTAAGTTTAGTTTGGGACTGCTTGAGTAACTCGGACTTTGATCTTTCTTTCGAGACTGTCATTGAGAGACATGCTTACACTTAACTTGAAAATAAGTATCAAAATGTCAGAAAAAAATATTATGAAGAGTACGAGGAGCAGTTTAATCTTCTCAAAGACAAATATAAGGAAGATTATTCCTTACAAGAGGGAAGACCAATGAAATTCACAGAAATTCATGCAAATGTTGAAGAACTTGAGGTAAAAATGAAGCCGCAAAGTGAAAAATTTGAGGAATATGCAAACCTTATGTTTGAAGAAAAACACAACCAAAAGTGGAAAACAGAATTTTTAAGGAAAGTTCAAGACACAATTTTCTCAACAACAATCCAATGCTGTCATAAAATGGAGGTTTTCTTGTGAAATCAATTTACTTTTGGTGCAAAAGTGAAACAGTACGAAAGAGAAATGAGAGATGAAATAGCTGAAGAATTTAGAACAGGGAATATGAAAGAAAAAACTGAAGAACAGTTAATCGAAATGTTCAATAGAATCTTTGATAACATTGTTAAAAGGGCTAAAGAAGAAAATCCTCCAATGGATGTTCAAAATGCAGTTTTGAAGGCCTACAGAACTAATTCAACGATTGCGAGTCTTGGAATTGATCTCTTGTGTGACAATGAAAAAACATCCTTATGGGGGAAACTCTGGAATGGATCTAAAAATAAAGCCAAGAATCTAATCGATTCTGTTGTGGAATGGTTGGCACATGGTCAAACCGATAAAAATCCGATTGAAAAAATGGTTATTCCCATGGTTGTTAGGGCGGCAAATGGAAGAAAATTCTACTGTGATGCAGTTGTGCATAATACAATAAATGATATCGAAACCTTTATAAGGAGGCAAAATAAAAAGATGAACAAATGGGAAAGAAAACAAATACACAGGGCGGCATATGATCTTCTAACCAATATCTTCGTAGATATTCAGCTTAAGTGGGAGCAGGAGAATTCTGTTTACATGCGTTTTAAGTCAATGAAAATGGCTATGCAACGCTATTGTCTGAACGTTGCTAAGGGCTTGGAGGAAGTAGATCTAATAGCGTCAATCCTTGAAGAGTTCTTTTCAAAACACAAAGTGAAAGCATATGAAAGTGAAATTGTTGAAACTGTAATGACCAACTTGAGAAAAAAATGTTGGCCTCAATCGCCAAAATATGTGCAAGGTCATATGGATTTATATCTAATTGACGAAATAGAGCCAAAAGGTATTGACGAAGTAATATCGCTGATAAAAAGACCTCGTTATTTGAAAGAACTCACCACTAAGAGACTGATTCGCTTCGAGATTGAAATAGTTCTTGAACATCTGAAATGGGATACTTTCAGGTCTAAACTTGAAGGTTGCTTGGAAAACACATATAGCACTTCCGTCAATGTAGAGTCTGGATCTTTCCAATTTAATCAGCTTTTGAAATCTTTTCAAATCTTTGCGAGCAAATACATTGCTGATGAGCTTAAGAATGAAATGAATGCATTAGGATGGACGGGATTAGAACAAATGTCCATAGAGTTCGAAGCAAGACATATCAATGGCATCATAAATAAATTTACTGCTGTTATTTTCTCCGTGGATAAAGAAAAAGTTATAAATTCTATTTTGCTACAACTTCAGGACAATCGTCTTTTTGCCGCAGCCTTTTGCACGTCATGTGTAGAACAGTGCCATCTCTGTCGAAGCTTTTGTATTCTTGAGATTTCTCATGATGGTTGTCATGATTGTTTTCATCAGCCAAGGGGTTTAAGAGGTGCAAAGTACATAGAAACCCGGAAATTGTCTCAGAATGCATGTAATACAATGCCCCCACGTCATCAATTTATACTAAAAAACGATGAGAAATGGATGTATGCCGATTATTCTAAGAAATTTGACACTTGGCTTCAACCAGATAGGACTCAACTTGTTTCAGAATATCGACAATATTTAATCAGTAGGTATAACGAAGAGATTGCCAAATACTATTCTGTAAACCCTTCTGATACGGTAGATCCAGCTGAAAGTTTGGATGTTGTTACAAGCAAAATTAAAAGAAGACTTGATTTTTTTAAAGATTTTCCACAGCACTAGCTAAATAGAAGGATCTTCTTCAGTTTGTCAGATCTTCCCAATTAAGTGAAAATAAATTCATTTCGATCATAGTCGATTTCATTTCATATTGATATCTAAATATATCTGTTTCATAGCCGAATAGCTTTAGTACCACTGTCTGCACTTATTTGTAGTGTTTTTTTTTTTTTATTAATAAAAGACGACCGTATTTGAAAAAAAGATTGTCTTAGAGGTAGGCAATAGTTTTTACTCTGATAATTATAATGAAAATTGATGTATATTTTTCTAAAGAGGCTGAACCAATTTTAAATTTATTCAGATCCAAATACATTGAAAGTGAAGAACCGTGGCCTTTTTAAATCGTTTCAAGGTTTTTTTGGGTGGATTCAGGCCCCGCCCTTCTCCTTCTATCAAATCCACTCAATTTTCAAAAGAAACTTTGTGATTTTTCGATCTAAGGGGCTAAGACACATTAAAGTTTCTTGATTTATTTGGAACATTTTATAAGTGACTACCACTTCGCAGAACTCAACTTATTTAAGGATATCGAAAATATGGGCAGACTTGAGAGCAAATTATTATTAAGCGAAGTCTTGTGATCTTTGGCCTGCTGAAAGTCTGCATCATGTTACAGTAAAGTGCTTATCGAAATTAATTGTTGATGTAAAAATAATTGTAGTTCTTGGTATATTTTTCTATCAAAATGAACTACAAATATTCCTATTAGAAGACGCTCTAGCATTGCCTGTAGTAAAGGGTCATAAGTCTTTAATGGGTTATTCATCTTCGGCGCTACCTATTTCTTTCAACCTAAGTAACCTTTTTTCTTTATTGATATATGCTACAATAAATAAATTTTTTTATCAAAACTCGGTTTAGGCAAAAGCAAAAACTTGCTTTTGCTACAAATGGAGGTAAGATTTCTATTTGTAATGAATTAATCTTACATCGTATCTTAGGCTGGAATTATTTTCGTTGTTAAGATATTTAAAGGCTTTTTATAAAAGAAAAAATATTTTAAAATTTCCAATTAATTTTGAAAACAGTCTTAATCCGAATTTTATTGACAAACAACGCAATAGGAATCCTTTCATAAAAGGCCTAGACATCCAATTATTTAAATACAATAACAGTCATAACAATACAAATTCTTTTTGTAATCTTAAAATTTTTTCCCACAAAATAAGTTTTTCCACGAAAAATAAAAAGCTTCATTAAACCAAAAATGATCATAAATATTTGATAAATAATTTGACACATTTTCAAGGTTCCTTCAGAGAGGGGGGGGGTGTTATCTTAAAAAAGAAGCAGAAATCAGGTTAAGTTTGAAAAGCCTCAAATTTTGGTGCAATAGTTTCAATGACAAGATTTCAGTTAGCTTGGGTGGAGTAGCATAAAACTAGTTTTCTGTTCGGCGCGACTAGAGCTCTACTATTAGAGTGCCTTAAAATCCAATCAACAATCCTCACCAAAATCCAACTCCAGCAGCTCGGGTGGCTCAGTCACTTAAAACGGAAGAGTCCGTTCCGTCTCCTGAAAATCATCTTTGATGGCCAATTTTAGGGTTCTCGTCCTCATAGTCATTCCCTCAAGAGGCGGAAAGAAACTTCGCGCCTCATCGCCTTTCTGACCTTCTTCGCCCAGCAGAAGACCGTAAGGCCTATAGAAGGCATATCCACACCATTATGAAGGAAGAGGCCCCAGGGCAGGGTCTATGTGCTTCCTCTCCTCATGGAAAACTCACGTGGGATTCCCCCTGAAGTCCCCCTCCCTCATATTTCCCCTGGATAATTCTGGATCGGAAGGGAATTGAAAGTTCTACTCTCCTGCTTAAGTAAGATGTAATGCTAGAGCGCTGCCATAAGAGTCATAAGTGTTTAATTTATTAATTTGTATTTATCTATTTTTTCTTAAAGGCACTTCCTCGAGTCTTTTATCCATTGAAACACTGTAGAACCAGTTTCTTTCGTTAGTTTCTTTCAGCTTAGCGTGAGACAAGACCAAGACAAGTGACAGAATAGATGAAAAATATATAATCCGGGCAATGTATTCGCACATTAGTGGGATTGGGAGTAAAGTATTTGGACAGCGTGAATTTAGAAAACAATTCTTACTGCTTAATATGCAGAATAATTGTACCTAACACGTTTTGCATGCACACTCGCTATAATTTATTCCCAGCCCCTAATGTACAAATATATAGCCAAAATTTGCTTCAAAAGTATTATATTTTCATCACACATAAGTATATTTCATTAAGATTAACCTAAATTCACTTTTTGAGTGTCAGCACTATAAAACAGTTCGTGGTAACGAACTGTAGTAACGAGCGATCGAGCTCAATAGTAACCGAAACTCTAAAAATGGCATTGATACCAATTGTTACATCAAAAGAAATATATAAATTTCACCAAGTTTAGTCTTACCCATCAATAGTTACGAGCCTGAGAAAATTTACCTTATTTTAGAAAGTAGGGAGAAACACTCCCTAAAAACATGCAATCTTAACGAAAATCACACCATCAGACTCAGCGTATCAGAGAGCCCTATTGCAGAAGTTCTAAGCTCTTATTTACAAAAATGTGGAATTTCGGATTTTTCACCAGAAGACAGATCACGGATGCGTGTTTATTTGTTTTCTGTTGTTGTTTTTTTTCCCAGGGGTGATCCTATCGACTCAAGAGGTCCTAGAGGATGTCGCGAGAGGGCTCATTTTAGAAGAAAATAAAAGTTCTAGTGCCCTTTCTACGTGACCGAAAAATTGGAGGGCACTTAGGCCTCCTCCCACGCTCATTTTCCCCCAAAGTCACCGGATCAAAATTCTGAGACAGCCATTTTATTCACCATAGTCATAAAACCTACCAACTATATCTTTGGGGACGATTTACTCCCCCACAGTCTCCGTGGGAGGGGCTGCAAGTTACAAACTTTGACCAGTGTTTACATATAGTAATAGTTATTGGGAAGTGGACAGACATTTTCAGGGGGATTGTTTTGGTTTGGGGGGAGGAGAAGTTGAGGCGGGTTACATGGGAGGATCTTTCCATGGAGGGATTTGTCATGGGGGAAGAGAATTTCAATTAGGGAGGTGTAGGATTTTCTAGCAATAATTAAAACAAACTATGAAAAATAAATATTAAAAGTTAATTCAACTGAAAGTTAGGAGCAGCATTAAAACTTAAAACGAACAGAATTTATTACGTATATGAGGGGTTCGCCTCGTAATGCCTCGCTCTTTACGCTAAAGTATTTTTAGTAATTTCACTATTGATTCTGCGACCTTTGTGATTCAGGGGTCATTCTTAAGGAATTGGGACAAAATTTAGGCTTTAGTGTAAATAGCGAGGTATTGACGAGGGAGTTAACCCCCTCATACACGTAATAAAAACATACGATTATAGAAGTTCGTTACGTAAGTTAATTCGTATGTTACGTATATTTTTTACTAATGAAAACTTTTGTGAAAAATTAAAAGTTCTAGTTGCCTTTTTAAGCAATCAAAAACTGGAGGGCAACTAGGTCCCCTCCTCCTCAAAATCTTCCGATTAAAACTCTGCGAAAGCCATTTAGCCAAAAAATTAATATGCAAATTTCGTTTTTAATTATTTATGTGCAGAGAGCCAAAATCACAACATGCATTAATTCAAAAACGTTCAGAAATAAAAAAAAAGTTTTTTTTTAAGTGAAAGTAAGGAGCGACATTAAAACTTAAAACAAACAGAAATTACTCCGTATATGAAAGGGGCTTTTTCGCCTCAACGCCCCGCTCTTTACGCAAAATTTTTTTACTGTTTTAAAAAGTAAAGTTAAGAGAAAGAGTCAAACTTAAGCGTAAAGAGTGGGGCGTTTAGGAGGAAAAGTCCCTTTCATTTACGGAGTTATTTCTGTTTGTTTTAAGTTTTAATGTCGCTCCTTACTTTCAGTTTAAAAAACTTGTTTTTTTTATTTAATAACAAATAAGTACCGCCATTTTGTTCGAAATGGTCTACAAGGTAGGACTATAAGATGCCGCGCATAAATAATGTACAATAAAAATGCGTTTATTGAACCGGTACAAGAACCAGACGTAAAGCGCCGGGAAGAACCAGAAAGTTTTTTGGAATGTCTAAATTTTTCGGGGGGGGGGGTGCAGGGATATAAACTTTTACAGTTAAATTAGAAAAGAATGGGAAACTTCCTTTTCTTGATGTTCTTCTTTTAAAGAACGAAAATATTCTGAACTTTAAAATCTATTAATTTAAAAAAACTGCTGAAAAAGAAATGTTTCAAAATAAAGTAAAGGAGATATAAAACTTAAGATCATCAGATGCAAATACCTGTTACAACTAGAAAGGACAAGAAATTATTGTCAAACCTTTCTATGGAGGCTATGGAGGATTTTTTCAACCCCTAAGCCATAGCAATTTGCATTTAGGACAATTTTGAACAAAACGACAATTTCAAAAATTTTATAAGATGGATTTGACGCAAAAGGCACAAGGGGTGGGGGGGGGCTTGTTACTTTTTGATCATTTTAGAGTCTTAAAAAGGGCACAGTCAATTTTATAAGTACTGACCTAGCTTTCAGAGTGAGAACATCTCAAATAACTGGATTATATTGATTCGGAGTTCAAAGTAAAAGGATTTGGTTTGAATTGGATATTTATGAGCTGTGAGTAAAACCGGTCTACTTTAGTGTGACGAAAATAACGAATTCAGTTACTTTGAAAAGGATTATTTTGAAATTAATTTAATCGGATGTTAGCTGTTTGACAGTGAGTAATAAACTGATTTGATTTTGGACTTTGGCTAATTGTCCATATTTGTCAGTTATACCATTATGACGGAATATGTACATTCGTCGGTGTTGAATTTCGTGCAATCAAATCTTAAAAAAGGAGTAAGTGCTAATGAAGTTATTGCTAACCATGCTGTTGGGTTTTTCGATGAGAAGTCTATTATGGCAGCTAAAATAGAACTTTGGTCTCATGTTTACGAGGGTGAACGTGTGCAAAGACGCCAAGGCGATCAAGTTAATTACTGTCACATTAAGGACATGATGGAAATCTTCCAGAAATTCGACAGCGAAAATTTGTCTTTGCCTACATACGTGATTATTTTACCTACCGAGGTTCCTGTCATTCCTGCTGTGGCTTATTCTAGCTTCGCCTCAAAACTTGTAAGCATTGATTCGGAACTTAAGCAAATTCGTGAGAAGATTTCGTCGTATGGTCTTAAATTCCCCCCTCTTAGCAGCCCTGGCGCTCAATCATTGAATCCCGATCTGACGACCGTTGTTATTTCTAAAGTCCCATCAGAATAAAATAATCCTGCCAAGCGTCGCGAAATAATAGACTCTATTCCAGGTCATGAATGTATTCATAGCATTAAGCCCTCTGGCGATAAGCTGGTGGTACGAATTGACAAGATTGCTGCAAGGAACTTTTGCAATGCCGTTCCGACTGTAATGAGAGATTGTAACGTCAAAGTAAAAGAAACGAAATATATTGGAATCATTAAAGGTATACCGACCTATTTTGATGAGGGAATGTTAATTGATTGCAACAACATTACTCATGCAAAACGAATAGGCAATTCTTTGGCTGTTAGAGTGTTTTTTGAAAACGCTGTTGCGCTCGTTAATGCACTTCGACTTGGTATAAAGATTGGGTATGAGATATATCGAGTTTACGAATACCAACGCCCACCCAAATGCTGTTATAATTGCCAATCACCAAATCACTTAAAATCAAATTGTGACAAAGAAAAATACTGCTCCCGTTGCGCAGGGCAACAAGAATCCTCGCCTAATTCTCCATGCCAGGCTACACCAAAATGTGCCAACTGTCAAGGCAATCATGTGTCATTCTCAATGAAATGCCGAATTCTTCGTGAACTTCTGTCGAAACGATCGTCCTATACTAGAAAATGAGTGCTAAGACTAACTTCACTATATGTTCGTTCAATATTAACGGTACTAAGGATAAAGACGTTTCTTTAGATCAGAAATTAGAAAATTTTGATGTTTTATTCCTCCAGGAGCATCTCCTACCTTTAGTGAGCTTAAACTCCCTACAGAGAAGTAACGAACACTCAGTTTTTTCTAAAAGTGCACCAAAACCTCTGGCAGACCATCAGGTGGCCTAGCAGGTTTAATAAAAAAGACGCTGTTTTCACCACCCCCTTTATTTTGTCACGAGAGTGATTGTTATATTGCTATTCGTCTTGCCAACTTTGTCCTCATTAATGTTTATCTCCCGTGCGACCAGAAATCCCTCCGAAGTTTAACTAAATTTACAAAATCTTGCGGATTAATAAAAAGTCTTTGAATGGCATTGAGAGTTATGGACTGGATTGGTTATTAATTGGTGATATGAACTGTAATATTAACTCTTCATCAATGCGGACTGAGTTTCTTTTAGATTCCCTACGGAATAGTTACAAAATTTTGAAGAAAGATGGTTCCCATTCCTATATCCATAATAGTGGCTCACTTTAGGACATTGACCATTGTATCGTTTCTTCTGGTCTCACCTGTGGCGAAGTCCATGTTGATCAGGATGAGCGTGATTACGACCATCTCCCCCTATCCCTCAATGTTACCCTTAATGCTACTGATGAGAAGAACCTTCGTCCTAATTCTAGAAAATGGATTTCTAAAAGAGAATGGAACAAAGCTGACTGGCCTCTTTATTTTTTTACGCTTGTTAGCCTTCTATCAACGATTAAAGTCCCTTTTAATCTGTTGTGTACAAGCGTTGGGTCCCCACAAGCCAGAATTCAGCTTAATATTTATTATAGCCACATTGTATCGTGCTTAAATAGGTCTGAAGAGGTAGCTGTTCCCCTATGTCGCTTTAGAAACCCAAACAAGAAGTTCAATTTGGAAGAATGACCCAGAGCTCAAAACAATAAAAAATTGGGCTAAATTGTGGCTAAAAATTTGGACAGCTTGCGGCCGCCCTTTAAGGGGTAATGTTTTCGATATTAAACGAGGAACAAAGCTTGATTTTAAACGCTATCTTCGAAAAATTAAGTGCAATGGTGCCGAATTTCCTAAGTTTCCTAGCCAGTGGAAAAAAGTGATTAATGTCGCGAAGTTTGATAGATCGCCTACGGCCGACCGAATCCCTAATGTATCATGGATCAATCATTATAGTAACATTTTCGATACAGTGATATATGCGGTTCATTTTCGTTTTGCCAAGCTCTGTTCTAATCTGTTGCCTAAGAAAATCATTCAAGGTCATGTACCTCCCGTTAGTGTTGACTGTGTCAAAATAAGTGTAGGGAGACTTAAATCGAAATCTTATTATATAGACGGCATCAGTGCTTTTCACCTCAACACCGATTCGGAGGAATTAGTTTATCACTTGCAGTTACTTTTTCAGATGTGTTTATGCTCTTCTTTAGTCCCTGATTCTTTTTTAGTTGGTAACATTACGTCAATTTTGAAACGTGGTAAGGACCCAACTAGTTGCGCTTCGTATAGGCCTATTACGGTTGCTTGTACTTTAAGTAAAGTATTTGAATATGTTTTGCTCCCTGATCTCCTGTCAAATGTAGGTTATATGTCTAATCAGTTTGGCTTCAAGCCGTATATAGGATGCCAACATGCTCATCGTACTATAGTTTCGCTATAACTTGAAGCGCATAAAAATGGTTTTGAGGTTCATTTTTGTGCACTCGATGTTTCAAAAGCTTTTGATTCAATATGACATAGCCAACTTTGGTATTCTTTACTCCAACTTGGTGCAAATGTGTCTATTATATCAACTCTTCATTTTTGGTATGCTAATTCATATGTTCGACTCAAGTCAGGTGACACCTACGTTGGTAATATCCCCATCCGTTCTGGTCTTAGGCAAAGAGGAGTCTTATCCCCTTATCTTTTTAATGTTTGTCTTTATTCTGTTTTGCCACGTAATAATCCATCATGTTTTTTAGGCCTAAGTAATCATTCGTATATTGCATATGCAGATGATTTACTTTCGATCAGCCACACAAAATCTAGCCTAATTAAGTCGACCCAGCTTGTTTCTAAGTCTTTTGAGGAAATCGGCCTCAAACTTAATACTGAAAAATGTGGATATTTAGTTTTTAATGCTAAGCATCAAAGTAGTGATCTTAGTTGTGGTTATTTTTCAGTTAAGCTCGTTTCTTCGATTCGGTGGCTTGGTATTAGTATTTGTTCTTCTTTATCGGCTTTTAGATCTTGTGGGCTAAATGATATTAAAAGTAAACTTAAAAAAGGGTACGCAAAAATTGTCTCAAACCGAGGCAGATTTTCACGAAAGGCTTTATCCAGACTTTATTCTACGTATTGCGATCAATCTTTATTGTTTCTTTCCGGTTTGCGCCCGTTGTTTAATAATAAAGATTTGCAGGGTATAAGAGTTCTGTATTTTCGTTATTGTAAATATTTATTGTATCTGCCGCGTTCTTATAGAAATCAGAAGATTATCAGAAGGTTTTGTGCCACTGATATTATTTTTGTTTATAAAAAAACTCTATGCTAGATTAGGTGCTGAGGCCTGTCAGCGCTTGGGCCCTTACCACCCTTTGATTAGACTGTATTAATTGTATTGTTTGTGTTATTTTGTTTTTCTTTCCTTAATGTTTTTACTCCGCTTAACTTTTCAAAACAAGCGGGTAACAAATAAATTATTATTAAATGATTTACTACCGTCATATACAACGTGAAATTTTCTCCATGTGCTTGTTACCATGTTCCTTGGTGAAAATCTTGATCGCTCCGTTATAAATCGAGAAGAATTACGCTGGTCCTTATGCCAAGTCTCTTAACGACGAAGTTCGACCTTACTTCCAAGCATATCAATGGACTGTTAATAAACTGGGAGCAGTTGATGGTCACACTTAATTTTAAAAAGTACGAAGAAAGATTACATAGACAAGAAATAGGAAGGAAAGGCATTAACAAATAAAGAGTTTTTATCATGGTCTTACCAGGGTATGACGAAGGTGATGGTAGATACTTATGTAAAATTCTCAGAGCTCGGTTTGCACAATTTGTAACGGTTTAAGATATGTTTTAAATGTTGCCAGATAAACAATAGGACAATATAATAAATGAGAATAAACTATGGAAAAATATAACAAACTTAATATTTCACAAGGGAAAAAATGTTGCAACCTATACATGACTCCAACTCCTTAATTGAATTCCAATGATATATTACCATAAAGTGTTGTTGACGACGACCTCCTAATAACGAAGAAGAAGAAAAAAATCTAAAAGATGAAAACAAAAAACTTTTTTAGTGTACTTATATGTTTTATTAATAAACAAATTTACATACATTATTAAATCATTTTATTCTTAGGGTACTGAAATCAATATTATACACGTAGGACAGTGTTTCTACTATGATTTCATTCAATCAAGGATTTTTTACATAAGTATTGACATCGAAAAATAATATATGATAATGCATGAAAACTACAGCGTTTGGCTGATAAGTCTTATATTCGCTTCCAATTTTGAATAATTTATTTTCCACTTCTTGCAAGGAAGTTTTTGACGTGATGTGTGTAAAATGCACAGGATAGACCTAGAGGATCGAAAAATTCTATATTCTTCGCTGTTCGACAGATGGATAACCAATGCCCCATGAGCACAGTCGATGGGCTACTGTCAACAACGATAGTGACATTGTTAGCACTATGAATATATTCAAGGAAATCCAAGGGTTTGCAATAGGATTTGTATTTGGACAAGTATAGATCCAAGTTAAATACATCAATTATTTGATTTGTGGTCATGGCACAAGGTCTAATAGAAAACTACCGTCGGGGGTAATTTCCCTATAAGTTTCAAATTGATTTAGTGGGATTAATGCTTCAGTCTTCGTCAACAGTTTTTCAAAGCTACACTCTAAACCTACGGTGCGCCTTCGGACACCTCTTATATTGAGTACCAGACAAGTCAAATACAATGATACCCTGACTCTTTGCGAACATTGTATGGGTCATACCATTTTCAAATAGTTGTGAATCTCAATACATAGATTGCATTGTCAATTCATATAGGGTCCTAAAGGATTTATTATAGAATAAATTGTAGAGAGTAATTCCATTTACTTTATATATATCCACAGCAAATCGTGTGGAGAACTTGTCCATGATCCTAAAATACTGGCACTTTTCACAAATACCAAAGCTAGTTTTGAAGGAATTTCAACATTGATAAATGAAGATTCATTATAGGTACTTGGACCAGTAGCGATATGTTGTTGATTGGTGATTGTGAGAGAAACAAGCATTTTGATATTATTTTCAGAGGCTCCTAATTTTTCAATTGCCAAAGCAATGGAACTCATAATTTGTTGTTCAAGACATTAAGTATTGCCGAGGTGAGATTGAAATTTGCATCGGATGATGCATCAAGTGTTTTTCTCAGAATGAAATTGGACGGAGTGTGTTGTAGCTTTGTATCAGCCTTAACATTGAGAGGTATCAATTGAGGTATATTAAACATTCATGATTTAGTCTACCAGCTAAATGGTACCCCTTGATCACCACCCAAGTGAGTTCATCATCAGAATCAATATTTGATCAATAATCATATCCAATCACCAGATTGGTGATTGGATAAGACTCAATCTCTTATAGGACTCAATTTCCTATAGAATTTTGGAGTCATCAATATAAATTGTATGTAGTTTCGATAAATTGATAGATTGTTGCTAGTGCTCAACAATGTTTCATTTAGACACATATTTCTCTAAACAAATTGTGTAGTACAGAATTTTCATAGGATAATCCGTCGGTAGCGATAAGAGTTTGATTATCAGATTTTTTCCTCACCAAAACTTTAAAATAAAAAACGTGGATAGTGAATTTATAAAGTAGTCTTCAATGGAATAAATTTGAAAATGTATGCTTTCAGAGAGCAGTAGTTGTGGATAGAATTGTTCATACTATCCATACTCTTCACTGACATCTACGCTTTTTGCATTGAAAAATTTAGAGATGTAGTGACTCTGGGATGACATTCCTTGTGGGGTAGATATATTATTTTAGTCCTTTTTTGGTCTAGCAATTTTTTCCTAGTTTTTTTCTTCTTTGAAATGAGTAATGGTCGATCGTTTCTGATCTGAATAGAGACTGATGAGTGATGAGGTATTTTTCAACCTTTTAAGCATTTTTCCAATTTGTCGTGATTTCAGTCGCTTACCAAGGGATCGTGCACTGGACCTGAGATTTTATGACACAATTTCTTTAAAATCGAAGATGCCAAATCCATGGCGATCGGAGAAATATACTTTTTATCAGGGGTAGAGCAGAACAAAACATCTTAACAAGTTAACTACCAAGGCCATAACCCAATATTGACGAACAACCTTTGTAATACTCCATTCCATGACCCAACTGTTGTTGTCTGAAAGCAGTTTTTTAGCAATCACTATCAGAAAAACAACTATATTCTTTCTAATAGCCATTTCTTTATTGAATAAGTCGAAAATGACATGTAATCATAGCAAAACTTTTATTACTGCTAATGGATCTCCTTACTTCCAATTAAAAGGTATTTAAAGGAACATACTGATGATGGTTTATGTTATAATGATGAATGTGTTTATGAGTGGTTTTTCGTTTACGAATACGTAAGTGGGGGACATTTGAGTTAAGAAGTGGCCACGGCTCTACAAATGAAGTGTACAAAATTATACAATTCTCCAAGGAGAAACTAGGTGCATTGTCTTCATAGATAGCATGATCCTTGTCAGTGAAATGTTTTGCTTAAATATTACGATTTTTAAAATCAAGAACCTCACGTAAATCCTCATTGATGAAAATTATTTCGTTCTCAAATGGATTGGTAATGTAAGTTCTCCTCTATTCTGTTGAAAAGTGGAATGTGAATTCCACCTAATGAATGCCACCTTTATTCGAATTTTTATGTTGATAAATCAAAACAGCTCATGCATTTTGGTTTACTCATTGTAGGATTTGGTGGCATAGGGGTATTCATTAGAGTGCAAAATTTGTCACCCTTCATCAGAGAAGTCAAAGGGTCTTACTTTAATCTCATAGAGCGTCCCAGTTCTTATAACATCATGTTTGTTTTTGATAATAAAATTGACAAGAACAACTTTATACTCCCCATCTCCTAACTTGATGGCGAGTGAGAATTTTGTCCAAAAATCACTTGTTTTATTCAAATCAGCGTAAAGGGGATCAGACACATTACCAATAAACGTCACATAGAAATTATAGGGTATTTTGTACTTCTTCAGCAGATATTCAAGAATCAAAAGCTGAGCTGTATTCTAGCCAAAAAAGCAATAATCTCTTGCCCATATGAGTATGAGTTTTAAATATATTTTCAATCTGATGTATTCTAGTGTTATAAACTCTTTTTAAATTCATTTTCATAGAACCGCCAAGAGTTTCACAATTTTTCATTTCACGTAGACTTAATGTTATGGGGGTAGTATATAAGATATTGGACAGTTAAAAAAGTTCATTAAACCATAAGTACTACCCCTTTTTTAGAAAATTAGTTGTTTGACTGATTCGAACAGTATCATCAGCATCGAATTTCTTCTTTTTCATTCCCCTACCCCTTCATTCAAATATTGTTTAAGAAATGTGTCAAGTGTATTGCCATCTCCTCGATAAACTTACATAGGGCTAGAGTTGGACAGGGATCAATGAGGACGTTGATCATAAATCACCATAATTTTATCCAAATCATGAATAAAAGCAGCAGTATTTTTAAATGTAGAGTATCTTGGAATTAACTATCGAACAGTTCTTATCAATCGCTCAGGCAATGCTGGTTTTATTGTACTATGACTATGATAGGGCATTGTATTACATTTCAATAGAACCTTCTTTACATTTGGATTCCCAAATTCACCACTACGATCCGTTTGGATCTTCTTAGAACAATCCTGTTCAAGGATGGTTTCAAGAGCTTTAGCAACCATCACCTCTCTTTGACCGTAGTTGGCATATGCATAGTGACTTACAAACTGATTGCAGGTAGATTATACTTGTATGGCTCATTGTGACACTGCTGAAACTCATTTAGAGTCAAAAGATATGGTTATAATATTTGCAATTAGAAACAGGTTTTGTTTTTTCATAGTGACTACCACAAACTCTATGATTGTGATGTAAGTTGTAACTTGGTTAATTCTGTAAATGATTTTCCGCCAGCTTCTTTTCAAGTCCAGTGGATTGAGAAAGTGTGGTGGGCGAACTCAAACTTCTTACTGAACCAATACTCTCATAAACATGTTTAAAACCTTCAACTATCTTGAACATAAACACGTAGTGAAGTTTCCACTGCCCTTTTGCATACTAACAGGTGAGGGTGATGCAAGAATATTAAGACGCCTTCGCTTGAGTCCCTAAACTCTCGTCAGATCATTGTCACTTGGTGTGCTAGTGTTTTCTGAAAATGATTTAAAAACATCTTTTGATATTTGATTAATTTTCTTTAATCATTTTAAAAAAGGCTATTGCCAATAATAATTTTTGGGAAGTTTTACAAGTTTAAAAATATATGCAAATGACTGTCAAATGAAACAAGTCTCTTACGATTTCTTATCAAATCTGACAACAAATCAAGTAGAATATAGTTTTTGCCATAGATTAAAACTTGATTCCAACTACGTTCAATTTGAACATTTTCACTTTCAATGAGACTAGTAAAGAGCCCTTTACACTGCTCACAATAGGAATGAGGCATTAGGTCTGAAACACTCGTCTAATATTTAGACAAATCTTTTCATTTGGTTGTCGTGGCAGCGGTGGTAATGATGGTGGCGTTGAAGTTTAAGTAATTTCCTTTTGGTGATCAATACCATTTACACTAAGTAGTCTCTCATGGTAAGGTTTAAGTTTGTCGACTCGTCGAAGTGTCTTTTGAAGCAAAATTAATTTTCATCATCAGCAATTGTCTCATAGTTAATGAATTTATTGAGATTTTCCCCGAAATGCTCCTTTGGAGAAAGAGTAAGTTCAGTTGGAGTCAATTTGTTTTGTTTAGCTACATAAAAAAACTGTTTAATAGCCCTTCAATTATCGGCAGTAAAATTGTAAAGGAGTTCCCAACCACTTGAAAAACTCTTTTTTTTAAATTGTTGCTAGGGCACGTATAAGTGAACGATGTTGCTTTATCTGCTGCATAACTAATTCTGGCAGTTGAACTTTGCCTTCAGTTAAATTTTAACGAAGCTTTGATATGAGAATAATAAATTTTCTTTCAGCACCATGTTTGAGTATGACCTTCCTAAGCAGCGGTTTCGACTTAGATGTTCAATAAAACTTATACTTAGGATGTTTAATAAATTTCGGTGTTCATGTAGTTTCTTCAGTGTCATGATGGCAACTAACGACCTTTTTTAATGATCACTGGCAGATATACGGTAATTTTATTTAAAAATTATTTAATTTTAAATCCTCAAATGTGTTCTGATTGAGGTCTAGCATAATAAAACAATAAGGTTTATTCGTAGCCTGATTGTATGTCGAAAGTAGACATTTTGATACACACGGATATATTTACTTGTTTAAAGTTATGAGGGAACTTGAATCATGAACAACCCTGTAGATGAAACAGAAGGTAGAATTCAAATCAAGAGTCCTCACACATATGCTCTGATGAAAGAGATTGTGTAGAACTAGGGTTACGGAAATCTGTTAATGATCTGATCAGACAGTGAACAATTGTAACACCTCCTGGAACCATTCCTCAATGGATTCAGCTAAATCATTAGTAATCAAGCAAGAGTTGGGTTCGATTATCTTAAAAAAAACAAGTACCATAATGAATTTCGTGTCTGGTGCAATAGTCTTTATATTATTGTAGGATTCTTGCCGGACACTAAAGCAATAGTATATGTCCTTTGGATTTTAGAAAAACCTTTTATTACGATTTTCAATTATTTTTGTTAAAAGCATCCTTTTTACCAGATATTGATGGTTCGCAAAGAAAGGATCTGACTGGAATTTTAAATTGGTACATACTACTTTCCCTCAATGTCAAAATACAACTAACGATAGAATGCATCTGTCCATTGAATAGATAATTATAATTCTCTATTTTCAAGAACAGAAGAACAATAAATTTTAAGAATAATAAATGTTTTTTATTTACAAATAAAAGACACTAAAAAACTTTATTTAAATAGTAATACATTTTTTACTTTACAATAAAAGGCACTACAAAATTTTTTTACTTAGAAAGAGACCCCCGGAAGGGCTCATCTGCTGCTTGCAGTGGCCGACCAAAGGTTGGATCCCCCTGGGCTGGCCACGGGCACGAGGCCAAATAAAGAATCAAAAACCATTTTTAAAGAATTTTTCTGAAGCAAAAACACAAACAACAACTATACCTTGCAAAATAATATAGAAAAAAACACTGCTAAGATAAGAAAAAATTCCCCCTTCCAGCTTCAGATACAAAAAAAATGGATCCCTCCCAGCATCTATTGAATTTTTTTTAGACCAAAACGACTTCTGTATTCTAAACGTACATCTTGGTCCGATGTTACATAATGTCCATGTTGTAGCACCTTCACACCGTCCACACTGTGTGGAGTTTCAAAGTTTTAAAGAACAAATTGCCATGACATTTTCTAGGTCATTTGCAAACAGTTTCTATTAAAAACTCATCTCAAAATTCTCTTTCAAACAGTATCGAAGCACCCCTTTGTAGACTTTTTTTTATTTTTCTTATTGTGTGTTTTTACATATAATCCTTCGGACCTACAAGTACAGCATAAGAAATCAAGTCACTTCCGTCTCTGATTCTAATAACAGTAATTTGTTTGGGGCCTGGTGCTTCACTAGCTTCGGGTAAATGAACCCGTCACAATTGCTAAAGTCCATTCGAGAGCTAATGTGCATCCAAAACTGTGCATTCAATTCTTCTTCCAGACCTTCTAATA
Organism: Artemia franciscana; assembly: GCF_032884065.1. Lineage (NCBI taxonomy): Eukaryota > Metazoa > Arthropoda > Branchiopoda > Anostraca > Artemiidae > Artemia > Artemia franciscana. The sequence continues at coordinate 10,737,949 of NC_088879.1, read as the reverse complement.
AAATTTTAAGTTTTAACTTTTAGCAAAATAAATAGTTATCCCCGTAATATACTTGAATTTGTCTCTATAACTATAATAACTATATTATATTAACTATATTAACTGAATTCAAAATTTTAAGAAAAACAACTAAGGAGGGCTTTTTTAAACTAATGATTATGTATGATTTAAAAACACATAAAAATAATTAAATACTCTTTTTTAGATTTGATAATGCTCTTTACTGTCTCCTGAAGGTCCAGGTTCAAATTATTCCATGAACTGAATTCAATAGCACAAGAATAGATAGTAAGGAGGGGTGTCTTTAAAACTATAGATGGTATACATACAATTCAGTAATTAAAGGGAACTATAAAAGCCATTTGATAAATTGAAATTGAATAAGAAGCAGTCCTCATCTACTAAGCATACAGCAATAACATATAAATCACAAACCTTTTGTATATTAGAGTCCTTGGTAAGATTCCGTTTAGATATCTTGTTAGAGTCAGCTCACTTCATCTAATGAATATGACTTGGTCGGTCATTCTTTTGCATAAAAATATTTGTCTGGGATACCTTACACAATGGGAGTGCATGGTGCTTTTATCAATGACATTGTTTCAGAAATAATGTTCTAGTGCCCTTTTTAATATGTTCTGGTTTTGAGAATGTATAGGCTTTGTCACCCCTACTAATATTAATTTTTACTCCCTTTGGGTTTGACTCGGTCCTGTATTGTTATTTCTGTTTGTTTTGAATTTAATTTATTTATTAAAGGTGATTTGTGTTAATTTTACGCTTGGAACACTGTTTGACTTTATTTATGCTCATGTTTGGTTTGATGGAGTTCTTAACTTTTCCTAATTTCAATTATCTGCACCTCTTCTAAAAATCAATCTGCCAAAAAAGAATAAGACTTCTGTTGGCGGAAAAATACATTGTTTTACAAAAATGGCAAATGGATTATAATTTTAGCTAATTTTTTGGAAAAAAATTGAGTTTTCAAGAAAACTTTTGTTATGAGCAGTTATAATTATGCGTGATATTTTTTTAGTATTATCATTGTTGCACAGTAATGGTTGTGAGTTATCAAGCTAATAGGATAAAAAAACGAAGAAAAGTAACATAGTGGAGCTTCTGAAGCATAGCGAGAAACATTAAAAAAAAACAGAGATAAGATATATGCAAAAATTATTTTCAAAAGCGATAACAAGGCCACTGAAAGAAAAAGGATTTCAAACTGAAAACAATACTATTAAACAGTTCTAGATTATTGACAAAGTAAATATAGAAAAAATCAAGTTCAATTATCATAATAAAGATGTAACAGTGTGGAAAATATGACTGTGGCTTAAAGGTAAGGTTAAAAAACTTTGAAATTTCGAAACTGACCATCATAAACTGTTGAATACAAAATTGTAAGAAATATGACATCTCCGTCTTATGCTGCCGATGTCGACAACTAATTTCTAATTTTCAGGACTGAACCTAGTCTCAGTCTTGTGACCTAGTGGAAAAAAACACGCACAGCTAACGTAGTTGCATCTTGTATGTCTCTGCTTGTTATCATCTTCTTCTATCCATTACTTTTCACAATTATGGCCCAGAAAAAGACACAATTTTAATTTCTGGTCAGTGAAAACCTAGAACCAATGATGTTCCGAAGAGTCCCTAAGGAAAACATTCTTTTAAAGCGTTTCTATGGAATTTCTTCTTTTAGCTAATATTTAAAAGCTTGAAATCCAAGTAATGGCCGTGGTATTGGGATTGTGGATCCTATGACTGCCCTTTGGCCCTGTAATGCTTCCGAGACACAAGCGTTGATATCTATTTAAGCCATTTTGAGTTTTTAACTCACACGTGGGTTCTGAGGGTCAACGACATTTGTTGATAACCCCTTTTGTCTCTAAAAGCACTTGTAATACGTACAACTGCAACCATAGGCAATTGTCAACCCTTCAAACCGAATTTTTCAACGAGATTATCATCTGGGTTTCCGCAGGAGTACATTGATCCTCTGGAGTGCATTACAAAATAACCGGGTAGTGAAATTGTCATCATCGGTTAATTCATTGCTTCTCGAAGTGTCTTAGGAAATTACCGGATAGTGCAATCGTTATCACTGGGTTTGTTCAGAATTAATTAGTACAGGAATTAAAGTCCCTGTGTTTACATATGGAAATTGAAATCTATTGCTTTCACAAGACCTCGTCAATGATGTAGCTTTTTTTGCAGATCTAAAGGTCTAATGTTTATGAATAAAAATTTCTATCTATTGTTTTCAGTCACACGTGTATTGGGTGTGCTTTTTCCAGATTTAGAGGTATAATGTTTACATGTGCAAATTTTAAATCTATTGCATCAAACAACCTTATTAAGGATATGGTTTTCTGCAAATGTAAAGGTCTAATTTGTACGTGATTACAAGTTACAATGATATTATATTTTTATTATTATGTAGTCTTTAGTGAAATTTTTTGGATTTTTTTCCATAGCTTCTAAGCAGTTTCCATTGGATCTATGAAATATTCGTCTGATGTAAAATCAAACGTAAGACCCGAGGTTTTTTTATGTAGCTTTTTGGTACCTAATTTTTTGAATTTAACTTTTTTACTTAATTTTTAAACTAAGATTTTTTTTACTTACTTTTTGACTTAGTTTTTTTACCTACTTAATTTTTACAAGTTTTTTAGCTTAGTTTTTTGGACTTGGAAATTTTCCAACTTTTTTAAGTCATTAAGTGACATTGGATATGCTTGTAACGAATAAAATCGGTTGTGATGTTTTTGGTATAAGAAAATTAAATGGTATACCTATACTCATCATGATTTTCTTTTAATGGTGATTAAAGATGAACAGAATATCTTGTGTTTGTTAGTTTGTTCGGAATCAACAGTATGAGAGTCGATTTCAAATGAATGAAGCGGAAAAACAAATCATCTTATGAATTCTTGTTGCTTCGGAAAAATGGTTGAATGTAAATGATCGGTTTCAAAGATTGTTCGAAAAAATTCAAACTCCATAGTGGTGCATATACGAGAGTAACCTCTCCATAGATGGAAGTGCTCGAAAGGAATAGAAACATAAAACTAGTAGTTGATGACAAAGGAAAAGTTCTTACTTATGCTGCTGGTAACACGTTACCCATCAATTCATCATATTATCATCTTTCTGGTAATTGCATTCAAAAGAAGACAACAAGAAGACAGGCATGCCACTGCAGCAACATCATAAGTCATATCATATATACGTGCCGGAACTACTATCTATATAAAAAATACTGTGATAACAGACGATAAAATCGCAAGTAAAACAAAAAGTCACCATTAGGGGGTACTGGCCGCTTGTATTCGTTTAGGGGATATGAGGGGTTACCAGCTACAAATGGCTCCATGTACAAAAGCGATAGGGCCGTGTTAGGACGTATTAAAGGGCTAATTTTGTTGATTTTGAGCTGGCTCCATAAATTGATGACGACAATCATTTTATTGTTGATATGTCTCTAATAACTGGTATGCATTTCTGGGAAGTTTGGAATAGAGGCTGTATAAACATTATAGCGCATTTTTTGAAAAAGGAACGGGAAAACGGAATAAAACAATCATAAAGAACAAAAGGGATGACCATGATTGTGTGCCCAGAAAATTTTTCACCCTTTAATTAGAAACAGTTTTTTTTTGCATAAAAAGCTATACTATACTACTACGCTTTCTCAAAAGCGTCACCCTTAGAGAAAAGTACTACCCTTGGCAAGTGGCAACCCTGACGAAAAGTTAATCAGAGACTTAAATATTATATTTTCCAATTGGAGACCCATTTATTTTCTGGACTCTAAACAAAGATCTTTTCGGAACTGTCATACATCAAACAGTTCGTGGTGTAGTAAGTTGTAGTAACTGTAGTAAGGAGCGACCCGGCTCAATAGTAAACGAAACTCTAAAAAACGGAATTTTGACACTAAAAGATACATCAAAAGAATCGAATTTTTATTCTGATTTTAAATGTATAAGTTTCATCAAATTTAGTTTTTGTCATAAAAAGTTACGAACCTGAGAAAATTTGCCGTATTTTGGAAAAAAAGGGGGAAACACCCCCTAAAAGTCATATAATCTTAACGAAAATCACACCATTTCATTTAGCGTATTATAAAACCCTATTGTAAAAGTTTAAAGCTCCTATCTACAAAAATGTGGAACTTCATATTTTTGGCTAGAAGACCTATCACGGGTCCTTGTTTATTTGTTTGTTTTTGTTTTTTTTTTCTTCCCAGGGGTCATCGTACCGACCGAGTGGTCCTAGAATATCACAAGAGGGCTAATTATAACGGAAATGGAAATGTCTATTGCCCTTTTTAAGTGACCAAAAAAATGGGGGGGGGGGGGCACTTAGGCCCCCTTCGCACTCATTTTTTCCCTAGACAACGGATCAAGATTTTGAGATAGCCATTTTGTTCAACATAGTCGAAAACCATAATAACTATGTCTTTGGGCTGAATTACTCCCCCAGAGTTCCCAAGGGAGGGGCTGCAAGTTACAAACTTTGACCAGTGTTTACATAAGGTAATGGTTATTGGGAAGTGTACAGATGTTTTTGAGGGGCATTATTTTGGTTGAGGGGGGGGGGGGTGAGGGGAGGGGTCTATGTGGGAGGATCTTTCCTTGGAGGAATATGTCATGGGAAAAGAGAAATTTAATGAAGGGGGCGCAGGATTTTCTAGCATTAATATAAAAAAAACAATGAAAAAATAAATATGAAAAAGTTTTTTCAACTGAAAGTAAGGAGAAGCGTTAAAACTTAAAACGAACATGGATTATTACGCATATGAGAGGTTCATCTCCTCCTAGATACCGCGCTCTTTATGCTAAAGTATTTTAGTAGTTTCAACTATTTATTCTACGGCCTTTATGATTCAGGGGTCACTCTTAAGGAGTTGGGACAAAATTTAAGCTTTAGTGTAAAGAATGAGGTATTAACGAGGGGACAAACCCCCTCATATACATAACAAAATATAAGAATATAGAAGTTCGTTACGTAAGTTAATTCTTAAGTTACGTATATTTTTTACTAAAAATATGTTCGTTAAAAATTAAAAGTTCTAGTTGCCTTTTCAAGTAACCGAAAAACTGGAGGGCAACTAGACCTCCTTCCCCACCCTTTTTTTCTCAAATTCGTCTGATCAAATCTAAGAGAAAGCCATTTAGCCAAAAAAAGCCATTTAGCCATTTTAATAATTTATGTGCGGAGAGCCAAAATCAAAAATGCATTAATTCAAAAAGGTTCAGATATTAACTAATAAAACACTAGTTTTTTTTAAACTCAAAGTAAGGAGCGATATTAAAACTTAAAACGCACAGAAATTACTCCGTGCATGAAAGGGGCTGTCTCCTTCTCAACACCCCGCTCTTTACGCTAAAGTTTTTTACTGTTTAATAAAGTAGAATTGAGAGAAAGAGTCAAACTTTAGCTTAAAGAGCGGGGTGTCGAGAAGGGAACAGCCCCTTTCGTACACGGAGTAATTTCTCCTTGTTTTTAGCTTTAATGTCGCTCCTTACTTTCAGTTTAACAAAAACTAGTTTTTTTATGTAATCACTCTAAGACAGTGGTTCCAGACTGATTTTGGGCCATACCCTACCTGGCATTTCCAAAACCTTGATACCCCCCTCAGAATATTAAAACTGTGGTACCCAAAATTTTACACCTATACACCAGGGAGGGTCAAAAGTTCATTAACTTGGTATATTCTTTCGAGGCGTCCTCAAGGTGTATCCTGTGCAAATGAAAATTTTGTCTCTATATACAAAACGTTTCATAAAATGCATGATGTCGTTGCCATATTAGCTCTTGAAATGCACATGAATGTGAGGTCGTCTACATGATTTTTTTTAAATTAAGGCTCTAGAATACTCTAAACCGAAAGGTGCATGTCCTGCCCATGACCCACCAAAATATTGCCATGCCCCGCCGGTGGAATTTGTGCCCACGTCGGTAAATCATGGCTATAAGGCATCTTAGCGTATCTACTACTAGTATGTTGAGCGAACCAGTATTTTTGATTGCCGAATATTTCATACGAAATATCCAAAATGCTAGAAACATTCATTTTTTTTAAGTGACGACCTTAAAACATGAACAAATGGTGCTATAATTATGTTTGTGATAAGAAACCAAAACTAATCACCTACACTTTTTTTCTTCAGGTTTGAATTGTTAAAAAACTGGTGAATGTGTATTTTTCAAAAGTCAAAGATATGAATGCGAATTTTTATGGACTTTTATTAAAGTCTGATACAGAAAATTCTGTCCAACGTCAGAAATGAGCGATTTGGTTTCTTTACAAACAGTTCGTGGTGCGACCCGGCTCAATAGTAACCAAAACTCTAAAAAATGGAATTTTGGTACCGATAGCTACATCAAAAGAGTCGTATTTTAATACTGATTTTAAATATATAAGTATCATCAAGTTTAGTCGTACCCATCAAAAGTTACGAGCCTGAGAAAATTTGCGTTATTTAAGAAAATAGGGGGAAACACCCCCTAAAAGTCATAGAATCTTAACCAAAATGACACCATCAGATTCAGCGTATCAGAGAACCCTTTTGTAGAAGTTTCAAGCTCCTATCTACAAAAAAGTGGAACTTTTATATTTTTTGCCAGAAGGCAGATCACGGATGCGTGTTTATTTATTTGTTTGTTTTTTTGTTTGTTTTTTTTTCCCAGGGGTGATCGTATCGACCCAGTTGTCCTAGAATGTTGCAAGAGGCTCATTCTAACGGACATGAAAAGTTCTAGTGCCCCTTTTTGAGTAACCAAAAAAATTGGAGGGCACCTAGGCCCCCTCCCACGCTAATTATTTTCCTAAAGTCAACAGATCAAAATTCTGAGATAGCCATTTTATTCAGCGTTGTCGAAAAACCTTATAACTATGTCTTTGGGGACAACTTACTCCCCCACAGTCTCCGTGGGAGGGGTTACAAGTTCAAAACTTTGACCAGTGCTTAAATATAGTAATTGTTATTGGGAAGTGTACAGGCGTTTTCAGGAGGATTTTTTGGTTGAAGGCAGGGATTGAGAAGAGGGGGATATGATGGGGGAGCTTTCCATCAAGGAATTTGTCATGGGGGAAGAAAATTTCCATGAAGGGAGCGCAGGATTTACTAGCATTACTTAAAAAAAACAATGAAAAAATAATTATGAATAAGTTTTTTCAGCTGGAAGTAAGCAGCGGCATTAAAACTTAAAACGAATAGAAATTATTACCCATATGAGGGGCTCAACTCCTCCTAATACCTCACTCTTTACACTAAGTATTTTTAGTAATTTCAACTATTTATTCTGCGGCTTTTGTGATTCAGGGGTCATTCTTAATGAATTGGGACAAAATTTAAGCTTTAGTGTAAAGAGCGAAGTACTGACGAGGGGGCAAACCCCCTCATATATGTAATTGAAACATGAGAATACAAAAGTTCTTTACGTAAGCTAATTTATAAGTTACGTATATCTTTTACTTATAAAAAGATTCGTAAAAAATTAAAAGTTCTAGTTGCCTTTTTAATTAACCGAAAATCGGAGGGACACTAGGCTTCTTCCCCCGCTCTTTTTTCTCAAAATCATTCGATCAAAATTATGAGGAAGCCATTTAGCCAAAAAAAATAAATATACAAATTTTGTTTTAATTATTCCTCTGCGGAGAGCCAAAATCAAAACATGCGTTGATTCAAAAACGTTCAGAAATTAAATAAAAAAAAACAAGTTTTTTAAATGAAAGTAAGGAGCGACATTACAACTTAAAACGAACAGAAATTACTCCGTATATGGAAGGGGCTTTTCCTTCTCAATGCCCCACTCTTTACACTAAAGTTTTTTACTGTTTTAAAATGTAGAGTTAAGAGAAAGAGTCAAACTATAGCGTAAAGAGCGGGGCGTTGAGAAGGAAAAGCCCCTTTCATATACGGAGTAATTTCTGTTTATTTTAAGTTTTAATGTCGCTCATTACTTTCATTTAAAAAACTTTTTTTTTATTTAATTTAGAATTAGAGCACTCAAACCATAGAAAGTTTAGTGTCCTAGGGGAAAAAAAGTCCGAAGCTGAGTTTGATCAACCTAACAAAAAAAAATATTGGGAAAGCTTTTTATATCATAGAAAAATAATAAAGAAAAATGAAAAGACGGTTAAAAAGTCAAAGTATAGAATTATAGTAAAGCCATTGTCATCATCCATATGCCAAAGGTTTTCTGAAATGCATTCTGATACCAAGGGATAACTGGTCGTTGGGATTTTCTCTTTCAAAAGTTTGAACGTCAAATTGGCAGATAGCATCATATATTCAACTGATTCTGACAGTATGCGTCGGCTAAAATTACAACACAACAGATATGCTATTGTCCTTACTATTACTCTATCTTTCAAGGATTCCCTCGGAATTTCCAAGAGGAAATTTAGTGTGTAGTAGTCAAGGTCTTTTACTGTTTCAATTAGAAGATTTTTGAAAAGCATCTCTTTTAATGATTTACTTACATTTTTCATACTTTATACGCTATGGCATCTTTGCATCCCCCATGAGGCTTCGGTTCTTAGGTTTAGCTTATTTAGATGCGGTTAGCTACGAGATCTTGGCATTGTTCTCTTAATATTATATAAAAGAATTATTGTTTTATTAATTTAGCTAAACTAACAAGTCACTATTTTTCTTTGGCTAGGTTAGTAGCTTACTCAATGCAAATTACCTCTCTTGACATTGCACAGGGCCAGTAGTCGGTGACTACTTCTGTATCTGTAAAGGCTTGATTTTGATTTTCATGGATGGTATATTTTGGGGGAACATCATTTTGGTTTTACTACAAAAATAACTTTTACTTGGGATACTAGAAATTCAAGAAGAATTTTGTTGGGTTGCCTTGATAATTGAAATTAAGGATAAAATGTAAGTACTGGTGGAAATTGGTCATTTTACTTTTATAAGCGTCACTTTTCTTTGGTGTCTTTTCTTGCAACTCCGGAATAGTTCACATCCTTTGATTTCATATTTTTTTTTATTCTGGGTCGTATATGAATTATTTATAATGGCGAATTTCTAGTATTGGGTAGTGCTTGCCTTGATATTTAATGCATTCCCGATTTTTTTTTCTAATTTATAATGCATAATGGGGGCATGTCATTTATTTAACAGTAAGAGGTCAGTTTGATTTGGCTCCTTGGCATAAAAGTATTTTGTTTTGAGGTGTTTTAGCAATCTTCTTATTTTAGCTATAAACAACCAAGTTGTTTCGTACTTCTTTTTTGGTGCCTAGTTCCCACCACTTCTCTGGCCGGGTGGTATTTTGGTGAATTGGTGAGCTCTAGTCCCACTTTTAGTTTGGTGTATATCCCTTAAGGTTATAAGAAACGTCTCCGTTTTCTGCAAATATCTCTTCACCTTTTCGCCACATACCAACACAGCCACTGCATATATAACATTCTCTTTTGCATGCTTTATTGAAAAAATTCAGCATCGATGATTACCGTTGCCATGATCTTAAAATAATTATTCGTCGAATATGCAGTCTTATCATAATAGTATCTATTTATATGTGGAGCTACATTTTTTCAATGAAGACAATTTAGTGACTGAAGCGATAATGTAGTTTGTATAGATCACTTACCAAATTGGTGCAATAGCTCTCAATTTTTAATATCGGTTTCATAATTTGACTGATATCCCTTTCAGTGAAAGAGCAAGTTGTTTTTCATAGGGGAGTTACTTGGTTTGGCCGCTATGACCAACAAAACAATAAACACTACAGGTCACGACCTCCCGATCACAATTTTCCCATGACAGGGGCGTTTGTTTGACTTCAATTTTTAAATTCACTTTATCACTAAATGGTTGATCACGCTCTGGTGTTGGGATTAAGTAAGTAAGTAAGTAAGACGGCACTAGATCCTTAAGGTCCAAACTGGCGGTGCTGATCTCCGTTTCATGGCCCTTCAGCAAGGAAGTGCAATGGGGGGCTGGGGGCCAACCATCATGTGTTTTCACACACCCTTCCTGCTTACCTTCCCCAGATTTCTCCAGGTACCCATTTAGAGCTGGGTCGACTCTGGCTGAGCTTACAGAGTCACGCCACTGACCCCCGTCATAAACTAAATAACTGGTCACAACTGGGATTGAACCCGTGCCCCTTGGACACAGAATTCCCTCACCAGCGCGCCAACCACTCAGCCAAGACGGCTTTTGGGACACCAGCCAAGACGGCTGATGTGGGGAGGATCCATTAGAAGGGTTTTATTATTCGCGCATAGAGGGATGGAGGGTGGAATCAAACTTATTGATTGGAGGTTTGGCCGGGCAATTTTTTTTATCGTGCTCGGAAAGCAGGCACCTGATTCTGCTTTCGATCGAATCTGGAATGACTTATGTTTGTATATGTGTTGTCAATTGAGGATATGGGGAGCCTGCACTTTTGAACTCACTGAACATATTTTCAGTTATTAGGTCTTTTAACTATTCTACCCGGCTTCGTGGTAAATTTTTCCTCATTTTCTTGTGGTTTATATATTTTAGGTTTCACTAACGATTTTAGGTCAAACCTTTTTTATTTTTTTCTTAGGAACTTTTGACCTTTTACTTTCACTTCCTTTACGTGTGCTGCTGCTGAGATTGGATTTCCCTTTATCTTTAAGTTCTTCCTGGTCTGATTCCCTGTCAGGTTCTGTGGAACTTGTTAAAACTCCTCCATGGTGAAAAATTCCTTCATAGAAAGATCTTCCTCCTAACATTCTTTCTCTGAACCCTCCCCCCTCGCACCACTACCAGAAAAATCATCCCCTGAAGACGTTTGTGTGCTTCCCAATAACCAATAGTATATGTGAACAATGGCAAAGTTCACAACTCCCGTGGGATGTGGGGGATTAAGTCATCCTCATAGACATATTTGTAAGATTTTCCAACTATGCGGAACAAAATGGCTATCTCAAAATTTTGATCGGGTGACTTGGGAAAACATGAATATGGGAGGGGGCCTAGTTGCCCTCCAATTTTTTGTCACTTAAAAAGGGCACTAAAGCTATTAATTTCCGTTCTAATAAGTCTTTTCATGATATTCTAGGACCACTGGGTCGTTTCGATCAACTCTGGGAAAACAAAAAACAACAAATAAACACGCATCCGTGACCTTTCTTCTGGCAGAAAATACAAAATCCCACATTTTTGCAGATAGGAACTTTAAACCTCTACAGTAGGGTTCTCTGATACGCTGAATCTGATAGCGTGATTTTCAGTAATTTTCCAAGTTCTTAGGGGCTATTTCTTCATATTTTTAGAAAATAAGGCAAATATTCTCAGGAGATATTCTATACTTACAGTTTGTTCCCACGAACTGTTTGTAAACACGATATTTTGTTGTTGTCGTTTTTTCTGAGGAAGCTTTCTAAGTAGGGTTTTAGTTTTTTTTTTTTTTTTTCTTTTCCAGGGGTGATTGTACCAAACCAGTGTTTATGTAATGTCACTGAAGCATTTTTGAACTAAAATTTAACTGTAGTTCTTCTTAAGAATCGAAAGGGAATTTTTGCAGAGAAGTGTCGATTCTGCCAATTTGTACCGCAGAACTAAAAGTTTGCAAGATAATGACCGAGATACTATCGACTGAAAATTATTAGATAATTCTTAGGACTATCGAAAGAAAATATATATTATGTTTTGTTTTTAGACTATACCGCAGGAAAGTGCCAATCTAATGCTGCGATTAAAATTTTTTATACCCTGAAATTAAACATATCCAATCAATTTAAAGCAGAAGGTTCTAGCTAATAAAGAGAAAATGCATCAGATTTTCTATACAATTTGCGGTAATGAGCAACCAATGAACAGTATAATGAGTGGAAGCTCAGGAACAGTATATAGCCTACATCAAAATGATATAATTTACTTGAAACGAAACGTATTAAGTGTAAATGTACTCGTCAAAACTTATTAGTATAAATAAACTTTCGTAGCTTCAATTAAAGAGACCCCCCTCCCTAACTTGCTCTTGCTCTCAAGACTTATGAATCATGTTTTTTGTCCATGCTTCTGATGAACATCAATTGTATAGCCCAGTGGGAACCACTAGTACAGACGAAATATTATACGCATACTTAAATCTAGTGCAAGTTTTGATGTGCTTTCAACTTTCAATAAACAATAACCTTGGTTTAGTCTCAGCATTTTTGTTTTTTGCATTCTTTTATGGTGCAATGAAATTTAAACTAGTCGAGTTAGAGCTGTTGGAAACAAAACATATATTTATTCAGAGTAAGTGAATTCACTTTTGAGGAAAGTGATTTTAGAAGGATTTCGCTAAATATACGTAAGTTATTCAATAGCTGATTTCCCAGACAATAGCTGATTCGCAGTTATTCATTACTAGACATCATTTCATGAAGAATACAGTGAATTTTTAGAAGGTATAGGGAAAGTCAGTCCTGTACCTGTTTTCAATAATTCTTGTTCGTTTTGGCTTTATAAGGGCTGTCTTTGGTTTAATGTTGCTCTATTTTCAGTTTTCAAAAAGTTCATAGGTAGCGACTGTAAGTAAGGAGTAGCGCCACTTAATAGTAACCGAAACTTTAAAAGACAAACTTTCGACATTAATGGATATCCCACTATCAGATTCAGTGTATCTGGGAACCCTATTGTAGAAGTTTCAAGTTTCAAGGAATTTTTACTGAGTCAGAATTGTCCAGAGTATCATCTTCAGGGGAATTTTCAATGGCATAAATTTTCTATGGTAGAATTTTCTACGGAATAAACTTTCCAGTGGGGATTCTTCAAAGGATCAACTTTCTACTAGGGAGTCGATCGGTATTTGCGGGAATAATTTTCTACGGAGGGGGGATTTCCAAAATGATTTAAAAACAACCAGAAATTAGTCTTTATGAAATAAAATTGTGGTAAGAAAAATATTTCAGTCAGAACCGTATTTTTGGGGGAATTTTCAGCTAAAATTACATTGTCCGGGGGAAATTTTCCTGGCGGGGGGTATTTTACGTGCGAGGAACTTTCCTTCGAGGAATTTTCTGTGCGGGAAAGTAATCATTCCTTCTACATCCCCTCGAGGTTTCAGCTTAATTCCCCTAACCGTTCAAGGGAAGTCTCAGATAAACCCTTTCGATAACCTTGGATGCACATTGTGTTATTTGATATCCTTTAATATACCCAACAGCTTGCCCCAAAATTTCTAGCATAATACCCTTAAGCTTTTCCTGAGATACCTTTTTCACGATCTGGATCCATTAGTACCTTTTAATTTATTTTTACATCCCCCTTAACTTCCCCTACAAGTTCCAAGTTAAGACTCTCAGCCGTTCCTGAGATGTGGTTGATACCCTTTCGAAAATCAGCAAGTACATGGTGTCTCTTGATTTAGTTTTACATTCCCCTTGACATTCTCTGGAAGTTTGAACTTAATACCCTATTATGTTACTGAGGTGTTATATCTATGGAATTTTGACAATGTTGATACAATTCAACTCTTGTTTTAGATCAAAAGTAGTAGTATTAGCAGTAGTAGTTGTTGGGGTTGTTGTAGCCCACAGGTTTCAACTGAATACTCTCAGTCGTTCCTAAGATATTGCTGATACGCCCTTCTGACAGTGTGCTTCTACGTCATGGTTCTCATTTAGTTCAATATACACCTTAACATTATCTAAAATTTAATCTTAATACCCTTAGCCTTTTCCAAAGTCCAAGTTCAAAGATGTTTCCGTTTCCAAAAAAATAATTAAATATGTAAATAATGGGAAGTTTATATAAATTAGAGCCCTGGCCCATAGAACTATTGGGAGTATGTAATCCCAGGAAACATGGTTATTAGACCTTTTGACAATTTTGAACAAAATGGTTATATAACAATTTTCATCGTGTTTCTTTTGGAGAGAGGGCAGATAGAAGGGGCATGGAACAGGGTGGTTTGCCTTCAAATCATTTTGACTCTTAATAACTTTCAATTTAATAACTATACTTTCAATTCCAATATACTTAATAACTTTCAATTTCCAAGTGAAAGTCACCTGCTTTGAAGGATGGCCTTACAGTCGTTTGAGCAAGCCAGGCGGTATAAAGTAAATGCTGCCGTGAATGCCATGTCTATTCATAAATCGTCAGCTAATAGAGAAATGATTACTGTATTTTTTTTGCAAAGGTTGTAGATGAACCATCAGGAGATAATGGCCTTTTCAAGCATCAAAAGAGGTCATGCGACAGAAAAATGGTGTTTTCGGTAACTTTTCGCAACGAAGCATGAACTTATGCTCAAAGAGGGTCGTAATACAGAGTAAGCAAATTCTAAGATTATCAATCTATTACCAATCGGTGTAAATCTCTCAGTCGGAGGTTTTGAGCTTCCCATCTTGAAAAAAAAAAAAAATCAAAAGGTAGCGTTTTACTGAATATTAAATATAAAAAACTTTTTCAACTGAAACTAAGGAGAAACATCAAAACTTGAAACTAACAGAAATTATTACATTGATGAGGGGGATTTTCCTTCTCCTTAATGCCTCGCTCTTTACGCTAAAGTTTAACTTTTTGTCCCAATTTCTTAAGAACTTAATAAGCTTATAAGCTTATTAAGCGTAATAAGCTTTTTTGTAGTTAGGTATTGAGGAGGGGCAAAACCCGTCCTACACGTAGTAATTTATGTTCGTTTTAAGTTTTGATGTTGCTCTTTACTTTCAGTGTCAAAACTTTTTTTGTCTAATTTCTGATCGTTTTTAAATAATGCCAGGAAATCTATCTCCTCCTACACGGAAAATTCTTTCCCCCGCGAGCAATCTCACAAAGAAAAGCTCTTCCCACTTAAAATACCCCTGAAACAATTCCATTCAAGCTGAAAATTCCTCCACAAAATTTCTTGCAGACGATTCTGGCTGAAAGAGGTTTCTTAATTACGCTTTAATTTGAAGGAGCTTAATTTATGATTGTTTTAAAAAATATGTCAAAGTACCCCCACTCTTTAAAAATATTCTTCTCTCAGATATCCTCCTCAAACACACCCCCCCCTAAGAAACTTGTATCCGTAGAAAACTCCCTCTGGAGGATTTACCCCATGTAAATCCCTACCCCCGTATAGATAGATACTCTAGACAATTCCAACCTGCTACCCACCCCCTATACAATTCCCCTTAACATCTCTACATGTAAAAATGAGTGGGCAGAGAGAAAGTAAGACATTTAAAAGAATTTCACACAGGAATTCTAGCAAATTACGTAAAACTTCTCCTGGAAAGTTAACCCCCCTGGAAATTTCCCTTATCATGCAAATTCTCTCTGTGGAAATTAATTCAAGTGGAAAATTCACCCCTCCCTCCCTCAAAAAGGGTCTGTATGCTTTCTAAAAACAAGTAATGCATGTAAACAATGGGCCAATTTTTTGGCCCATTGACTTTTCAACTATGCTGAACAAAACGACTTTCTCAAAATTTTGTCGGATGAATTTGAGGAAAAATGGGGCTGGAAGGGGCTACTTGTCTTGTAATAGAGCTTTTGTTACTATTGAGCCGCGTCGCTCCTCACTTATAATTCGTTACCACGAACTGATAGACTAAGCTTGCTTGAGATTTTTTAGAGAATTATAATTGTTTTCAAAAACTTATCCAATTTGTTTCCGATGGATAGAAAGGGTAATTATTGTTAGTATGGTTAGAAATTCTGCGTGACTTTTAATCTTCTACATGGCTGAAGTCATTGTGGATTCTGCAATAGGGTTCATTCATGTTTAAACACAGTGTAAACATATGTTAAATACACTGAAAAATTTTTATACCCTATGGTGTCTCTTGATTTAGTTTTACATTCCCCTTGACATTCTCTGGAAGTTTAAACTTAATACCCTTCACCTCAATCGAGTAAATCATTCACCTCTACATCCCCATGAAGTTTCCACTTAATTCCCTTAACTGTTCAAGGGAAGTCTCAGATAAACCCTTTCGACAACCTTGGATTCACATTAAGTTCTTTGATTTCCTTTAATATCCCCAACAGCTTGCCCCAAAATTTCCAGCATAATACCCTTAGCTTTTCCTGAGATACCTTTTTCACGATCTGGATCCACTAGTACCTTTTAATTTCCTTTTACATCCCCCTTAACTTCCCCTACCAATTCCAAGTTAAGACTCTCAGCCGTTCCTGAGATGTGGTTGATACCCTTTCAAAAATCAACAAGCACATGGTGTCTCTTGATTTAGTTTTACATTCCCCTTGACATTCTCTGGAAGTTCGAACTTAATACCCTATTATGTTACTGAGGTGCTATATCTATGGAATTGTGACAATGTTGATGCAATTCAACTCTTGTTTTAGATCAAAAGTAGTAGTATGAATACAAAGAAAGGAAATGATAAATGAAAACAGAAAAATCAAATAGGTAAAAAACGAGGATTTTATCAGCCAATAGCAAATTATGAAAAATAAGCAAATATTTCGTCAAGGATCTCCGCCAAGTCGTCCTCAGTGCTAAAAAAAAATAAGAAAGAGGAAAAAGAAAAAAAACAAAGAAGAAACAACAACAAAATCTGACCCTCTTGAGTGAACTGTACGAGAGGAAAAAAGACACTGAATCTAACAACAAAAACCAACTTGAAATCAATGAAAGAGAAGTTACCAATTAGATTGAATAATTATCCTTTGCCTTGCAACAGATTTCGCCTGTCTACAATCTCGGTTTTCATTAGATATGCGGACAGGTTGTCTTAAATTAGACTGGGCGAAAATATTCATCGAGTCTTTTAATATTAAATTGTTATAAATTGGGCTTAAGGAAATATCTCCTGTGTCTCTATTTATAGCCAAATTTCTATTTATATGTTTCTTTTATCTTAATTGCATCTTTAAAAGATTGTGGTAGGCCATTTACGGTAGATATTAAAGCTACCTCTTCAAAAAGAACTAAATGGTCCGGATTTTTGTATACATGCTAGGCCAGAGCTGAATCAAAGTTGTCATTTTTATTTTCCAATCTCAGGGACTTATCTATTGAAATTTTGTGTTCATGCAATCGTTCCCCTAGTTAATGATGGGTCTTGCCAATGTAAGATTTTCACAAGAACACAGGACTCTGCAGACACCACTACCTAGTATTGAGTCCGTTTTATCCTTTCCCGAGTTGAAAAAATGTTCAACTTTTTGTTCAGTTTTGAAAGAAACAGAGAGATTATGTTTTTTTTTAATGTTTTATTTGAAAAAAGTTTTTTTTAATTTTCTAAAAAAAAAAAAAACATAATCTCTCTAATTCTTTCAAAACTAAACAAAAAGTTAAACTTTTTTTCAACTCGGGAAAGGATAAAACGGACCCTATACTAGGTAGTGGTGTCTACAGAGTCCCGTGTTCATGTGAAAAATTTCACATTGACAGGACCCATTAACAACTAGGGGAGCGATTGCATGAACACAAAATTTTAATAGATTAGTCCCTGACATTGGAAAAAAATGACAGCTTTGATTCAGCTCTGGCCCAGAATATATACGGTTATCCTGACCATTTACTTCTTTTTGAAGAGGCAACTTTAATATCTACCGTAAATTGCCTACCACAATCTTTTAAAGATGCAATTGAGATAAAAAAAAACATATAAATAGAAATTTGGCTATAAACAGAGACACAGGAGATATTTCCTTAAGCCCAATTTATAACAATTTAATATTAAAAGACTCGATGAATATTTTCACCCAGTCTAATTTAAGACAACCTGTCCGCATATCTAATGAAAACCGAAATTGTAGACAGACGAAATCTGTTGCAAGGCAAATGATACTTATTCAATCTAATTGATAACTTCTCTTTTATTCATTTTAAGTCGGTTTTTGTTGTCTGATTCAGTGTCTTTTTTTCTCTCGTACAGTTCATTTAAGAAGGTTAGATTTTGTTGTTGTTTTTTCTTTGTTTCGTTTTTTTTTCTTTTTCCTCTTTCTTATTTGTTGAGCACTAAGGACGACTTGGCGGAGGCCCTTGTCGAAATATTTGCTTGTTTTTCCTATTTTGCTACTGGCTGATAAAAATCCTCGTTTTTCACCTATTTGATTTTTCTCTTTTCATTCATTATTTTTTTTTCTTTGTTTTCATACGTCATGCATAACCAGTATGGTCTCAGAGCGTATTTACGTCAAAGTAGTAGTATTAGAAGTAGTAGTTGCTGGGGTGGTTGTAGCCCACAGGTTTCAACTGAATACTCTCAGTCGTTCCTAAGATATTGCTGATACACCCGTCTGATAGTGTGCTTCTACGTCATGGTTCTCATTTAGTTCAATATGCACCTCAACATTATCTATAATTTAATCTTAATACCCTTAGCCTTTTCGAAAGTCCAAGTTCAAAGATGTTTCCTTTTCCAAATAAAAAAAAAATATGTTAATAATGGGAAACTTATATAAATTAGAGCCCTGGCCCATAGAACTATTGGGAGTATTTAATCCCAGGAGACAAGATTATTCGACCTTTCGACCATTTTGAACAAAATGGTTATATAACAATTTTCATCGTGTTTCTTTTGGAGAGAGGGCAGATAGAAGGGGCATGGAGCAGGGTTGTTTGCCCTCAAATCATTTTGACTCTTAAAAAGCCAGTATAACTTTCAATTTCTAAGTGAAAGTCATCTACTTTGAAGGATGGCCTTACAGTCGTTTGAGCAAGCTAGGCGGTATGAAGTAAATGCTGCCGTAAATGCCATGTCTATTCATAAATCGTCAGATGATAGAGAAATGATTGCTGTATTTTTTTTTGCAAAGGTTGTAGATGAACCATCAGGAGATAATGGCCTTTTCAAGCATCAAAAGAGGTCATGCGACAGAAAAATGGCGTTTTTGGCAACTTTTTGCAACGAAGCATGAACTTATGCTCAAAGAGGGTTGTTATACAGAGTAAGCAAATTCTAAGATTATCAATCTATTACCAATCGGTGTAAATCTCTCAGTCGGAGGTTTTGAGCTTCCCGTCTTGAAAAACAAAAAATCAAAAGGTAGCGTTTTACTGAATATTAAGTTAAAAAAAAACTTTTTCAACTGCAAGTAAGGAGAAACGTCAAAACTGGAAACTAACAGAAATTATTGCATTGATGAGGGGGATTGCCCCCTCCTTAATGCCTCGCTCTTTATTACGCTAAAGTTTGACTTTTTGTCCCAATTCCTTAAGAACGACTCCTGATATAGAAGGGCCGTTTAATTAGAATAAAAAGATTTTTTAAAATTTCTAAGGACAAGAATTTCAGTGCAATAAGCTTTTTGGTGTGAGGTATTGAGGAGGGGCAAAACCCGTCTTATACCTAGTAATTTAGGTTTGTTTAAGTTTTAATGTTGCTCTTTATTTACAGTGTCAAAACTTTGTTTTATCTAATTTCTGATCGTTTTTAAATAATGCCTGGAAATCTATCTCCTTCTCCACGGAGAATTCTTTCCCCCACGAACAATCCCACAAAGAAAAGTTCTTCCCACTTAAAATACCCCTGAAACAATTCCATTCAAGCTGAAAATTCCCCCCACAAAATTTCTTGCGGACGATTCCGGCTGAAGATTGTTTTAAAAAATATGTCAAATGTACCCCCACTCTGTAAAAGATTCTCCCCTCAAATATCCCCTCTCCGTCACCCTCCATAAGAAAGTTGTTTTTGCAGAAAAATCCCTCTGGAGGATTTACCCCGTGCAAATCCCTACCCCGTATGGAAAGATACTCTAGACGATTCCAACCTGCTACCCCCCCTAACAATTCCCCTTAACATCTACACATGTAAAAATGAGTTGGCAGAGAGAAAGTAAGACATTTAAAAGAATTTCGCATAGGAATTCTAGCAAATGGCGTAAAACTTCTCCTGGAAAGTTAACCCCCTTGGAAATTTCCCTTATCATGCAAATTCTCCCTGTGGACATTAATAAGATTGGAAAATTCACCACTCCCTACCTCAAAAAGGGTTTGTATGCTTTCTAAAAACAATTAATGCATGTAAACAATGCGCCAATTTCATTACTTACATGACTTACCTTTCCCCATTGGCCGTGGGGGTGAGGGAGGCCGTGTTATTCCAGAGGTATAGTTACCGGACTTTTCAACTATGCTGAACAAAACGGCTGTCTCAAAATTTTATCAGATGTATGTGAGAAAAAATGGGAGCTGGAGGGGGCTAGTTTCCTTTTAATAGAGCTTTTGTTACTATTGAGCCGCGTCACTCCTCACTTACAATTCGTTACCACGATCTGTTAGACTAAGTTTGCTTGAGATTCTTAGAGAATTATAATTTTTTTCAAAAATTTATCGATGTTGTTGCCAGTGAAAGACTGTTAAGAGCTGTTTAAGTTAGTGTTCTATATTTTTCAGCCAACCATACCATAAAAAACCAAAACCGAATACCGTGAGAAACTCCCATCTTTAGAAGCAATGCTAAAGCTTAATACATTGACTAAAACAATTAAGTGGCTCTTAGCTCTTGCGGGCGTAAAAAACACCTTCTACAGTTATTGGTTATCAATTTTTATTATTAGATTTGAAAACAATACTAGAATTTCATGTTTTTGTATGCCTTTTTGGTTTATTTAAAATGTTGTTTGCAATTTGTTTACAACTGAAGTTCAAATTTTAAATTTTTGTTTTACACCTGAGGTTCAGTTTTTTAATTTTGTAACAGACAAAATAATTATGCACATTGATAATAACAATAAGGTTGTCACAAAGAGACCCCGAATATATCTTCCAAATTATTTTTGTTCGTGTAAAGCCTAGTGAGTTCTAGGCATTTAAAATAATTACTGAAGATCAATCATTGTATGTATTCATTTTGTACAGTCAATCTAAGGGTTAACCTCAAAGGAATTGCAACAGCTTTGATTTTGGTACCCTTTAAACCGGAAAAAATTGTTTATAACATTGATCATTTTCGTCTTTTCTTCTAAGATGATGATTTTAAAAACAACTTAATTTACTCGTATATAAACAGGTCATTTATCTGGAAAAGAAAGGCAACAGGGGTGGAACACCAACAGTCGGAAATAGGCAAATTTGGTGCGTACATAACGAATATGCACTTTTTTATTTTAAACACTCATTTTCAACCCTCTCCCCCTGTCATCCATAAATCAAGTGTTGATATAGGTCTGACTGCAATGTTACGAGAAGTTGAATTCATAGAGAAAGAAATCAGACTGCTAATACAGAAAAGACATCGTGTCCATGTCAATTAACCCACACCCCACTACCCTCTACCCTAAATGTAACCACCGAAATTCTTAGAATCCAATATGCAACTTTTCGTGGCTAGGTAAATCATTGATTTTATTTTGATAAAAAAGAACAAAAAAAACACATAGATGAATTGAAATGGCAAACGGATTGGAAGTTCATCACATTTTTTTATTTATTCACGTGTCTTCTTCGTCTTTGATTTGGACCTGAGCGTTTAAGTAACTAGTTCGTTAGCAGGATTTGCAAGCAATGTCGCATTCGATGCCATCTGCACCGGTCACTATCACAGGTTCCATTGATATTTTTGTATTTTCTTCTAAGATAGTGACTTTAAAAACAACTTAATTTGCTCGTATATAAACAGGCTATTCATCTGGAAAAGAAAGGAAGCAGGGGTAGAACACCAACGGTCGCTAATAGGCAAATCTTGTGCGTAGTTAACGAATATGTACTTTTTTCTTTGAACACTCACTTTCAGCCCCTCCCCCTGCCATCCATAAATCAAGCGTCGATATAGGTCTGAGAGCAACATTACGAGAAGTTGAATTCATAGAGAAAGAAATCGGACTGCTAATGCAAACAGGACGTCGTATCCATGTCAGTTAACCCACCCTCTACCCTAAACGTGACCACCCAAATTCTTAGAATCCAATAAACAACTTCTCGTAAATAGCCAAATCATTGATTTTAATTAAAAAAAACAAAAAAACACACACACACATAGATGAAACAAAATGGCAAACGGATTGGAAGTCCATCACATTGGCTTAATTAAGTAACTTCTCATAACTAGCTAAATCATTGATTTTAATTTGAACAAAAAAAAAAACACAGATGAAGTGAAATGGCAAACGGATTGGAAGTTCACCACATTTAATTAATTAATCACGTGTCTTCTTCGTCTTTGATTCGGACCTGAGCATTAAAGCAACTAGTTCGTTTGCAGAATTTGCAAGCAATGTCACATTCAATGCCATTTTGATGACAGCTCTACCGGTCACTTTCACAGGATCCCTTACAGCCACCCTTTACGACAGTGAGAGTTTTTCTTGGTGTCGTTGGAAGATTTGTGAGGATAGGGTATAATATGCCGTCCTGGAGTCTCAATCCCCGATTTTCAGGATCAGGGGCAGGGCTCTTCAAGTGTAATCCAATCTTGTACTTGAAGATAGGTTCGGAAATAGTGAAATTTCACTGCTGCTGAAGAAGAAGATAGATCTCGGGAATGGAAAAAAAAGTTGTAGATGTTGCTACTTTCTGTTTAAAGGCTCGGTGTTGTCAACTGTCAGTATTGTCAGTAGATTTTCTACTATAAACTATAGAAAGTGCAGTCTCTCCTACTGCTTCAATTCCTTCCTTCGAAGCATAACATCAAGAAAATGGAAGCATTCTCTCTTAGCTTTTTGTTGTGTCTCAACCGCCTAAGCACAATCCCATTGCTAAGTTGATGTAGACAGGAAGTCGTGTCGCCGTCAAGAATTGTGTGAGCAAGATCAAGCAGCTTACAGTTTTTAGTCCCAATCGTCTTAACAACGGTTAAGATATCTTAAGTTGCACCTTAAGTGGTTGCACTAGGCTCACTTTACAGGAAGACCTTGTAGCTCTCAGGCATCAATGATAAAGTAACAGCACCAACAAATCGATATCGTCACCGATAAATACACTATCAAAAGACTTCGGACATTCATCCGCTGCAAGCACAATAAGTAAGTCAGCATCAGCTTTAGCTTGACCCGTTCTCAGACCTTTGCCTCGTATATAATCAGAAAGTGCATTGACGAAATGGGATTTGTTCTTTTTGCATGAAATTCAAAATGAAATTTGCATGAAATCTTCCCTTTGGTGGTCAGTCCCATTTATAAACTAAATAGTACTTCCCGTCCAGTGACATGGTTTCGCTTAAGATGGGTCATATCGTTTGTTGGAGCAGCCATCAAAGAAAATTGTGCTGTGTGGATATTTGGCCAAAACGTAGTTCCAGTATCGGTCTTAGATCTTCAAATAAGATTTCTTTCTTTGTCCAGGGAATCCTGTGAGGCAAATTGCCCCAGTCTATGACATAGGCGCAAGTCAGACTTTGATTTTCCCCAATAATATCATTTTCTGAAAGTCACCTGATAACTTTTGTTAGCTCTGGTTTATTTGGTTTTGGAACGTGCCAGAATCATCAAAAGCGACTCAGGATAGGAGCAAAGTTCATATTCAAATGAAGACACTTCGTCCATATTCAGTGTTTTGTATAAAGTTATAAGAAGATGAAATAGTAATGAAGGGTATAAGCAGTGGATGTCTTCCCCATTGTCATAAGGACTGCTTGATCTTTATGTTTGAACGAATGTTTCTTCAGCAATTTTACTATCATTCCGTCAATAATCTTCTTTCTGACTTCTACTGCTCTGTCGGCTTTCACGTTTTCTGCAGCAGTCATTCCAACAGCAAGGCTTTGTAGCGATAGCGGATCACCCTCGAAAGAAGACAACTGCTCGACAAAGTCAAATACTATTTGTGTGTCTTTGCAGTCCCTTTGCTGCCTTGAAATACCAGACTCTTTGTTTTGGTCACTTGGATGATACGAAACATCCGTCGGTTCTTGCATCAAAAGGTTAACATGAGCATAGGTGGAACGTCACATTACCTACTGAAGTCTCTCTACTTCCGTCATTCCTCTACATCTATTCAATCCGGTTGCAGTTTTCAGAAATCTCATCAGTTCTTATTCTGTGACCAAATCCGTAGATAATCTAGCCCAAAATATGTCTGATTTTCTCACAAAGTATACATCTTTTTCAAAAGACTTGAAAAGTGTTGAGCTTGTACGTTCAAGTCTTTTCATCTACTGAAAGTACAGCCTCACCAACTTCATCTAGTTGCTGGGACCAGCTGCTCCGAGGTAAGAAATCATGCTGGAAACTGTTGACAAAAATCTGAGGAATTTTGAAGAATGGTAACCATATCCATGCACTGTATCCAAAGTTAGCCCTGTCCGAGTCTTGTGACTTTCGCTCTGATTAAAGAGTTGACAGAGAGGTCTTAACTTTCATGAGACTTGAAGATGGGAAATAGGTTCAAGAGAATCTTGTCCATCCAATACTTTCTCATATAGATCTTTGATTTCGCTAAGCTCAACCGTATTCATTGCAAGTTCTGTATTTAATTCAAAATCTGCATCTGAAACCTCGTCTACAAGTTCCATTATTAGAATCAAGTGAAGTTCTGCGTCTACAATGGCATGGGCTTGCAGTGCTCGAGTAATAGCCTTATCAAGTAGAAGATAAGGAACAGTATCGGAAGTTTACATCATTTAAAAGCTTTTTTACAGTCCAGATCCATCTGTCAAAGATCCAATGGCACTAACAAAGCTCATGAGAGTGTAGAATTTCCCTATTCTAACAAATATTTTTGCAACGTTTTTTTTAGGTCCTTCTGTGGCAATAATCTCCATGGATTTTCACCAGAATGGCTGGTCAAAGGTTACATTAAAGGTCAAGGATTCCAGAAAAAATTGACCTACCTAAATTAGTTTTTCAATTGAAATGGAACGATCAACCAAACTAGGAATTCTTCCTTGAGACATGAAGCCTAGATAGCACTCTTAAAAATTTTTGTGGAATTTTTGTAACGCTACTTCCAGGCCCTTCTGCAGTAATAACCATCTTGGACTTCCACCACAACGGCCGGTCAAAGATTACAACAAAGAGCAAGGGTGCCAGAAAAAAACTGACCGCCCTAAAACAGTTTTTTGAAACTTTTGAAAGGACGAATCAACCAAACTAGGAATGCTTCCTTGAGACATAAAGGCTAGATGGCACTCTTACTAATTTTTGATTAATTAACCTGCTTTGCCTAACTGGTAGTTCGATTTAGATATAGCAAGTGCTAGAAAATGGAAAAGTTTACTGTCAACAAATGTTTACATAGCAAACAAACTTCTACTTTATTAAATCAAAGAGGAGAAGTCCTGCTTCTCAAAACTCAGAGCTTGATGATCTGATACTCTCCCAGGAATTACAGTGTTACATGTAAATTGGTTACTTTTACATAAGTAAGATAAGGACTAGAAACTGCAAAAACCAACTCAGTATTATCTGTGAAAGCCAAGCAATGAGTTTAGGCAATGCAGTATTTCTTCTTCATTCTAATGTATAGTATTGATTTTCTGGCGCTGTTTCTACTAAATTGTTGTAAAAATCATAGTATTTCTGAGTGTTCGTGAGAGCCAGTCAATGAGTTTAGGCAATAAAATCTTTCATCAGGATTTTAAGGCATAGTCTTGATTTTTGGTGCTGTTTCTACTCCAAAAAAATGGTACAAATGCCTATTTGAGGTTAGGCTGAGTATTAATGTTCAAGCATGTTCTAAAATAATCTAAAACTTAGGGACATGGACCTAGTTGTGATTATAATATGATTTGCTTCCCTAAAATGAAACATGGGAAGGGAATTGATGATGATTTTTACAGCCTCTGTATGATCTATCTTAATAGTTTGTTTGTCTGTGGTTGCTCAACTAGTAGATTATAGAAGATACTAATCAAGCTATCTAAAGTCTGAAAGCATTGATACTGCAATAGAAGGGTATTAAAGATTCTTGTTTACCCTGCATATATATTCTCTGAAAATTGAAATTGACTCACTTCTAGTATAGAAGAAGCCAAGAATTTACCGAAAAAATGGGCTCAGAGTTCAGATACTGGACTTTTTTCAAAAAAATAAAAAGAAGGAATAGATTTCTCTGAAAGACAGGGAAGAACAAGTGATGAAACCAAGTGGCTGCCAAGTGACAAGAGAGTTTTCATTGATGTTTCTATCACTTCAGACAAAATGGCTGGTGAGCATAGTGCTATTGAAACTAGTCTAAGAAAGCAAGAGACAGTTCTGTTTGAAAACGACGTTCTTTTTAGTGGTCCTGCAAAACATGACAGGAAGCAAAAATAAGTCCAGGCGTACATATCAACTGAGCAGTGGTACCGACGGTAAGCCTGAAAAAAGTAGAGGTCTGAGCACAGAACAGAAAACCAAGAAAAAGAAAAAGATGGCTACCGACAATCTAGAACTGAGGACTGCTCAGAATGTGAATTGTATGGAAAGTTGTGAAGATGTAGCCATCGTAAGCTCATGTACGGCTAGTAGAAAAAGCAAAATGAAGATTGTGCAAGTTGGTCATAAGGAACCGGCTAATAATGTGTGAGTGACAGTGGAAGCAGTGATAGCGAGACAGAAACAGTACAAGTCAGGAAAACAGAAAGAAAACCAAGAAATAACAAAAACAAGGTTTTGTTAAAGCTTAGGAGGAGGACAAGGAGCTAAGTCATTTTTAACCAGAGCCCCCAACATTGAAGACCCGACGTGGTGCCAGTTCTGCCATTGGTTTCGAAGGGGTCAAAAAAGAATATTTTGAGGCATACAAAATTGAACAGTCATTTTGACAGGTAAAAAGAAGCAGGAGCTGTATCTACACCTGGTATACTGATGTTTGTTAGGCAGAAGGACATTGATGTAGAAATTCACTTATCAGCATGGTTTGTCTCAGAAGACGTTCCTTTCATTAAAGCCAACACAATTATCCCTTTTTTGAATGCATATGCACCAGATCCTGCAGTGCTTAAGAGTGTCCAGATCAAACAGACGAAGATCACAGGGACTGTTAAGAATGTTCTTGCCCCATAATGAACAGAGTAGACTTTCTCGTGACTTGGGCAAAACCTTTTACTCCTTGGTCATTGATGAAACAACAGCTTGAGGAATTGTCAAATATTTAGTGATTATTGTGAAATACAAGCACTCCGATACTCAAGCTGTCAAAGAAGAATTCTTAGGAATTCTGGAGGTTGAAGATGCAAGCAGCCATGGACAGAAAACTTTAATAATGAACTATTTAAAAAAGCTTGGCATACCAGTGGATGATCGGTATTGGCTTTGACAATGCTTCTGTAACAAGGGAGCTCGAGCTAGATTTGGGGCACTGCTTATGACTGGAAGTCTGGGGGGGGGGGATGGTTGATGATGCACTACCTGAGCTAATTTGTTTTTTGATTTACCAGTCATTATCTTGCCCTAGTTGCTAGTTATGCAAGCAAGCGACTGCCAAAAGACCTTGAGCCTATGCTGAGAGATTTGATCAACTATGCTGCCAACAGCCCCAAACGTATTGTTGAGCTAAAAGAATTCAACAATTTGCAGAACTGAGGGTATACCGGATACTTCAAATATCAAACACTCAGTGGCTTTCGATGGAAAAATCAATTTTTTATGTTCTTGAGCAATCAGCTGCCCTTGTGATATTTGTACCAATCACGGTCTTGGAGATAGAGCTGGAGACAAGAGTTCACAAGATACAGCTGCAAAAATCATGTCTCACATGTAGGAGCCCTTGACTAAGGCATACTTTCATTTCCTTGCATTTACGCTCAAGAAGATCAATTGCTTGAATTTGGGTTTCCAAAGTAGTGACACTTGCATTCACAAACTCTTATCCAGCTCAAAGGGCAACCATGAAGTCTATCATGAAGTCGTTGGTCAAAATTGACATCATAGAGAATGACGATGTATTTATCATACCCATGATCTCAGGCTGTTTCAAAGAAATCTCCGAGATTTCTTGTGGTCGAAATGTCGAAATACACTTGCTGAAATACAAGGATGTAATGCCCTCGAATGATCTCAAACAATTTGGATCGAACTGCCTGAACTTCCTTGTAGAAGTTGTCACACGAATGAGGAAAAGAATTGATCATTCCTATCCCACGTTAAAAGCTCTGGCTTGTTTGGACCGAGTGACTGCCTTTCGTAGAAGAGCAGACACTCTAGTGGGACTGACTAGTTGGTTCAGCAGGTTACTTAGGAAACATGAAGGTGAAGTAGAAAGGTCAAGGAATGTAATAGAGATTCAGTGGATCTTGGTGAGTGAGCACAGGGATGAGATTATCAGAACCGTGGAAACTGAAAAGTCTCCTTCGATCTTTTGGGCGATGTTATTGAATACAAAAGATGCTCAAAGCAAGCCACAGTTCCAAGAGCTGTCAATTTTCATGCTAAATCTGTTTGCGCTCCCGCATTTTAGCGTAGCTGCAGAACGTCAATTTTCAGTTCTATCAAATATAATAACGAAACACAGGAGCAGTCTACTTCTCGACACGATACTCTCTGATGCATGTAAAGCAGCTGATCTATCTTGCTGCAGGAACCGTGCATGACTGGGAAATTTCTTCCGATATACGGCATAATTTTTTGACCTGGTACAAGGAGAAAGAAGAAGAAACAAATGGGCCCTAGATATAACGAGGGTCGAATATTCTTGAAGTTCTGGGGAGGAGGGTGTGTGTGTAAGAGGTTACCAAGTTGTTTATTACCTATATATCTAATATTAATCTGTAATTTTTATTACAAATATGCGATTGGTTTTGGCTAACATTTTCTTCTGCCTCTAGGTCAATTAAAAGTACGATTGTAACTATTAAGACAGGAAGTATTTTAGGAAGATAGTAGTATTGTTGGCTCAAACTAAGTTTCAATGAGGGTACCTCAGACAAGTTGGTAGACAGATAGTTGGAACTGTCTTGTCTGGGAACTAAGTTCCAATTACCGAGTCAAAGTGACATACTGTGCAAAAGAAAAAAAAAGGCACAAAGTATTTTAAAATGAAAAGAAGTGTGATCAGCCGTTATACTTCATTTTTACGAATTTCTTCTCGACTGAATCCAGGTCTCGGACAAGTCATTTGTTCGCAAAACTAAAAAGCTCAAACGCACCTATTGTGGTCTTGTATTTTTCCGTTTTCGAAGGTGTCAACTAAAGCTTAGCCGATTACGTAACTTCATGACGTCATACGAGAAGTCTATTTTCAATTTACTGTCGGAACTGATTGTCCACAAAACTTTTATAAATGTAAACTTGCCTCGTTGGCCGCCCAGACACAAATCCATAGTGTATAACATTAATTTAATCGAATGTTCCTATTTCTTTCAAGACGTCATAAAAACCTCACAATCCCAAGATATCAGGATAAGGTTAAGCCTACTCCTATTTTAACTGATTTGGAAAAGATTATATGTTCAAAACACTAAATAAAGATTTGACAATGAAATATGATACCACTTGTAGCAAAAAAATATGACACATTGTGTAAACATTATGGAATCTGAGATGACAAAAAAAAGCACGTTTTCAGAAAAAATATGACAGAGTCCTTAGGAAAAATTTTGCAGCCCTGCTAATTAAAAGGGCATAAGTTCTAACCACTACAACCCCAAAGATTGTTGAAAAGGAGTGAAGTAGCGATGCAAGATAACTATGATTTTAACGATGAAATGACCAAATTACTTCTAAAGCATGGAAGTAATGTTAACTTACATATTGCAGTTATAAATAAACAAGAAACATTTGCTGATTTATTGACAAGCAATGAAGCTGATATAAATGCCCGAAATAAAGAGGGGAAAACTCCACTCATCATGCTCATCAGTAGTAAGGAATTTTATGGTAATCACGTGAACCTTGTAAAACTGTTGCTAAAACATGGTGCCAGAGTTAACTCTAGCGACTATCGTGGGAAAACAGCACTTCGTTATGCTACTTCGTTATGTAGATACTTTACGTTTTATTTATCGGAAGCAGATTTAACCATGTTTGCCGATGATACAGCACTTACCATCACTGCGAAATCTCTTGAAGAGCTGGGGGAAAAGGTAAGCCAGGCAGTTGCTCAACTACTAATGCTTAAATCTGCATGCTTTTTGTCTGTAAATAAAAGTAAAACAAAATAATTAATTTTTGTAGGATATGTCGAATTGTAAATAATCCTTTCAAATTGATGTTTGATGGTTTGGAAGTGATACAAGTTTTTGACTACAAATATCTTGGTTTTCATTTGGATGTAAAATTGAATTTTAAGCGGAATTGTGAAACTTTGTCATCGAAAATTGCAAGAGGTGTTGGAATTCTGAGGATATTAAAACAATTTTTACCTCTAAGTGCTTTGGAAAATATTTATTATGCTTTAATCCATTCTTATATAACATATGGATGTTCTATTTATGCATGTAACTTTGAGTCAAATTTTAAGAAAGTGCAGGTTATGCAAAATAAAGCACCTCGTATTTTAGGGGAATGTCTTAATTGTAGTAATACGGTCGGTTGTTTTAAGTCACTATGTATTTTTCAGGTAAAAAAGATATGTGAACACTAGATCGGTGTATTTGTTTATAAGGGTTTAAATTAGCTGAGCCTTTCATATTTTAGAAATTTTTATTTTTTTCATGCCTATTACCATGAGTATGAGACGAGAAATCCTATGAGTATGAGTCAACGATATTGGAGAATCGTTTAGAGGTGTGTTTTGTGTGCAAAAGTCGGGCGTGAAGGTGTGGAATCGTCTTTCGGAGAGAATCAGGGAGTCGGAGAACCAGTTTTTGTTTAAAATAGATTGAAATTTTATTTTTTGAAAATTGGGTAAAGTTTGAATATCTCTCCTAGCATTTTAATAAATATTTATAGGTTATTATTATTAGTTGATAGGGGTGGGGTAGGGCGGTTGGGTAGGGAGCTGTATCATTATTGATGATTTGTATAATAAATGTCATTCGCTCCCGCAGAGGACACGGTTGTGCCCTTCAAGGGAGAGTTGTTTATATTTTTGAATAATGAAGAGTAAATAAAAACAATTGAATTTAATTCAATTGAAATAAAATGGATACTGACATTGACTTATTATAGGACTTTCTTTTTGCTGGTCTCAAAGTCTGATTTGAATTTTTAGATTCCTTTGAAAAACTTCTATTCAAAAAATTATTTTGATCTATTCAGGATAATACGGCATTTTTTTTTTTTTTATTTATTTATTTCATTTCATTTTTCATTTATCTATTTATTTTTTTTTTAGATTTTCAATATCTATTTGTACAAGTCACACCTTACTTACAGCTCATTATTACAAACTGTTTGACGTCCCTGCAATGATTGTATGTCTTATTTTAACATCAAGATTTGTTTTAGCTAAACCTAAGGGGGAAAATTTGGTTCTGTACATATTATCTTAAAGGAATTAGCTTCGTTATCGGCAAAAGGGAATAAGCTTTGATTTTCATTGCTCTCTTTTTCATAAATTGTCTATCCAAGTACTCCTTTATATGCATAACATTTACGCAAAAATTCAAAATATTAATGGAACAACATATCCCCATAATTAAGAGCGTACAAAAGGTGTGTGTAATGATGGTTTATGTGACAGTTTTGGCTTGTTCAGAATAGTAACTTTCCTAGCATATAGGGTAGATTTAATTCGTTATATACAGGAATTTACTTTCCTCTCAAGTTTCTCATGAAAGAGCGGTATTTTTTCGTATTTAACTTTATCTCGTTTTCATTGATATTTGGTCAAAAAGCTTAAAATGTGAAGCCATATTCCTCCAAAAGTCCTAGAGTTAATCGGTGAATCATATGAAAATAAAACCGGAAACCCGAATGATACAAGAAAAAACAAATTTGAGAGAAACTGGGAGTAAGAGAAGAATACATTGGGGAAAATATCAGCATGTCCCTTTTCTTCCCACCTTTTTGTGAGCTCAAAATTGACTCATCTGACAAGTAAGAAAATTAATTAATTTAGGCCTAAGAAAAGACACTTATAGATTATTTAATACTACCCCCCTCCCCAAGAATATAATCCTGACCACGCCGGTATAAGTGGATTCCCATAGGCCGATGCACTCGTTCCAAAATATAAATTATGCTTCCAACTCATTGGGATAAAATTTTTTAGCTTTTTCCCTCGTTTTATCATTTTCTACGGGGTGATTTAACCAAACCAGTGGTATATATAATGTTACCAAAGGGTAATTCAAAATAGATTTTAATACATAGAGTCGTTTTTAAAACACAAAAGGGATTTCAACATGTATAATCTTCCTGTTTTTTACCATTTTCAGGAAAGTGCCAATTTCTACTATTATGTGCTGCACATTGTGAAAGTCCACATATCCAAGAACCACAGTGCGGATGATTCAAGCTGACAAAGAAAAAAGTATCTGACTGGGGTGATTTAACCAAACCAGTGGTATATATAATGTCACCAAAGGGTAATTCAAAATAGATTTTAATACATAGAGTTGTTTTTAAAACACGAAAGGGATTTCAACATGTATAATCTTCCTGTTTTTTACCATTTTCAGGAAAGTGCCAATTTCTACTATTATGTGCTGCACATTGTGTAAGTCCACATATCGAAGAACCACAGTGCGGATGATTCAAGCTGACAAAGAAAAAAGTATCTGACTGGGGTGATTTAACCAAACCAGTGGTATATATAATGTCACCAAAGGGTAATTCAAAATAGATTTTAATACATAGAGTCGTTTTTAAAACACGAAAGGGATTTCAACATGTATCATCTTCCTGTTTTTTACCATTTTCAGGAAAGTGCCAATTTCTACTATTATGTGCTGCACATTGTGAAAGTCCACATATCCAAGAACCACAGTGCGGATGATTCAAGCTGACAAAGAAAAACGTATCTGACTGGGGTGATTTAACCAAACCAGTGGTATATATAATGGCACCAAAGGGTAATTCAAAATAGATTTTAATACATAGAGTCGTTTTTAAAACACGAAAGGGATTTCAACATGTATCATCTTCCTGTTTTTTACCATTTTCAGGAAAGTGCCACTTTCTACTATTATGTGCTGCACATTGTGAAAGTCCACATATCCAAGAACCACAGTGCGGATGATTCAAGCTGACAAAGAAAAAAGTATCTGACTTTGTATGTAGTTTGCAACAATTAGCGACCCATGGTAGTAATTGTCGAAACTAAAAAAACAATAGCTTCAGAATAGTATGGAGTTTACATCAAAGTGAATCAATTTACATAAAGTGAATCATTCAACTGTACTCGGGAAAACTCATTAGCATAATTAGACTTGCGTAATTCCATAAAAAGGGGCCCTCTCCCCGAAATCGATTCAATATTGGTGAAAGCTTATTTAATTCTGGATACCCCGACGACTGTTAACTATATTTTCAAGCACTTGAATGCAAAATACAAAATTATCGTAATTTTTGAGCAGCTGGTGCATATTGGTTTTTGTTCGTCTCGTTTTGCCTCTCAATCATCCCTACCCCCCCCCCCCCCAAAAAAAAAAAACAGGACAAAACCAAGTGATGCTGTAGCAACACAATTATACGTATCATTTCACTCTACTGCAAGTTTGATGTACTTTCAATAAACAACTAGCTTGGTTTAGTCCTCAGCATATCTTTATTCTTTTATATTCTTTTATGGTCTAATAAATTTTTGTTGGTTGAGTTATAGCCATTGGACAAAAAAGATATATTTAAGCCACAGTAAGTGAATTTGTTTATGGTGGGAGAAGTTTAAACTATAGAGAGATTTTACTAATTATAGGCAGGTGGACAGATTTCAGTTTGGAGGAGGGGACGGTACATATTCGTAATGGAAGTGTTACAGAGCCTGCGTGGTTCCTTAGCCCATCTTGTTGTGTTCGTATCTGAGTGAATATAAGCTAATTTTTAGCTGTTCTCTAGCCGAGAGGGACTTAATAAACAAAATCGAAAGGCATTAAAGACTTATTAAACTAGTTTTGTCTTTAGATTTTATACAACCTCATAGCAGAAGCCAGGACAGTCTTATTTCACTGCTATTTTGAGTAGGCCCTCTTGCATTTTGATATTTTAGGGTACTTGTGTGCTATTCAGAACAAACTCAATAAGTGAAGTTAGGCTCTTTCGTGAAACAAACTACGATGCAGGTACATTTTAATTTAATATTTGGTACTTGTTTGTTATTCGAAACACTCAAGAATTTTGCTGAGAAAATCCGGTTTCATAACCACAAAGACAAAAACTCAATATATCAATTTTGCTGAGAAAATCCGGTTTCATAGCCACAAAGAAAAAACTCAATTTAGTTTGCTAAGCATAGTGATAGAGGATACTGTATGAACATGGATTTTCAAATGAAAATTTGGGATTTGCCAAAGACTGAAAAAGAGGCAATTATATTTTTCCAGGATAAGGGGTTGTTGCTCACAACAAAACAGTGCGTCAATGGACACAACATGACTTTATACTCTTACGAGAAGGTACATTTTGGAAGTGTGACAATAGGCCATGTTTGAAAAAAGTCAATTTGTGTGTAAGTTCGTGGTTTTCTGACAGTAGAATACCATTTCTATGTTAATTTTACAATTTTCCTAATAAAGTATTGTATTTTCATCATATTTTGTTTTATTTCATTAGCATTATCAAAAGTTTGGGCTATATATTTTCACATTAGGCGCGGGATGCATTATATCAAATACATAACATAACGTAACCTAACCGTCTCTATATATAAATATTTGGTAAAATTCTAGTTGATTGACTTTTGGCTATCTTGGAAAGGGGTTAGGTTAGGAAAATGAAACTCAGGGATGAGTCTAAAGGCTAAAGTATGTCCCGTGAAAGTATTTTGAAGTACCCACCTCCACTCCCTCTCCCTCTAGAGGGCCCTGAAATATACATGACATGTCTATACCTGTTGAAATTTTGACAAAACAACATTTTACCTTAATTTTCAGTTACCAGTTGCCCTTTCGCTGCCTTTAGTTCCAAAAATAGAATTCCTGTTATTTGAGTAAAATTCTGAGCCATATCAATGTTTTTTTTTCAAAATTTAGATAATGTATTTGCATATCTTTAAAACCTTATAAAAACCTTACTTCATTCAAGCAGAAGATCTATTTTGCAAAATTTCATTTTTGTAACACACATATTTTTGAAAGTCATCGAAGGTCAGGGGCCTCTAGAGGGATAAGGTGTTGAGGTAGGTACCTCAATCCTATTTATCTGAACTGTCGCGCAACTAGACCCCTGTGCAACTCAGTCCCCGTTTAGATCCACCCTATTTGACTGAGCCGTTGTGCAACTCAGCCCCCTTAAAACTGGGCCTCGTGCAACTAAGCCCGAGTCTAAATCAACCCCATTAAACTAAGCCCTTGTTTAACAAGACCCCCGTTTAACTCATTCTCTTTTGACTTAACCCTTATGTAACTCAATCATATTTAAATTAAGCTTGTTTGAATCAACCCAAATCCCAAGAATAACTTTGAGTTATTACTGATTAGAAGCTCAAAATATACTTCTTGTTTCGTTCTGAATTTCTAACTTATAGTACCCATTTGGCCAAGTTAAAGCTAAACTAATTTGGACCAAAGTACCGTCTGAGTCGCGATTGCAACTAATTTCTGTATCTGGCAGCCAACGAAAATGCTTCTCTTGTCAGGATATTGCTTGCGTGTATATTTTTATGCCTGGAAAAGTTGTTAAAGGCTCCATTCAAATAGGAATTTATCCAGTTTCCATCCAAATGACCAGATTTTGATTTCTTTCCTCATTTTTGGGCAAATATTATGATTTTTTTAATGCGTGAATTGGGAGGAAGGAGGGTCGTTGAGTTCGGGCCTCAGCTCTAAGATTAGAAAGAGCTAGCTTTTACTCTGGTCGGACTTAAAATTCAATATGACGTAGCCTGTAGTCTAGGAATACACAAAAGTTAAAAAGAATTTGGAGAAAAATTGAGAGGCATTGGGAAGAAACCAAAGGTTTAAAGGCTCAAAAATTTTGACGGAAAATTTTTTTAGAAGAATGTTTGTAACTTCAGCTGTTATTAAACTTGTTTGAAAAGAGAATCAATCATCTTTTTATTTAGAAATTTCGGGTGAAGTATGTTATGTAATATCAAATCAGTCACCAGTTAATGCACATATTTATGTGGGGGGGGGGGAATAAATTACGAATTTCTACAACTTCAGAGGGTTATCCATTCCAGTACCCCTAAGAGGTTCCGGTGATCGGCTAGTGCTGGGGTGAAAGAGTAGGAAAAATTACACTCCAGAAATGACGCTAAAATTGAATTTTGGCGCACCCAATATGATGATGTTGTCATGAGGAAATCATAAAAAGCGTGTCAGTGTGAATATTAGATTTTAAATAACATCAAATAGCTCTCTACGATATTCCAGTGCCCTGCCAATTCTGGAGAAACAAAACCGGAAAAGGGAGACTTATCAGTGTTTCCGGCTCTTTTAAAAGTTCCTGGATTTTTTTTCCATAAAAGTTGTTACTTTTAATTTGAATAATAGCTATCATTCCTGAATCAGCATTAACGGTATTTTTTCTTATTAGATAAGTTTTTTTTTTAGCGTATCTAAGATTATGGTTGTATGGGCCTTTTCTGCACTGGGGTGCAGCTGTTGCTGCAATCATGACCTTCATGTGTTTGTGTCATTCATGACCTTTCAGGCCTTGGGCATGAAAAATTCTGCTAATTTTCTAATATATGGGACAGATGGATAAGTCGTTGTTTTTTAGACGGGGTAAATATTTTTACATCAAAGCGGAATAAAAGAAAAGACACAGAAATTAACCAAGCAATAAAGGCCATTTCATTCGAGTTAGCTTTTGTCACTTACTACCAAACGAGTTTAATCACATTTTATTGTTATATTGTTGATTTGAGGAGGGTTGAGCTGAATTTGGTTGATTTGAATTGGGTTAAGGCAGCCAGGTTTGGGGTAAACAGGGGTTGAGTTTAATGAGGATTGAGTTAAATGAGGGTTGAAACAAATGGGGATTGATTTGTCCAAGGATTGATATACACGGAGGTTGAGTTGATTGAGGGATAGGCTGAATATGGTTGAGTTACATGGTTGTTCAGTTGAAGGGGGTTGAGTTGCACAGTATTAAGTTTTACGGGGTTCAGTTGCACGAGGGCTCCATTAAATTGGAGTCGAGTCGCATAAGGGTCCAGTTGCACGGGGTTCAATTGCACGAAGGTTCATTTAAACAGGGGTTGAGGTCTAAGAAGCTTCAGTTAAAAGAGTCCAGTTGCATGGAGGTTGAGTTGTATGAGGGTTCAGTTGTAAGGGGGTTAAGCCTCTTGAGGATTTGGCTACACGAGGGATCAGTTGGATTGGGGTTCAGATGCACCTTGGGTCAGATGCACGAGGGTTCAGTAGAAAGGGGTTTGCTTACACGAGGATTCAGTTGCAATCCAACTAATGTTTTTCGCTTATATACAGAAAACTTAGAAGATGACCTAAAAATAAATATTGGGTTAATGGCCTTTGAAGCTTCCTACAGGCAAATACACGTGAAACTTCGAATAGCAAAATTTAAACACCACGAAGGAGGCCTCAGGATTGTAGAAATATTTTGATGGGAAATGGCCCAAAATTGGCTAGGAACTACTGGTCTAGGTAAATATGATTTTAAGGAGGGGATCTACAATATAAAATAGGACCCAGTAAAATGTTTCCAAGAAAATATCCTTCTTTCATTCCCTACCTTTTCCCGAAGGCCATGTCTTGCTTTGTTAGTTATATCTTAAGACATGGAACTGTAAAATAGTTTCTTCGGCCACCCATTCAGAATAAAGTGACCAAAAAAAACGGTACTTCTGGGCTATTGGAAAAATTTGGGAATTACGCTTAGGTTACCTTTCAGAAAACTGGTTTCATAGCTACAAAAACAAGTGATGGATGATACAACGAAATGGACTTGTGTAATTTAGGGTATATATTTGCATATTAAGTTTGGGGTTAGGGCTAGCCTAGGTTACGTTAGGTTGGGTTAGGTTTCCATAATTTTGTTTCTAAAGTATTCTTTTACTACCCTGCTCTGTTATCAAACACTTCGTGGTAACGAACTGTAGTAAGGAGCGACCCGGCTACAATAGTAACCGAAACTCTAATAAATGGAATTTTGATACCAATAATTACACCAAAAGAATCGCATTTTAATGTTGATTTTAAATATATAAGTTTCATCAAGATCAGTTATACCTATCAAAAGTTACGAGCCTGAGAAAATTTGCCTTATTTTAGAAAATAGGGGGATACACCCCCTAAAAGTCATACAATCTTAACTTAAATCACACCATCAGATTCAGCGTATCAGAGAACCTTATTGTAGAAGTTTCAAGCTCCTATCTACAAAAATGTGGAATTTCGCAATTTTTGCCAGAAGATCACGGTTGCGTGTTTATTTGTTTTTTTGTTTGTTTGTTTTTTTTCCCAGGGGTGATCGTATTGACTGATTGGTCCTAGAATGTCGCAAAAGGGCTCATTCTAACGGAAATTAAAAGTTCTAGTGCCCTTTTTAAGTGACCGAAAAAATTGGAGGGTACATAGGCCCCTTCCCCCGCTCATTTTTCCCAAAAGTCACCAGATCAAAATTCTGAGATAGTCATTTTATTCACCATTGTCGAAAAACCTAGTAACTATGTCTTTATCCCCTGGGACGACTTACTCCCCTGCAGTCGCCGTGGGAGGGGCCGCAAGTTACAAACTTTGACCTGTGTTTACATATAGCAATGATTAATGGGAAATGTACAGACGTTTTCAAGGGAACTTTTTGGTTTAGGGGGAGAGTTGATGCAAGGGGTTACGTGGGAAGATATTTCCATGGAGAAACTTCTCATGGGGGAAGAGAATTTCAATGAAGGGGGGACAGGATTTTCTTGCATTATTTGAAAAAACAAGGAAAAAAATATGAAATATTTTTTCTACTGAAAGTAAAGAGCAGCATTAAAACTTGAAACGAACAAAAATTATTACGCATATGAAGGGTTTACCTCCTCGTTATACCTCACTCTTTACGTTCAAGTATTTTTAGTAATTTCAATTTTAAGGATAAGAATAGGTCATTCTTAAGGAATTGGGAAAAGATTTCAGCTTTAGTGTAAAGAGCAAGATATCGACGACGGTTGAACCCAGAGGCGCCATTTGGGCCAAATTTTGGGGTGGGCATGAACACCATCTGCTCCCCCCCCCCCCGATTCACTTTGTGTCGCGTAAGAAAAATCCGGGTTTTGGCAGCCCATAGATCAAATATTCTAAGTAAAAATGCATTTTCAGCACCCGTGTGTTGCATGGAAATGTACTGCAACCAAATTTGGAACTCAGCCACACTGACCTCTAAGATTAATTATAACAACGAGGAATACGATCAACGAGGTTAAGTGATTAAACTGAAAGGGGAAAATTCAGCCAGACTACAGGCTGGCATTCCTCAGCAAAAAATTTTTTTATTTAAGTAAACAATACGTCGGTGAAAGTAACATTCATTGTTATGCTGAGGGTTGTAACTAAAATCTCAGTGTCCCTTCAGCAGAAATCTTCCAGATCAAATATGTTTACAAAAAGGAAAAACATAACATGAAAAAAATATAACAACATTCAAGGTAACAAGGGGAACCGCCAAACTTTCATCTTTGCAAAATCGTCAACAAGCTGGTTGTAGTCCAAATTTTTTACTAAATCCTTCTCTGCAAATATCAAAAGGAGATGACTGAGACAATCATCTCCTGTTGTAGATCGCAGGTAGTTTTTCAGTATTTCTAGGCTAGAAAACAAACGCTCATTGCTCGCTGTTGTCTCAGGAAGTGTGGCAGCAATACGAAGTACTTAAATTACTTCAGACTAAGCCACTGGTAATGTCTGAAGATGGTCGACGATGTTTAGAAAGTTTTCCGGCTTTTTCTCCTCATTGAGCAAGAAACACTTTGCAATACCAGCTTGAGATTCGAGAAGAATGCTGTTGATATCCAGCTCGCCGTAAAGAGAAGAGAAAAGCCTGAGCAGCTCTGTGTCCATAAACTTGGTTGAGCTTGGATCAAAGGCTTTGAGCGTACTCAGCACTGGCAAGTTATCTGTGAGCCTTCTGTCAAATTTGACTAGTAGACGGTCAAAAGTATTAAAGTATTCTTGCTTCATTTCATCCGCCAAAGTAGTAGTCCAATTTCCAGATTCGATGAAATTCTTTCCTAGCTTCAAAGCTGTCATAAATTGCTTCCGATGCTTGGTGATCTTTTGAATTCTTCAAGGTTGTCCTTTCTGACCGACAGAGGAGGGTCTAGTCGCGGGTCCATTCACAGCAGGTACTTCAATTTCGAGTTCTGCTGCAAACTCTTTAGCCTTCTTGAAAAGCGATACAAATGAAGCATCTGAACGCAGGTCGGTGAGTTTGCGTCTTGTGGCCTGAATTAGGGTGCGTGATCAAGAAATTACCAAGTCGACGACGACGGCATGGAGTTGCTGAGACAGCGATTTTGTCACTCGCGTAATTGCTTTTATGTAGTGCAATTGGAAGATAACAAGGAACGATTCCATCAAGAAATGATAGTCCAGAAACTGACCTATTTTAGTCTATCAACTTAGAGGAATTACTGCAAATATTCAGAATTTATAATATTAATATGATCATCTAGGAAACGGGCATTTGACAGAACTTGAAAATTAGATTATGTATCTAACCTGCTTTCAAAGTCTACAATGGTTAATAGCAAATAGTGTAATTATTATGGCCGGCAAAGGACCCTTTTTGGTGGAAGCTTGGGCCCTCTAGAAAATCTGGGGTGGGCATTTGCCCACCCCTGCCCCCCCAACTGGCGCCTCTGGTTGAACCCCCTCATAAACGAAATAAAAACATACGAATGTAGAAGTTCGTTACATAAGTTAATTCGTTAGTTACGTATATTTTTTACCAATAAAAACGTTTGTAAAAAATTAAAGGCTCTGTTTGCTTTTTTTAATAATCCAAAAATTGGAGGGCAACTAGGCCTCCTCCCTCGCTCCTTTTGCTGAAAATATTCCGATTAACTGCAATTAATTAATATGAAAACTTCGTTTTAATTATTTATGTGTGGAGGGCCAAGATCAAAACATACATTAATTCAAAAACGTCCAGAAATTAAATAAAAAAACAAGTTTTTTCCTAAATGAAAGTAAGGAGCAGCATTAAAACTTGAAACGAACAGAAATTACTCCATGTATGACAGAGGCATTTCCTCCTCAACGCCCCTCTCTTTACGCTAAAGTTTCTTACTGTTTTAAAAATAGAGTTAAGAGAAAGAGTCAATCTTGAATATGATGTCCCAGGAAGGTTTTTGAAGTACCTCGACTCCTTCTCCTTCTAGAGGGCATTGACCTTTGATTACCTTTAAAATTCTTTTTGTTTCAAAGTAAAACCTTGCAAAACAGATCTTCTGCCTAAATGACAGGCAAGAAAAGCAGGCTATTTTCAGCTTCACAAATTTGGTTAAATATAGCACAGTTCATATTATTGACTTACTCAATAAAGTGAACATACCACTCGATGCCTTTTTTGTGCTCTTTACGAATATAGTAATAAAAAGTCACCAGTTAATGCACATATTTATGTGGGGGGGGGGAATAAATTAAGAATTTCTACAATTTCAGAAGGTTATCCATTCCAGTACCCCTAAGAGGTTCCGGTGATCGGCTAGTGCTGGGGTGAAAGAGTGAGAAAAATTACACTCCATAAATGACAATAAAATTGAATTTTGGTGCACCCAATATGATGGTGCTGTCGTGAGGAAATCATAAAAAGAGTGTCAATGTGAATATTAGATTTCAAATAACATTAAATAGCTCTCTACGATATTTCAGTGCCCTGCTAATTCTGGAGAAACAAAACCGAAAAAGGGAGACTTATCAGTGTTTCCGACTCTTTTTAAAAGTTCCTGGATTTTTTTTCCGTAAAAGCTTTTACTTTTAATTTAAATAATAGCTATCATTCCTGAATCAGCATTAACGGCATTTTTTCTTATTAGATAAGTTTTTTTTTTTTTTAGCGTATCTAAGATAATGGCCCCTATGGGCTTTCTCTGCACTGGAGTACAGCTATTGCAACAATCACGACCTTCAAGTGTTTGTGTCTTTCATGACCTTTCAGGCCTTAGGCATGAAAAATTCTGCTAATTTTCTAATATATGGGACAGATGGATAAGTCGTTGTTTTTCAAATGGGGTAAATATTTTTAAATCAAAGCGGAATAAAAGAAAAGACACAGGAATTAACCAAG
The DNA here is from genome assembly GCF_032884065.1 of Artemia franciscana. Taxonomy (NCBI): domain Eukaryota; kingdom Metazoa; phylum Arthropoda; class Branchiopoda; order Anostraca; family Artemiidae; genus Artemia; species Artemia franciscana. The sequence continues at coordinate 10,695,914 of NC_088879.1, read as the reverse complement.
CAATTTTGGCCATTTCATTCGAGTTAGCTTTTGTCACTTACTACCAAACGAGTTTAATCACATTTTATAGTTATATTGTTGATTTGAGGAGGGTTGAGCTGAATTTGGTTGATTTGAATCGGGTTAAGGCAGACAGGTTTGGGGTAAACAGGGGTTGAGTATAATGAGGATTGAGTTAAATGAGGGTTAAACTGCAGAGAAGGTGAGTAGATAGGAAGTTGAAACAAATGGGGATTGATTTGTTCAAGGAGTGATATACACGGAGGTTAAGTTGAATGAGGGATGAGCTGAATATGGTTGAGTTGCACCGATATTCTGTTGAAGGGGGGTTGAGTTGCACGAGATTAAGTTTTATGGGGTTAAGTTGCACGAGGGCTCTATCAAACTGGAGTTCAACTGCATGAGGGTCCAGTTACACGGGGGTGCAATTGTACGATGTTTCACTTAAACGGAGGTTCAGCTCTATGAAGGTTGAGTTAAACAGGTTCAGTCGAATGGATGTTGAATTGTATGAAGGTTCATTTGTAAAGGGGTTCAGCTGCATGAGGGTTCAGCTACAGGAGAGATCAGTTGGATTGGTGATCAGGTACACGGAGGCACAGTTGCACCTTGGGTCAGATGCACGAGGGCTCAGTAGAAAGGGTACCACTTACACGAAGGGTTCAGTTGCAATCTAAATAATGTTTTTCGCTAATATAAAGAAAACCTAGAGGTTTTTTGCATATAATGGGTGGGGGTGGGGTTAGCCTAGGTTACGTTAGATTGGGTTAGGTGTCCACAATTTTGTTTCTTAAGTATTATTTTATCACCATGTTCTGTTATTTTTCATTAAGATTTACCTAGCTTCAATTCTTGGGTGTTTTGCCAGAATGACCAAGAAGTACAAAAAGATCTATAAATAAATACTTAATACATTGAAGGATTAAGTGTCTTTACTACGGACAGTTACTTGAAATCTCAACATGTCCCTTGGAACAAGACTGTTTCTAAAGATCCCATTTCGATGCATTTCCATGATATTGGCTTATTATTTTTTGTTTATTTCTCTTCTGAGAACTGTCTTTCTATTGCCCCTCAAATGATACCCCTGACTTCTGTCATTCTCAGCCGCTATCTCGTTTTACATCCATACTCCCTGTGAATAGGTACGTAGTGCAATGCTCTTTGTTAATTGAAGAACGATTGAAAACGTGATATGTCAATCTATCCTATTTATTCAGTGACCATGTCCCCCTTCACAACAGATAAGATTCATTTCGTTTGGTTGTAAGTTTTGATGTTTTGAACATCGGGGATAGAAAAATTTTCTTCAGTCGTTTTGCAGTTGTTAGACTGGACAGTCCGCATTAAAGTTTTGGGAAAAAAGTAAGTGAATGTAAATTCCGCTTTAATGTCGAATGGCTTTGCATTTTAGCTGAAGCACAGTATTATTGAAAATAATTGAAATTTAAATATGTAGCTTGATTATTTGATAGAAGGTTATGATCAAATATTTCAAAATAAGAAGATTTTAAATCCAAAAAGACTTTCAACTAAAAGTGTCGATGAGTTTTCGACTATATTGGAAAGTGGTTCAGCTAAGTCGAGAAAAAGTCAAAGAATGATAATCCATAGTCTTGAAACTAATTTCAAGAACTTGAGGAATAGTCTCGGCTATATTGGGATGTTTGGCCTATATGAAGCCCTAGGCTATATACGAGTAATTTGATTTGTTGGGTAAAATTCTAATTAATTGACTTCTTGCTATCTTGGAAAGGGTTTAGGTTAGGAAAATGAAACTTTCAGGGATGGGTCTACAGGCTAAAGTATGTCCCAGGAAGGTATTTTGAAGTACCTACCTCCACTCCTTCTCCCTCTAGAGGGCCCTGAACTTTGATGACCTTTGAAAATATGTGTCTTATAAATGTCAAACCGTGCAAAACAGATCTTCTGCTTAATTGAAGTACAACAAAATTGTGTTCAGCTTCATAACTTTGCTCAATCCCATTTTATAAGGTTTTAAAGATATGCAAATGCATTTCCTAAATTTCGAAAAAAACCTTGATATGGCTCAAATTCTACTCAAATAACAGGAATTGTATTTTCAGAACTAAAGGCAGAGAAAAAACAACTAGTTACTGAAAATTAAGGTAAAATGTTGTTTTGTCAAAATTTCAATAGGTATAAATGTTTCATGTAGGCAAATTTCAGGGCTCTCAAGAGGGAGAAGGAGTGGAGGTGGATACTTCAAAATACCTTCCTGGGATATACCTTAGCCTGTAGACCCATCCCTGAAAGTTTCATTTTCCTAACCTAAACTCTTTCCGAGATAGTAAGAAGTCAATTAATTAGAGTTTTACCATAACATTATTTATAGAGCGAAGCGTCCACAAGCCCCGCGAGCAGTGGGGCGAGGTCTGCATTTTATATTTACTCAACAAAGAGTGATAAAACTAAAATAAAAACTCAAATGAGGTATATTAAATAAATATAGAATATAGATCTCGCCCCGCTGCCTGCGGGGCTCATGGACTAATACGCTTCGCTCTATAGGTAATGTTACCTGTAAGCAAGCCCACATTACGCATTTTTAGTTTACCACATGGAGGAGGAGGGGTAACCAGAAATGGATGCGATTCTCTAATAATGACAAAGAAACAATAAGCGATCATCAGAATCTTGCTATATGCAGTAATACGCACTTTAGAGCACTTGGAACAAAAGTAAACATTTACGAACAAAAATATTGCATAGATTCCTAGCAAATTCCCCCAGTGTGAAAATTCCTCTGATAAGCCCATCATCTGGAAATTTCTCTTCCCTTAGAAAGTTTCCCCGTGATAAAACCCCCAACAGAAAATTTGTCCATCCTCCCACCCAAAAATGTATTCGTGCTTCCGAATAACAAATACTATGCGTAAACAGTGGACAAATTTTTTAACTTAGACTTTTCCCCTGGGGCTGGGGGGGTCATGTTTTATCCAAAGGCATATTTATTTGGCCTTTCAACTATGATTAACAGAATGGCTATCTCAAAAGTTTTGACTGGATGCTTTTTGGGAAAAGGGGTGGGGAGAGGTGTAGTTGCCCTCTAATCTTTTCGGTCCCTTAAAAAGGACACTAGAACTTTAATTTCCGTTCAAATGAGTGCTTTCTTGATATTTTAGGAGTACTGGATTGATGCGATCAACCCTAAAACAACAAACAAATAAACACATATCCGTGATCTTCATACAAAATATAAAATTCCAAATATGATAATGAATTTCATTTAGATTCGTTGACTTCTAGGGGGGAGGAGGGTTCCTCTTTTTGGAAAATCAGGCAAATTTTTTCAGGCTCGTAGCTTTTGATATTTGACACTAAACTTAATGAATCTTATTTTATTTCATATCAAAATGAGAAGGCCATTCCATTGGTGTATCTATTTGTATCAGAATTTCTTTTTTTTGAGTTTAGGTTACTATTTAAGGCTGGACGGACTCGCAAAGAATCTTCCTATACCTCCCATGTTAAACATTTGGAGTTTGCCTGACGTTCCTGAATTAGTGATTTTGGCGGTTTTTATGTCAATAGAAGTAAAAAAATCTGGTGAATATTTTTGCATAATCAAATCTTAAAGCCGACAATTATTTTTTTTATAATTCCAAAATAATTATAAAACCTGTTTTGGGTTTGCATTCTAGATTGCTATGCTTGACATTGTTGTTGTGGGGTATCAAAAAATAGAGCAAAAAATTTTCTATTCATCAATCAGAAGCTTTTTTCTATAATATATACCTCCTGGCTGCAGTCCCTTCAAATACTTTACATATTTGTGTTCCGAAATCAAAATTTCCCCTCAAAAGGTTAGATTGAGCTGTAATCGGAGCATTTAAGAATGCAAAAATTACACCAAGGGGCTAACCACTCGGATTGTTCAGGAGCGATTCAGTCAAGCATTATTTAGTTCTAACCTGTTTAAACAGAGTCTAGAGAAGAAGTAAGGTGCAGACACCAAACTGCCGGTTAATGAATATATAAGAAAATTGTATTGTATAAATAATTAAGGATAAGCTGCGTCTAATCCTAGAGATAAATTGAACACAGCACAAGGGCCGAATAAGAAGCAATGGTTTTATTTTAAAAAGATTGATCTATCGTTTTGGTTTAATTAAAATAATTCAGGACAAAATTTATGTATTGTAGTATAAGTACAATTTTGCATAATCTTCGTACTGAAATAAGAATTAAAAATATATAAAACAAGCTAATTAATAACTAATGAATGAAACAAAATAACTAATGAACGAAACAAAATGTCCCCAGAATATTTAAATTTGTTATAGCAAAACCCGAGTCTTGCTGTAGAACTACCAAAGCAAACTACAAAAGCAGTCAATGACCAGTCTCAAGTCCAAGGCCTTTCCGAGAAACAATCCCACCCCTTGGTAAATAAACCCCAATAAAAATTACCCATACTAAAGCAGTCAAATGACCAGTCTCAAGTCCAAGGCCTTTCCAAGAAACAATTCAACCCTTTAGTAAGTGAACCCCGATAAAAATGGTCAAAACCCTAATAAAGTTCTTGTTATTGACCACAGTAACATGGGAAAAAAAAGAAATATACGAGGGCTCCATTTGCCAAATGTGCAGGCCCATCGTGAAAAGTTGAAATTAAATTATCGGGCTAGAGGCAGACCGCGTTTACCAAAATATATGTTAGAAGACTTAACGGATGCTTCGGTTCACGACGAATCAAGTTCCGAAGGAATTGGAACAAATTCCCCTTTTGTGTTGAAAGTTATCACTTCTGGAAGAAATTTGGGGTCAGACCGTCTAAAAGGCTCACGCTGGATTGTGGATCTGCCTTACCTTTTTGAGAATTATGAAAAGCTCGTGATTCGCCACATGTAAGTTTTTTCTTTGTCTTTCATTTTACGTCATTGATTTACTGCTATCAAAATTATTAGGATGGGGAATTATTCTGGGTTGCAATTAATACAACTTGTACCTTATTAATTCTTGATAATTGTCTTTTCTGCTATAGAGAAAGAATGTTCGATTCTTTTAAAGATATTTTCATCCCAAAACAACAGAACGCTCAGACGGTATCTACTTAGGTTAGTTTAATTTCACTATTGTTGGTTTTACCAACAATTTAAAGCTTATATAGAATAGTCGCCAGTTGTTTCGCTATTTCTTTAGCAATCTCATCTTCGTACTCAAGTTCTGGCTCTTCTCTTGTCATATTTCACGGGTTATCTATCACATTATTTTCAAATTACGGTTTAGACTAGACAAGATTTATTTCTACAAAACGGCTATCACAAGCCCAAAAGGGCCAAATTCACATTTTAGTCTCAATAAAAAATTTTAAAAAATGGTGAATGCCAATCAGTATTAAATATCGAACCAGTTTAAACTCATAAAAATGCAATCAGTAAAAAAGTCAAACCATAAAAAGTCGTAAATTAAAACCGGGAAAACAAATTTAAACAAAATGACAATTTAGTTTACCTTGCAAGAATTGTAAAGTTTGCAGTTGCAAAATAAGCATTAAAACTATAAGTTAAAAGTGGAGCGATAAGAGCGAAGGGTTAGTAATTTAAAATTTCAAATATGTGAAGGATGAACGTTCTTCTATATCTTTCAGTGGAAACTCTTATTTGGGCAAGAAGCGGGATTTTTGTTGAATTAGAACGTGGGGCAGTGGCGAATGCAGGGGGCACCCTCCCCCTGACATAGTAGTAGATTTGTGGTTGGGACCGCTTGCTCTGGTTCTTTTAGGGACGAATTTTCTTATATTTGGTTTTTAATAGTCGAGTTTTTAGTAAGTTTTTAGTTATTAAGGCTGTTTCATTTGCAAACAAGTTTGAAACAAGGTTTCAGTTACTTTTTGCAGTCTCTATTAGATTTTTATTAATGACACATGTCCCCAAAAAGTATTTAATTAAATTCAAGTTTATCAAGGGAATCTGTCCGTATTACCACAAATGCCAACTGGGAGGCGAAAATTTTCATTCGTAAGAAGGGGAGATTTAAAATTCTGACTTAATCCGCTGCTAATAGCAACAATAAGAAAGCATTATATTTCTATTTCTTTGTTCTATTTTTCCTGCTACACCATCAAACGAACTATTACTTAATGTTTAATCAACAATTAGTTCCAAAGAATGTATGATACCAAAATATGGTACTAATTTTTTTTTTGACAATACAAAGTTTAAGTAACTCGCTATAGTCGCCAGAAGTGCAAATGCTAAAAATTATGCAGAAAAGATTTAATATATTATTTTTTTGTAGAGGGTGAACAACCTTTTAATTGTGTTTTATGGCGAGGTGGTTCTTATAAACTTACTTTTTTTGTATCAATATTTCTAATTGACTTTAATTTCAATAGAACTCATCAGATTTTATATTAAATTAAAGTCCATGTCCACTACCTACCCACGACTTAGAAATTGTTGCAGTTCCCTTTAAATTGTTGGTATTTCCTTGTCCACAAGTTTATCGGAGTAACCTTTCTTGTACACCCCCCCCCCCAAAAAAAAATCCTAGATCCGCCCCTGACGCGGCGGGTGGGTAAATATTCACTAGGGAAAGGAGAAGTAGTACAAGGGTTATGCACGATATTGTTGGCAAAATAATAAGGAAATTTGTACTCTCATTTCCTTAAGGGTGACTAGATTTGCTCTCCGAAGAAGGGAAATGTAAGGCCCTTTACCCTGTTTGAAAATAATTCTTAGACACGTTTTTTGAACTGCCTCTATTCTGTCCCACAATTCATTGGACATGCCAGAATGGCAAACAGAGAAACAGAAAAAAAAACACAAAAAAAATGTATTAATCCAAAAACGTTCAGAAATAAAATGAAAAAAAAACAAGTTTTTGAACTGACAGTAAGGAGCGACATTAAAACTTAAAACAAGCAGAAATTACTCTGTATATTAAAAGGTTTTCTCCCTTCTCAACTCTCTGCTCCTTACGCTAAAGTTTTTTTACTGTTTTAAAAAGTAAACTTAAGAAAAAGAGTCAAACTTTAGCGTAAAGAGCAAGGTGTTGAGGGAGGAAAAGCCCCTTTGATATACGGAGTAATTACTGTTCGTTAATTTTGCTCCTTACTTTCAGTTAAAAAACTTCTTTTTATCATTTTTTTTCCAACATAAAGCGAACTGTAGTAAGGAGCGACCCGGCTCAATAGTAACCAAAGCTCTAAAAAACAGAATTTTGATATCAAGAGTTACATCTCAAGAATCGCAGTGTTATGCCGATTTTAAATATGTGAGTTTCATCATCAAGTTTAGTCTTACCCATCAAAAGTTACGAGCCTGAGAAAATTTACCTTATTTTCGAAAATGAGGGAACCCCCCTAAAAGTCATTTAATCTTAAAGAAAGTAACACCATCAGATTCAGCGTATCACAGAACCTTATTGTACAAGTTTCAAGCTCCTATCTACAAGAATGTAGAATTTTGTATATTTTGCCAAAACACAAATCCCAGATGCGTGTTTATTTATTTAATTCTTTTTTCCAAGGGTGATTGTACCGACCCAGTGGTCTTAAAATTTTGCGAGAGGGCTCATTAAAATGGAAATGAAAAGTTCTAGCGCCATCAAAATCCTGATATAGCCATTTTATTCAGCATAGTTGAAAAACCTTATAACTATGTCTTTCAGGACGACTTACTCCCCCAAAGTCCCCATGGGAGAAGCTGCAAGTTAAAAACTTTGACCAGTGTTTGCACATAGTAATGATTATTGGGAAGTGTACAGACGTTTTCAGTGGGATTTTTTGGTTGGAAGGAGGGGTAACTTTCCATGGAGGAATTTGTCATGGGGAGGAAAATTTTCCATGAATGGGAGGGGGCAGGATTTTCTAGCATGATTTAAAAAAACAATGAAAAAATAAACATGAAAAAGTGTTTTCAACTGAAAGTAAGGACCAGCGATAAAACTTAAAAAGAACAAAAAATATTACACATATAAGGGGTTCATTTCCTCCTAATCTCTCACTCTTTACGCTAAAGTATTTTTTAGTAATTTCAATTATTTATTCTACGGCCTTTGTGATTCAGGGGTCATTCTTAAGGATTTAGGACAAAATTTAAGCTTTAGTGTAATGAGCGAGGTATTGACAAGTGGGTGAGCCCCCCTTATATACGTAATAGATACCTGCGAATATAGAAGTTCGTTAGGTAAGCTAATTCGTAAGTTACGTATATTTTTACTAATGAAAACCATCGTAAAAAACTAAAAGCTCTAGTTGCCTTTTTAAGTAGCAAAAAATTGGAGAGCAGCTGGGCCTCCTTCCCCGCTCATTTTTCTCAAAATCGTTCGATCAAAATTATGAGAAAGCCGTTTAGCCAAAAAAATAAAATTCAAATTTCGTTTTAATTATTCATCTGCGCAGAGCCGAAATCAAAACATGGATTAACTTAAAAAACGTTCAGAAATTAAATAAAAAACGATTTTTTTTAAATGAAAGGAAGGAGTAACATTAAAACTTAAAACGAACAGAAATTACCCAGTATATGAAAGGGGCTGTTCCCTCCTCAACGCCCCGCTCTTTACGCTAAAGTTTTTACAGTGTTAAACAGTAGATCTTTTAAATTATATTTTTGGTAAAAAATAAGGAGAGGGGCACATTTGAAGGAAGGCCTAAAAATTCAGAAAAGAACTTAAAACAACCATAAGTAGCTACTTATACTATTCCTAAGAGCGAATGCTTTGCTATACCCCACCCCTCGCCCCTCTTTAAGCGACAGTTTATAGCCCATTATATATTTCCCCATTATATTTTGAAATAGCCCCACTTTTTACTTCTGTATTAATTTATGACGAAAGCTAATCAATCGGCGGAAAAAATGAGTCGCGCTATTCTGAAATAAATAAAAAAAAACAAGTTTTTTCAACTGAAAGTAAGGAGCAACATTAAAACTTAAAACGAACAGAAATTACTCCGTATATGATAGGGGCTGTTCCCTTCTCAACGCCTTGCTTTCTACGCTAAAGTTTGACTCTGTCTCACAACTCTCCATTTAAAAAAAAAAAAAAAACTTGCCATTTTGAAAAATAAAAAAATATACTATGACGTTTAGGGGTGTTTCCCCTTATTTTCCAAACTCGTAACTCGAAGAAGATGGGGATATGTTGGGGGAACTTTCCTTGGAGGAATTTGTCATGGGGGAAGAAAATTTTCATGAAGGGAGCCCAGGATTTTCTAGTATTATTTAAAAAAAAAATAATGAAAAAATAAATATGAAAAAGCTTTTTTCAACTGAAAGTAAGGAGAAGCATTAAAACTTAAAACGAACAGAAATTATTAAGCATACGATAGGCTCACCTCCTCCTAATACCTCGCTCTTTACGCTAAAGTATTTTTAGTAATTTCAACTATTTATTCTACGGCTTTTGTGATTCAGGGGTCATTCTTAAGAAATTGGGACAAAATTTAAGCTTTAATGTAAAGAGCGAGGTACTAACGAGGGGGTGAGCCCCTTCGTATACGTAATAAAAACATGAGAATACAGAAGTTAGTTACGTAAGCTAATTTGTAAGTTACGTATATCTTTTACTAATAAAAAGATTCGTAAAAAATTAGAATTTTTAGTTGCCTTTTTAAGTAACCAAAAAATCGGACGGCAACTAGGCATCATCCCCCGCTCCATTTTTTCTCAAAATCATTCGATCAAAACTATGAGAAAGCACTTTAGACTAAAAAATAAATATTAAAATTTCGGTTTAATTATTCATCTGCGGAGAGCCAAAATCAAAACATGCATTGATTCAAAAACGTTCAGAAATTAAATATAAAAAAAACAGTATTTTAACAGAAGTAAGGAGCGACATTAAAACTTAAAACGAACAGAAATTACTTCGTATATGAAAGGGGCTGCTTCCTCATCAACACCCCGCTCTTTACGCTAAATTTTTTACTGTTTTAAAAAGTAGAGTTAAGAGAAAGAGTCAAACTTTAGCGTAAAGAGTGGGGCGTTGAGGAGGAAACAGCCTCTTTCATATACGGGATAATTTCTGTTCGTTCTAAGTTTTAATGTTGCTCCTTACTTTCATTTAAAATACTTGTTTTTCTTATCTAATCATTAAAAAGTATGGATAAAGGTTCTGAAAGAATGTCTGCAAAGGCTTTAAAGGATTTGAGAAATAAACTAGCTAATTCGATCCTCCTAACTCATAAAAGTATATTGGTATTTTTAATCGTACTAATAAGAACTTTGTGAATTACTCGAATAAAAATTTAAATGAATGTTGAGATGCAACTGAATTTGGGGCACGGATTTTTACTTTGAATTTGATTTTAGGGAGTCAAGTGAGACTTAATTTTTCTTGGAATTTACTTAGTAATTTCCGTTGGAATTTGGTAAATCGACACGGGTCTGTTTAGAGGGCATTTTCTGTCATGCCCCAAAGGATTTTGTAAAGTTTTGAAATACTTGGCTTTCCTGATTGGTAGTTCCAGGACAGTCTTTGGCTTGGTTACATGCATAAATAAAATTGGGTGGTTAAATCTGACAATGAAATACAACAAACTTTCGGCTAGATCGTATAATTTCCACTTCTCGCCCATTTCTAGCTATATTTTATGTTTTATTTCATATTTTAATTACCCTACATCGCTCACTACTCTACATACTACCTATCCTTTTTGAAGTTATAGCACTTTCCTTTCTACCAAAACAATAAAATCGCTACTTTACTATTTTACTTCCTCACAACCAATTAGCATTTTATTTACAGGTGCCAAGACATCAATTTGGTTTCAAATATGATGTTTTCTAAAGAACATAGAGCTGGATTGCGCTCAAGACTCATCTTCAAATGTGAATCATGTCACGAGGAAGCCACAATTCACACAGAAAAACCCCTTGCTCCTAGAAGGCTTAAAAAAAAAGACTCAACGAAAACCGTAGTCAAAAAACGGAAAAGGACTGATTTTGATAGTGTGAATACTATCAGAAAGAAACACAAAACAGAAACAGGAACAGTAAGTGTCAACAAAGAGGTAGTGGTGGGTGCAATAAATGGTGGAATGACTCACGCCCAGGTTCAAGAACTTTTCTCTACCATTGGAATAAATACCCCGTCTCAAAAAGTCTTTACGAAATTTGAGAAAGAAATTTGCGTAGAATTGGAAAAAGATCTCTATGACTATCTTATCGAAAATGGGAAAACCGAGCGAAGGATGGCACTGGAAGCAGGTGAGAAAACTCACCCAAATGGAGCTGTAGAGACATGTGTTATAGTTGATGGAAGCTGGTGTACACGAAGTTATGGGAATAGATATCGTGCACTCTCAGGCTGTGGAGTGGTGATAAGTTTCTATTCGAAGAAACTCTTAAATCTAGGAATTAGGAACAAATATTGCTGTACTTGCGTGAAATACGGGCATCAAGTAAATAGATCTGTTCCTGAACATACATGTTTTATGAACTGGCAGGGGCCCAGTACAGGTATGGAGTCAGATATATTAGTTGACGCATTCCGAATAGCAACATCCATGCACAATCTAAGATATACTCGATTTGTTGCCGACGGCGATTCAAGTACCCATTCTGAAATTATAGCAAGGGTACCATATGGCAGAAATGTAGAAAAAATTGAGTGTGCTAATCATGCGTGCAAATGCTTGAAAAACAGACTCTATAAGAAGCAGCATGAAAATGCCGAATGCAGAAGATTTCTTAGTGCCGCAATAATAAAGAAAATGTGTGATTTTGCCTGAAATGCAATTGTATGTGCCACCACAGAGAAGAAAAGCGTGAAGGATCTCATCAGTGCGCTGAAGGCAATTCCTCTACATTTTTTCCGTGGCGACCATAGATTTTGTCCTACACGCTGCTTGTTCTCCGGGAAAGTTCTACAGGTCAATCCTGAAGACACCCCTAGCAACATCTTTCTCAGCCATGTGTATTCAGCCTTTGATACGCTGACCAGAAGGGCTCGTCTACTGATAGGAAACCACACGAGCAACCTGGCAGAATATTTTATGAGCATAGTTGCAAGGCTTATAGGTGGCAAAAACATCATGGTTAGCCAAAGTGCGCGATATACCACCCGTGTTAAAGCAGCAGGAATCCGATTTACGAAAGGTCACTTAGCTCGCCTTGAAATATTTCGAAGAACTGTAGGATCTACACCAAGTAGGCAGTTGAACAAACTTGCACAACAGCGGGCCATGACTACTGCTCGACGTAAAAAACTGTCTACTAAAAAGCGCCTTTTCACTAATGCTTCCACAAAACTCCCTTCAAAAGAAATCAGGGAGCCAACCGGAGCAGACAAAAACTACGGCTCGAACGCAACTGCTCCTGATCTTGATTGCAGTGCGCTCGAAATTGCAAAAACAGATTTTTTGACTCGTCTCCAATGTACTGCAACAGATATCCTCAGTATCGAAAAAGCCACTAGGCTTCAGAGAAATTCTATCGATAATAGCTGGATAGAATACAGAAAAAACAGAATTACAGCTTCAGTAGCTGGTGCTGTTTGTAAAAGGCGGTTGAAGACTGTGGGCTCATTAGTTCGGCAGCTGCTGTATCCCAGAAACCACCAAACAAAGGCAATGGAGCATGGTCAGATGTATGAGCCTGTAGCTATTGCAGCTTTTGCAAAGAAAATGGGTTGCATTGTGAACTCTGCTGGGCTTTTCATTCACAAGGAATATGGGTTTCTAGGGGCCAGTCCGGACGGGATAGCAATTTTTCCTTCGGGTGAGAAGGCTCTTTTGGAGGTGAAGTGCCCTTTGACAGCAAAAGGGCTTACATTGGAAGAGTGGATAGCGCTTAAAAAAATACATGTCTAGAAAAGAAAGTTAATAGTGAAATAAAGCTGAAAAGAACACATGACTACTATTACCAAATTCAAATGCAATTGGAATGTTGTGACATTGATTTTGTATACTTTGTAATATTTTTAGGGGAAGAGGAATTATATTATGAAAAGATTGGTCGTGACCGTGAATTCTGGTCTAACAAAATGCTGCCAAATCTAAAAAAATTTTATTTTGAGGCACTGTTACCCGAAATTGTCGACGGAAGGTTGCCAAGAAGTATGGAGATACGAAAACCGTTTATATAAATCCAACTGTGCTAGGTATGGGTAGTTATCATGTGTCATTACAGTCTTATCCGAATACAAATTCAGATATACAAATACTCAAGCAACAATCGAACTTTAGAATATTTTTTAATGAACCCGTATGGATAAGCTAAATAAAAAGAACAAGTTTTTTTTAACTGAAAGTAAGGAGCGACATTAAAACTTAAACAAACAGAAATCACTTCGTATATGAAAGGGGCTGCTCCCTCCTCAACGCCCCGCTCTTTACGCTAAAGTTTTTTACTGTTTTAAAAAGTAGAATTGAGAGAAAAAGAGTAAAACTTTAGCATAAAGAGCGGGGCGTTGAGGAGGGAGCAGCCCCTTTCACATACGAAGTAATTTATATTCGTATTACGTTTTAATGTTGCTCCTTGCTTTCAGTTAAAAACATGTCTTTTTTTCATTTAATATCTGAACGTTTTTGAACTAATGCATGTTTTGATTTTGGCTCTCCACAGATGAATAATTAAAACGAAATTTCATATTTATATGGCTTTCTCATAATTTTGATAGAATCACTTTGAGAAAAAAGGAGCAGGGGAGGAGGCTTAGTTGCCCTCCAATGTTTTGGTTACTTAAAAAGGGAACTACAACTTTTAATATTTTACGAACGTTTTTGCTAGTAAAAGATCTACGTAACTTACGAGTTAGCTTACGTAACGAACTTCTGTATTCTGTTAGTGTTAAATTTTAATGCTGCTCCTTACTTTCAGTTGAAAAAACTGTTTCATATTTATTTTTGTATTGTTCTATTTTGAAATAAGGCTAGAAAATCCTGCGCTCCCTTCATGGAAATTTTCTTCCCCCATGACAAATTCATCCATGGAAAGTTCCCCCAACATAACCCCCTGTTCTCAACCCCCCCCCCCCCCCCCAACCAAAAATCCTCCTGAAAACGTCTGTACATTTCCCAATAACCATTACTATATAAACACTGATCAAAGTTTGTAACTTGTAGCCCCTTCCACGGGGATTCTGGTGGAATAAGTCGTCCCCAAAGACACAGTTATAAGGTTTTTTGACTATGCTGAATAAAATGGCTATCTCAGAATTTTAATCGGGTGACTGTGGGAAAATAATTAGCGTGGGAAGAGGCCTAGGTGCCCTCCAATTTTTTAGATCACTTAAAAAGGGTACTATATACTTCATTTTTTTTTATATATAATTCACTTGTATATAACTTCATTTCCGTTGGAATGAGCCCGCTCGCAACATTCTATGACAACTGGTTCGATATAATCACCCCTGGAAAAAAAATCCATATTTTTGCTGATAGAAGCTTAACACTTCCACGGTAGGGTTCCCTGATAGGCTGATTCGGATGGGTGTAATTTTGGTTTTATTACTTTTATTGGGTGTTTCCCTCTATTTTCTAAAATAAGGCAATTTTTCTTAGACTCGTAATTTTAGATAGGTATCTCATATATTTAAAGTCAGCATTAAAATGCGATTTTGTTCATGTAGCTATTGGTATCAAAAATCCGTTTTTTAGAGTTTTGGTTACTATTGAGTCGGGTCGCTCCTTAGTACAGTTCGTTACCACGAACTTTTTGATAAAATGAAATAAATTTGTCACTTCGCTGCGAGCAATTATTTAAATTATATTTTTCTAAATAGGTCTGCATGAAGTAAAAACCCGAAAATATGTACTTTTTATTTGTAATTTCCACAATTTTATACCGCGTCTCCTGGCAAATAATGATGACCAGACCACAGGCACACACGCAGGCGAGGGATTCACCCACCTTAAATTTGTATAATGCTTAATTTTCTCAGCAAAATGTTTAATTTTCCTGTGTTTTCCTGGTATTTCTTTCGTAAGAGTTGAACCCCCCTCCTCCAAAAAAAAAATCTCGAATAATAATTTTTCTAATTTTCTCCTCGAATAATAGTTCTTTTCCAAATAAATATTCCTATTTACTTGTCGAATTACGAAGAATGAATATACATTAATCATAATTTTCAGTGAGAAACCCCTTGAGTTTAATGACGGCAGTGAAATCTGATAACCTTGAGTGTTTGTGTGATATGCCGCGATTGAAAAAGAATTGAAAAGACAGTATAATTTCTGGAGGAGCGTCCGGCCTTAACCGAGTGGCTCCTGACTTACAGTTCGTTACAACGAGTTGTTTGATTAAATACTTATGAAAGCGAAATTTCTTTTTACGGTAATTCCATGATGCTTATTTATGAAATCAACGAGCATAATAAGCCGATTCTTCTGGTGTATCTATCGGTTTTAAATTTCGGTTTTTTAAAGTTTCGGTTACTTTTGCGCCTCGTCGCTCCCTACATACAGTTCGTTACCAAAACTGTTTGATTACCAATCGAAGTTTAAAAAGATGTTTTTAGTTGTCAAATTTCAGTACTTCAAATGAAATGGAACAAAAAGCTTGTTTTTAAAAATAAAAATGGAATGTCTCGGTTGCTACTATTCTAAGAAATTGATTGTTTTATGGCTTTTAGAATTAAGCAACTGAAATATAGTGATCGCAATTTCTGTCGGTCGGTCGGTCCCGGTTTTGCTAGTTTGGGCACTTCCAGATAAGCTAGGACAATTGAAATTTGGCAGGCATATAAAGGACCAGACCGTATTAAATTAGAAACAGTCATTTCCCCGATTCGAACTACTGGAGTGGGGGTTGGGGGATGGTTAATGCGAAAAAATTAGAAAAAGAGGTATATTCACTTACGAATGGGTGATCTGATCTTAGTGAAATATTATATTTTGAAGGATATCATGTCTCAGAGATTTTATTTTAAATCCTGACCGGATCTAGATGACATTGGGGGGAGTTGGAGGAGGAAACCTGAAATTACGAACTTACGAACGAGTAATAGGATCTTAAAGGAATTTTATATTTAGAGGGAATTCGTCACTACGACCTCTTATTTGAAATCCCGAACGGATCCAGTGACATTGGGTGGGGGAACGGGGTGGGGGACGCAAATCTTGGAAAACGCTTAGAGTGGAGAGATCGGGATGAAACTTGGTGAGAAGAATAAGCACAAGTCCTAGATACGTGATTGACATAACTGGTCCGGATCTGCTCTCTTTGAGGAGTTGGGGGGAGACCTAATTTGGTAATTAAGAAAAATTAGAAAAAAATAAGGTATTTTTAACTTACAAACGGTTGATTGGATCTTAATGAAATTTGATGTTTAGAAGGATTCGTGTCTCAGAGCTCTTATTATAAATCCGGACTGGATGCAGTGACACTGGGAAGTTGGAGGAGGAAACCAGAAATCTTGGAAAACGCTTAGAGTGAAGAGATCGTGATGATACTTGGTGGAAAGAACAAGCACAAGCCCTAGATATGAGATTGGCATAACTAGACCGAATCGGCTCTCTTTGGGGGAGTTGGGGGGGGGGGGGTTAATTCGGAAAAATTAGAAAAATTATGTACTTTTAACTTTCGAACGGCTGATCAGATCTTAACGAAATTTGATATTTAGTTGGACCTCATCTCAGAACTCTTACTTTAAATCCCAACCGGATCCGGTGACATTGGGGGGAGTTGGAGGGGGAAACCGGAAATCTTGGAAAACGCTTAGAGTGTAGAGATTGGGATGAAACCTGATGGGAAGAATGAGCAAATATCTTAAAATATGTATTGACATAGTCGGACCGGATCAGCTCTCTTTGGGGGAATTGGGGGATTTGCTAGTTTTGACACTTCCAGATAAGCCAGGACGATGAAAGTTGCGAACTTGATTAAATTAAAAATAGTCTCTTCCGGGATTCGACCATCTAGGTGGTGGGGGGAGGGGTTGCGAACGAACAAGATAGTTGAGAAGAATTTTATTTGCTGATAAATCAAATGATTGTTACTCTTAAGTATGGCTTGTGGTCTTGGGGTGTGACTCTCGCTTAGGGTGTGAGAGGTCTTAGATTCGAATCCAGGACCACCTCAATTTTTTCATGAAGAAGATCTGAAACTATATTACGTGATCAATACAGCGATCGCTGAAAGTTGGCAGGTATATCAGGGACCCGACCAGATTAAATTAGAAATAGTCTCTTTCCCGATTTGACCATCTGGGGGGGGGTGTAAGGACGGTTAATTCGGAAAAATTAGAGAAATGAGGTATTTCCAACTTACGAACGGGTTACCGAATTTTAAGTAAATTTGATATTGAGAAGGACCTCGTATCTCAGAGCTCTTATATTAAATCCCAACTGGATCCGGTGACATTTGGGGAGTTGGAGGGGTAAACCGGAAATCTTGGAAAACTCTTGGAGTGGAGAGATTGTAATGAAACTTGGAGAGATTGTAATGCAACAAGTTCTTGGCTCTTGGCTCTTCTGACCTCGTCACAAGTGCCACATGAGCTCTTGGCTCTTGTTTTCCTATAAATTCGATTGGTGTCCTGATTTTTTTCAAATGGAATTAATATTCATTGAAATTAGTTTCGGAGTAAGATTCATTAACTTCCGGGATTTGATTATGTGAAAAAGATGAACACCCACAAAAACGGACAGTATTTAGTTTTCTTACGTTAACAGCGGGCAAGGATTGAAGGGAGGGGCTTGAGCTCCTGCCTCAATCAGGTGCTCAAAAATTGCTTGTGGAACTTGAAGAGGCAGCTACGGAAGATAATACCAAAAAGCTAATAATAAATAAAACATAATTAGTTATATGAAGAATATTGAGGTTTTCTGGTACGAAATTTAGGGAGATGAAAGTGAAGCTCTTTACTTCGACCGAACTTAATAAGAGCTAAGAGCTAATGTGGCACTTGTGACGAAGTAGGAAGAGCCAAGAGCCAGGAACTCATATAGCATGAGCTCTAGCGAAATTCTAACAATTAATAGACTGATTTAAAAGGAAAATCAGAGGCTTAATGCCGGCCAGGATTTGAAAAAAGAGCTCTGAGACACGAGGTCCTTCTAAATATCAAAGTTCATCAAGACCCGATCACCCACTCGTAAGTTAAAAATACCTAATTTTTTCTAATATTTCCTCTCCCTTCAGCCCCTCAGATGGTCGAATTGGAGAAAATGACTTTATCAAGTCAATTTGTTCAGGTCCCTGACACGCCTAACAATTTTCA
This sequence comes from Artemia franciscana, assembly GCF_032884065.1. Lineage (NCBI taxonomy): Eukaryota > Metazoa > Arthropoda > Branchiopoda > Anostraca > Artemiidae > Artemia > Artemia franciscana. The sequence goes on along the minus strand of NC_088879.1, from coordinate 10,677,782 downwards.
TCGTCCTAGCACGTCCAGGAGCACCAAACTCGCCAAAGCCCTGAACCCCCTTAGCTCCCCCAAATATAGCGGATCCATTCTGGTTACATCAATCACGTATCTACAACATTTGCTTATTCTACCCATCAATTTTCATCCCGATCTCACCACTCTAAGCGTTTTCCAAGATTTCCGGTTTCCAAGATTTATGTTTCCCTCCAACCCCCATATCCCTGGATCCAATTTAAATTGAAAATAAAGCTTCTGAGACATAAATCTCTCTATATATCAAGTTTCATTAAGATCCGATCACCCATTCGTAAGATAAAGATACCTCAATTTTCACATTTTCCAAGATGTCCGGTTTCCCCCTCCAACTGTCCCACGTCACCGGATCTGATAGAGATTTAAAACAAGAGCTCTGAAGCACAAGATCCATCTAAATATTAAATTTTACAAATAAACCCCTTCCCAACTCCAAAAAGAGCGGATCCGGTACGGTTATGTCAGTCACGTATCTAGGACTTGTGCTTATTCTTTTGACCAATTTTCATCCTGATCTCTCCACTCTAAGCCTTTTTCAAGATTTACAGTCCCCCCAACTCCCCCCAATGACACTGGATCCGGTCGGGATTTATCATAAGAGATTTGAGTTACGAGGTCCTTCTAAATATGAAATTTCATTAAGATGCGATCACTCCTTCGTAAGCTAAAAATACCTCTTTTACTAATTTTTAAAAATTAACCCTCCCCCTTACTCTCGCAAAGAGAGCGGATCCAATCCGGTTATGTTAGTCACGTATCTAGGACTTGTGTTTATTTTTCCCACCAAGTTTCATCCTGATCCCTCCACTCTAAGCGTTTTCCAAGAAATAGGTTTCCCCCTCTATCTCCCCCAGTGTCACAAGATCCAGTCGAGATTTAAAATAAGGACTCTTGAGACACGATATCCTTCTAAATATCAAATTTAATCGAGATCCAATTACCTGCTCGTAAGTTAAAAATACCTCATTTTTTCTAATTTTTTAGAATTAACTGTCCCCACCTCCCCCCCAAATAGTCAAATTGGGGAAACGACTATTCTATTTTAATCTGGTCTGGTCCGTGATGTGCCTGCCAAATTTAATCGTCCTACCTAATCTGGAAGTGCCTAAACTAGCAAAACCGGGACCGACGGAATTTGTGATTGCTATATGTCACTTGGTAGATACCAAGTGCCATACAAATAGAAGTTACAATCAAAATTGAAGCTTTATGATGAAAAGTAAAGAGAATGTTCATTGAACAGAGACTAAACCCAAATTTTGAGTTATACACTGCCCCCCACTAAATTTTCATAAATTGGCACTTTACAATCAACATGTCCAAATTTGAAGAGCACCACAATTTAGCTCTAGCTCGTTTTGCGTTGCTGATTGTTTTATTTTATTTATTAGATTAGTTTTAAAATTATTTTTGTCTCTTTCGACTTCTGTCACCCCAAATGAGGGTCGGTCTTAAGCCAAACCTGAAACGTCAGTGGCGGACAGACCTAGAGGGTTCGACAGAAGACGAACAAACTAGAATCAATTGTAAAAGGCAAATTTTCATTATATTGTTATTTTAGGATATAAAATATTGTGCCAGCTCAATCAGAAAAAATTAAAATTTGTACCAATAACAAAACTCCAACAAGATCTGAGAAATCTAAGCTTGAAAGAAGATCCAGTATCCTCGACTTTCATCAGGGCCAATAGCAATAGGCTTGCTAATGAATAGTCAGGTATATCTTTGTTGTATCTGTTTGTATTTTTGATATTCTCAAACTAATAGAGTTTCATCAGGTTTTAGCCAAGTATAAAATATTAAAAAAAAATTATTAAAATTCCATGCCTCTTTGTCTCTTAGACTAAAACTGTTACAACCACCAAGTTTTTTTTATACTGATTAGATTCTGTTAGGACAGAAAAGGTCGAAAGAATGAATTTATCTACAAAAAGATTGTAAAGGTTTAATGAAACTCGTATTGACTTAGTTTCAATAGACTTGAATATGATTAAATTTAAGATGGCCTCAGTCCTCCCCCCTTACTTTAGAGAAATGAAAAGTTAATATTATTGGCAATGGCTAGAGTGAAAAACATAACCTACATTTACTTCTTTGCTCTTTCTCACATATATTTTATTAATCAAAAAGATACGAAAAAGGCCACTTAAAACAAAGTTATTCGGCTATGATAGAAATGAATATAATTTTGCTTAATAGGGAAGATCCAAAAAACTGAAGAGGATCCTTTTAGTTGGTTATTGCTGGTGAAAATCTTTGAAGAAATCAAGTCTTCTTTTAATTTTGCTCGTAACAACATCCAGATTTTCAGCTGAGTCTACCGCATCAGAAGGGTTTACAGAATAGTATTTGGCAATCTCTACATTATATCTGCTGATTAAATATTGTCGATATTCTGACATAGGTTGAGTTCTATCAGGTTGAAGCCAAGTATTAAACTTCTTAGAAAAATCTGATGTATATGAACTTTAAGTTTCTGGAGAAGGAAAGTCAATTAGCAGAAAAGTCAATGCAATTCGAATTAAGACGCATCAGTGCCATTGTAGATAAATTTGCTGCTTCATTTTCATCCATGGATAAAAACAACATTATAGATTCAGTTTACTTACAACTCCAGGACAATTGTCTTTTTGACGCTGCGTTTTGTCCTATAGAAGGTAACTGTTAATAAGAAATAACTTTTTTTTTCAGAAAATGGTTCGCGTAGCGCAGGTACCGTTCTTTTAATTCTCGGCCTTTGGCCGGGAGAGCAATGACGTGGTTGGGGGCAAATCACCTGGCACTATCCGTGCCAGGTTCTTTGCCCCCAACCACGTCAACAGCAGCAAATTTATCTACAATGGCACTGATGCGTCTTAATTCGAATTGCATTGACTTTTCTGCTAATTCAGTCCAACCAAGTGTATGCATTTCTCTCCTTAATTCATCAGCAACGTAGGTGCTTTTAAAAATCTGGAAAGATTTGAAAAGATGAAAAAGATAAGAAGATTTTGATTTGGTTTCAACATCCACAGAAGCACTATCATATGCGTTCTTTAAACCTTTTTTCCAGTAGAGACATGAACTTTGTCCATGTAAAATGCTTGAGCACTGTGTCCACTTCCATGAGAATCAATCTACTAGTAGTAAGTTTTTTCAGCTCAACAGGATTTTAAATTAGCAGCAATATTTCATTAATACCTTTTGATTCTACTTCTTCTAACAGATATAAATCCATATTGGCCTTGCACATATTTTGGCGATTGAACCCAACGTTTTTTCCTCATGTTAGTCATAACAACTGCTTCAACTTCACTTTCAAAAGCCTTATAAGTGTGTCTCGAGAAAAAGTGTTCGAATCTTGATGCCATCAGGTCTACATCCTCCAAACCCTTAGCGAAGTCAAGAAAAAACCGTTTCATAACCTCGTTCATAGAACCAAATCGTATATAAACAGAATTTTCTTGCTCCCAGTTCATCTGAATATCATGGAACATGTTTGTTAATAGATCAAACGTACTTCTGTGAATAGTTTTTCGTTCATCTTCGTCTATCTTGGTTTTAAACCACCTAATATAACTTTCAATTTCATTTATCAGATCGTCTATGACCGCATCACAGTAATATGATCCCTCATTTGAGGGATCATAAGTATTTTTAGACTAAAGTATTTTTAGAATCCCTCATTTGATTAATAGTCTCTGTTCGTTTTAAGTTTTATTGCTACTCCTTACTTTCAATTGAAAAAACTTTTCATGTTTATTTTTTTATATAGTAATGCTAGAAAATCCAGCGCCCTTTTCATTGAGTTTCTCTTCCCCCATGACATGTTCCTCCAAGGAAAGATCTTCCCATATAGCCCCCTCCCGTCAACCCAATCCCCCAAACCAAAAGAATCCCCCTGAAAATGTCGGTACACTTCCCAATAACCATTACTGTATGTAAACACTGGTCAAAGTTTGTAACATGCAGCCCCTCCCCCAGGGACTGTGGGGGAGTAAGTAATCCCCAAATACATAGTTATTATGGTTTTCGAATATGCAGAACAAAATAGCTATCTCAAAATTTTGATCCGCTGACGGGGAAAAATGAGCGTGGGAGGGGGCCTAGGTGCCCTCCAATTTGTTGGTCACTTAAAAAGGGCACTAGAACTTTTCATTTCCATTAGAATGAGCCGTCTTGCAACATTCTAGGACCACTTGGTCGATACCACGACCCCTGGGAAAAAGAAAAAGACAAAACAAAACAAATAAACATGCACCCGTGATCCGTCTTCTGGCAAAAATACGAAATTCCACATTTTTGTAGATAGGAGCTTGAAATTTTTGTTGCTGGGCTCTTTGATACAATGAATGCGATGATGTGATTTTTGTTAAGATTCTATGACTTTTAGGGGTGTTTCCTCCTATTTTCCAAAATAAGGGAAATTTTCTCAGGCTCGTAACATTTGATGACAAAGACTAAATTTGATGAAACTTATATATTGAAAATCAGCATGAAAATCGAATTCTTTTGATGTATCTTTTAGCATCGAAATTCCGATTTTTAGAGTTTCGTTTACTATTGAGCCGGGTCGCTCCTTACCAAAGTTCGTTACCACGAAATGTTTGATAACAGGAATCTAACAGGAAAAACAAGACTTAACCTTTAACCCCATTAAAGCCAAAGCATCACCCCCCCCCCCCTGCATTCATTCCTGGTTATGATACGAAACTTAATTAATTTATGAAAACTTTTGTTTTGTTTTGCTAATAAACAATCATAATTAGGGTTCTAAATTTATATTTATAGAAGTGTAAATAAACATTTCTTTTTGCTTCAGTTAATTGACAATTTTCATCTGGTTTCTGAATTAACGTTTACACTATTACAGATTTGAAACTGTATTATATATAATTATACATTTTAAATACATGTGTGGGTACATTGCAACTTTCCAATAAAAAAAAAACTATGTTGAAAATGGCGTAAAATTGATTAACGAAAAAGTAATTAGTCTTTGCGAAAGTTTATTTATTTATTTTTTACAGTGAATGTAATTAGGCTACCCAACAGAGATGTATCCTGGGGGACCAGTGCCCCACTCCCAAGAAAATCCACTTCTGTGGAACAATTTTCACCTACAGAAAACTCCCCGCTGGATAATTACCCCCCATGGAAAAATTCTTCCAATGAAAAAGCAGCCAAAGAGAAAGTGCAAAATAGGTACATCAAAACGTCGATAAAATGTTTAAAGCGGTAACAAAAGGTATAGATATTATTATATCGATTTCTACTTCCACCCCTTAATTAGAAATAATTCTGTAATTCTTTAAAGGGTCAAAGAGAGTTAGGATGCTCCTGCATTAAAATGCAACCTTTGAAGCAACTGTCCCCTCCATAACCAAAAAACGATCAGAAAATTCTACTGTAGTGGTTTCAAGCTCTCATCTACACAAATTTAGAATTTTGTATTTTTGAAAAATAAATATCACAAATGTGTTTTTTACTCAGGGATGACCGCATTGACCCAAGAGTCCTAGAAGATTGATAGAGGGTATTTCCAACGGAAATTAAGAGCTTAAGGGACCTTTTAAGTGACAGAACAAATTGGATGGCAACGAGTCCCCTTCCCATGCCTCTTCTTCTCCAAAGACATCCCAATGAAATTTAGAGATAACCCCTTGGTTATTATAAGTCAAAAATCCAATGAATATGAAGAGTGGGCTGGTTGCCCTCATATCATTTGTAACTGTTAAGAAAGGCACAAAAAATTTTGATTTCCAATCTAATGAGCCCCCCCCCCCAAAAAAAAAAATCATTTTACCAGCCCTTCCGTAAAAATCTTTTTTAGCAATGAGCAGCCTGTATAACTTAATAATCCTATGCCCCAGTAGCTGTGGGGGTTTTTGTCAATCCTTGTGGTATTTTATTTGACTTTTGAGCGATTTTAAATGAAATGGTTATCTGAAAATTTTGATCGGATATATTTGGGGAAAAAGGGCATGGGGAGGGGGAACTTACAAGTCAATCACTCTTGACTTTTAGAAAAGGGACTGAAATTTCAAATTTTCAATCGAATGAGCCCCCTCCAAAATTTATACAGCCACCCCTTCCGTATAAAGTGCCTCTAGCAAATAAATAAACGACAATACATTAAAAACCTTTTGGCCTTTTAGTATAGGCAGAGCTAGAGCATTACCAATTGATCTGATTTGTTTTTTTCGAAGTTCACTAAGAAATTGTGATAAATTGTTCGTTTGCATTAATTCTTTTTGTTTGAATTTTGTTAGCAAAAAGACTTATTGAAATTAATTAGAAAAAAAGACATCTAGTCATTTTTTCTAATCCCCTAGGACATGTGATTGACATCCATTTTGTACTTCTTTGTGGCTGATCAATTCTGCACGTGGGAGATTAGCCAAGAGCAAATTTCCCGTGATGGGGGGGGACGCCTAGTAAAAACCTCACAGAGTAGCTTATATCCTATTTAATCTTTTTGGGCAACTAACAAAGTTTAAATTACAGAGAACATTATTTCTGAAGAAAACCCACCCTTTTTAAGGTTTCTTTTCAGGTTTCAATAAAATCAGCTCACACTGGGTCCCTCGGGAAAGATTCAGTTGTTAGACAACAAGGCCAGATCCAAAAGTTTTCCTTAACCCTTTCTTGAACAGACCGTTAATAGAATCCTTCTCAAAACAGATATTCAAATGTATCAGAATATATAAATAAAATCTTTTAGAGCCTCCCACTGTGTGGGGTGGGACCAAAGCCCCTTAAAAATTTCAATTCAATCCTGGAGTTTGTTCTTCACATATTTTAATGACTAGTAATAGCAATATGCTGGTTTGATAACCTAAGAGCAAATGTTTTCTTTCTCTCTACATCACTCCTTCACCGGAAATAGATTTAAGTCCAACTTGGGGCCAAAATGCAAAATATTTCAAACAGATCGGAGACCAAATCTTAAGACCTTTCCTCTCTAGCCCCTCCCCGAAGTAAAGATTTGAGATTCACTTGGCCCCTGACAATCTTTGGAAATGTCAGCTGGTTGGTATAGGATAGTTTCCCTGATACTCTAGATACGCTGTTTAGATCGTGTCGAAACACCCAATTCCTTTTGAATTACCTTTATACTCGTAGGCCCCGGTATACGATTTTACCGAATGGCGAATAGGGGCTTTGGAGAGAGGGTATTTTTAGTCTCCCTCTCTGCCATATGCAACTTAAAGCTTGAGGTCCACTTGGCCCCCTAACACTACCTGTTAATTAAAACACCTCAATCAATTCAAGAGAATATCACAGATACGCTATTTTGATAGCCTTGTAACATATAGCGTCTTATGATTTACGTCTCTACTGTTATGTGAAAAATTCTAATGCCCATGAAGGTCTCTAGGACAAAAATATTTGGAGGGACCCCTTATCCCACCCCCACACTAGCTTAAATTTTGAACTGCATCCCCCAAGGTATTGCGGATATACTAATTTGATAAACTAGATGCTAACAGTGTCTTTAAATATACCTGTAGTAGTGTCTTTAAATATTTGAGTATCTCGGCAGTTGGATGGAATAAAATGGTGAAATAGCGAACAAAATCAAGAAGTGAACCAGGTACGTAACATCTACTTTCAAAAACTTGAAACCAATCTTCTGCACCAGTAGATAATGAAGTAAAAAAAAGAAGAAATTTTTCAAACTGAAAGTAAGGAGCAACATTAAAACTTAAAACGAACAGAAGTTACTACGTATGTGGGGTGGGTTCCCCCTCCTCAACACCTCGCTCTTCACGCTAACGTTTCTAATACTTTTAAAAAAGCTCCGTATTGTTCTAATTAAACAACTCTTGTGTTTGAAGAGATGTTCTTAAAGAATTGTAGCAAAATTAAAACTTTGATGTAAAAAGTAAAGTGTTGAGGAGGTGGAAACCCCCTATAATAATTTCTGTTTATTTTGAAGTTTTTATGTTGCTCTTTACTTTCAGTTGAAAAAAACTTCTCTTTTTTTACTTCACTTCTAATCGTTGTTAAATAATGCCAGGAAATCTGGCTACAACTCCACGAAAAATTTCTCCTCCTCATGGAAATATCCTTTAGACAATTCATTCCCGGTGAAAGTTTACCCCGAACAATCACATTTAACATCTCCGCGCGTAAAATTTCGGCAATGAGAAAGCAAGAGATGTAAAAAGTATTTCGTGTAGGAATTCTGGCAAATTCCCCCGTATAGAATTTCTCAAAAAAAGCTCACCCTCTGAAAATTTCCCTCCCCATGGAAGATTCTCCTCTTGAAAATTCTCCCCAGGAAAAAATTTACTCCACCACCCCAAAAATGTATGCATACTACCCAATAACAAATGCTTTATGTGAACAATGGGCATTTTTATAACTTAAAGACCTTTCCCCAGGGGATGTAGGGGTTCATGTTATCTCCAAAGGCATAGTTGTTGGTCCTTTCAACTGTGCTGTACAAAATGGCTATCTTAAAATTTTTATTGGACGATTTTGGGAAAAAAGGGACGGGGAAAGGGGCCTAGTTGCCCTCCAATCTTTTAGGTAACTTGAAAAGGGCACTAAAACTATTACTTTCCGTTCAAATGAGCTCTCCATCGACATTCTAGAACCACTGGGTTGATAACATCACCCTTGGAAAAAAAAATAAACACGCATCCGTGATCATTCTTCTGGCAAAAAGAAAAAAAAATATATTTTTGCAGATAGGAGCTTGATACCTCTGCTGTACGGTTTTCCGATACTCTGAATCTGATGGTGTGATTTTCATTAAGATTCTATGACTTTTAGCAGGTGTTCCCCTATTTTTTGAAAATCAGGCAATTTTTCTCAGGCTCGTAGCCTTTGATGTTCACTTCCTGAGTGGCAACATGATGCCCATCCTACTCTGCATGAAAATGCTTGAAGGTAGACGTCAAACTGGAGACACATCCAGACATTTAAAAACACCTTCCCTAGAAGAGCCTCGAACATTTGTTGGCAGGAAAATGTCACTAACTTCAGTATGATCTAAACTACAAAAGTGAAGAGCTGTTTCTCCAGCACAATCAAACCGAAAATACATTAAAACAGGTATTTTTTTTGGTTATTAGACACTGCAAAATAAACTGTTAAATACAAAATAATAATGGAAGTCCGAATATTTCCGCTTAATACCGAAAAGCCTTATCAGCAACCAAAAGCCGTATCAGCAACTTTTCCCTTCCTCCAAAAAAACTAGCTTAACCAAATCATCGAAAAAAGGAAAAGAAAACTCTATATATATATATATATATATATATATATATATATATATATATATATATATATATATATATATATATATATATATATATATAAAAGGAAACCCAAATGTAAAATTCACATTTAAACAAATTCCAGCATGATAAGGCACCAAATCACTGACAAATAAAGCAGCAAGGGAAATTTTCTTCTCTATGTATACTATTGGAAGTCTGAATTATATTCTGATATCAGTTTTATGTACACCCTAGGTTAACCTCAAATAAAGCTTTAAGTACTATTATGTTTGAAAAGTCGAATGAATCTTTTGCAATGCCTCGTTGGCTCGTTAGCTTTTTCTAAAGTTCATTTTCTTTGACCTTTATAATTATAGTTAAAACATATCAGTATTATGTACACCCTAGGTTAACATCAAATAAAACTTAAAGTACTATTATGTCTGAAAATTTGCATGAATCTTTTGCATTGCCTCGTTGGCTCGTTAGCTTTTTCTAAAGTTCATTTTCTTTGACCTTTATAATTATAGTTAAAACATATCAGTATTATGTACACCCTTGGTTAACATCAAATAAAACTTAAAGTACTATTATGTTTGAAAAGTCGCATGAATCTTTTGCATTGCCTCGTTGGCTCGTTGGCTTTTTCTAAACTTCATTTTCTTTGACCTTTATAATTATATTTAAAACAAGAACTGAATTTAATCAATTCTTCTCTTCATCTCTATTTATACTAGTTTTTAGTCATATTTTTTTTTTAATTTCTATAATTTCTCAAAAGATTTGTAATATCCCCACAATGTTATCGACTGTTTTTGTTTCGTCAAAATTATTGTTTGAAAAATCAAATAAATGCCTCATAGCTGCTGAATCAAAAAGTTTTTGTGTTTGAATCCTTTGTTAATTTTTTTATAGAAGAGGAGCAATTTTTATTCATTTTATTTTTTTATCTTTTCATCAATTTTATCGGTTCAATTGATTTATCTTTTTTCACTTTTAGCTTATACTATTAATTTATTTCTCCAGAATAGATTAAGTGAGCCTAATGTCATAGAACGTATAAAATTGAAAAAAAAAGTATATCTTTACCTTCTGCTCCCCTTTTCACAAAAATTGACAGAAGAATTTAAAATCAAAATATAAAATTGCTTTCACGTCTTATACAACTTTAAGATTTTTAGCAAAATAAAATTAAAAAAAGAGCTAAGAGCTCATAAGGCACTGGTGACGAGGTCGGAAGAGCCAAGATCCAAGAGCTCATGTGGCATGAGCTCTAGCAAAATTCTAAGAATCAAAAGATTGATTTAAAAGGAAGATCAGAGGCTTAATTCCGGTCAGGATTTAAGTAAAAAACTCGGAGACACGAGGTCCTTCTAAATATCAAAATTCATTAAGATCAAATCACCCATTCGTAAGTTTAAAATACCTCATTTTTTCTAATTTTTCCTCTCTCTTCACTCCCCCAGATGATGAAGTCGGGTAAAACGACTAATATCAAGTCAATTTGCGCAGGTTCCTGACACGCCTACCAATTTTCATCGTCCTAGCACGTTCTGAAGCACCGAACTCGCCAAAGCACTGGACCCCCTAACTCCCCCAAAGAGAGCGGATCCAGTCGGGTTATGTCGATCACGTATCTACGACATGTGGTTACTCTTCTCACAAAGTTTCATTCTGATCTCTCCACTCTAAGCGTTTTCCAAGATTTTCGGTCCAAATCCCCCTCCAACTTCCTTTAATGTCACCAGATCTGGTTGGAATTTAAAATAAGACCTCTGAGACATCAGTTCCTTCTAAATATCAAATTTCATTAAGATCTGGTCGCCCTTTTGTACGTTAAAAATACTTCAATTTTTCTAATTTTTCCAAATTTACACCCCACCCCCCCTCAACGAGAACAGATTCAGTCCGGTTATATCAATCACGTATCTAGGACTTGTACTTATTGTTCCCACCAAGTTTCATCCCGATCTCTTCATTCTAAGCGTTTTCCAAGATTTCTGGTTTGCCCCTCGACCTCCCCCCAATGTCACCGGATGTGGTCAGGATTGAAATAAGAGCTCTGAAACACGAGACTCTTTTAAATATCAAATTCCATTAAGATACGATCACCTGTTCGTATGTTAAAAATATCACATTTTTTCTAATTTTTCCGAATTAATCGTCCCTCCACCCCCCCCCCCCCCCAGATGGTCGAATCAGGGAAGAGACTGTAACTTATTTAATCTGGTTTGGTCCCTGATACGGCTGCCAACTTTCATCGTCCTAGCTTATCTGGAAGTGCCGGAACTACCAAAACCGGGACCGACAGACCGACAGAAATTGCAATCGCTATATGTCACTTGGTAAATACCAAGTGCTATAAAAACAAGTTTTTTACCAAAAGTAAGGAACAATGTTAAAACTTAAAACTATCACAAATTATTCCGTATGTGAGAGGTGCTACCCCTTCATCACTACCCCTCTTTTCACGCTAAAGTTTCTTCAGTAGTTGTAAAAAGGTTCTGATTCTAATTACATGGCCATTTAGATTCAGGTATTTTTCTCGAAGAAATGGAACAAAAGGTCGAACTTTAAGCGTAAGGATCGGAGTATTGAGGAGTGGGCAACTCCCTTATATATAGAAAAATTTCTGTTCGATTAAAGCTTTAATGTTGCTCCTTCGTTTCAGTAAAAAAAAGCTCGTTTATTAAAACTTAATTTCTGATCGTTTTTCAAATAATGGTAGGAAATTCCTCTCCCTCTCCTTGTAAAATCCCCCCACGAAAATTTATCCCACACACACACACATACCCAAAAACAATTTAATCTTTTTGAGCCAGAAAACGATCAATGTATAGTTTAAAACCAATAAAATACCTAAAATCAAACAAGCCCCCTTCACCGTCATACTAACAATTATATTCAAAGCATAGGAAATTTTGATAATTTACAGTACTTTCTTCGGGGCCTGTGAAGGTCATATTTTGCCTGAAAAAATACTATTGAACCTTTCAACAATTTTGAACAAAACGACTATCTTAAAATTTTATCTGATGTCTCTTGATATTACGGAGTAAGAAGACACCAAAAAAGGCTTTAGAAAGGGGCTGGGTCCCCTCCAGCCACTTTTCATTCTTAAAATGGTACTAAAACTTTCAATTTCCAATATAACCAGCCCACTCTAGAACTTCTACAACCACCCCTTTAATACGGTGTCCAGGTGAAAAAAAAAAAACACAAATAAAATAATACACCGCTGGAATATGGCTCTTCAATACAGACAGATCCAGAGCGCTACCTATGATTGAAGAGGTAAGAAAATCATTAGGGCGAAAACCAACAAAAACCAGTTGGGTTGGCTATCTCTTAAGTATCGAAACATCCTAACCGCCATGGTTGTAACACTCAAAATACTTCGAAAGAAGAACTTCAAACTTGTTGTAAACGACTGTATGGATTTTCGAAAAGCTAAACTAAGCCGTCCGTGATTTTATAATGAAAAAAAAAACTTTTTATGCTGATCTCAAATAGAAGTAATTCACTAATTTCAATGTTACATATCAAAAGCAGCGCGGCTGAGGAGGTTAGTTAAATTTTCAAAAAGGCGAGAAAACAACCCCAAAAGGTCAAGCAATATTAAATAAAATTACACCATAAAATTCAACATATCAGATAATCCAACTTTGAGGTTCCAAGCTCCTATCTATAAAGTTTTGTTAAATTTTGGGGTAATAGTGATCGTATCAAATTAACAGTCTTAAAAGATTAGGAGAGGACTCATTTGAAAGGAAATAAAAAGTTGTAGTGGCCTTTCCATGTGACCAAAAAGTTTGGAGAGCAATTAGCTCCCTTTCCCTTAATGACATCTGATCTCAATTTTGAGATAGCTCCAATAAATATGCCTCTGGGGCTGACTAACCCCCCCCCCCCAGACCCTGGGGAAAGGCATATAAATTATGTAATTTGCCCATTGCTTGCTTATGAAAAATAAATTATTGCTTGCTTAGCTGAACACAATTTTGTAGTACTTCAATTAAGCTGAAGATCTATTTTGCAAGGTTTCACTTTTATAACACACATATTTTTAAAGGTCATCAAAGTTCTGGGCCCTCTAAAGGGAGAAGGAGTGGAGGTAGGTACTTCAAAATACCTTCCCAGGACATACTTTAGCCTGTAGACCCATCCCTGAAAGTTTCATTTTCCTAACCTAAACCCTTTCCAAGATAGCAAGAAGTCAATTAACTAGAATTTTACCCAACAAATCAAATTACTCGTATATAGCCTAGGGCTTCATATAAGCCTAACATCCCAATATAGCCGAGACCATTCCTCAAGTTCTTGAAATTATTTTCAAGACTATGGATTATCATTCTTTGACTTTTTCTTGACTTAGCTGAACCACTTTCCAATATAGTCGAAAACTCACCGACACTTTTAGTAGAAAGTCTTTTTGGATTTAAAATCTTCTTATTTTAAAATATTTGATCATAACCTTCTATCAAATAATCAAGCTACATATTTAAATTTCAGTTATGTTCAATAAAGCTGAAATGCAAAGCCATTCCACATTAAAGCGGAATTTACATTCACTTACTTTTTTCCCAAAACTTTAATGTGGAATGTCCAGTCTAACAACTGCAAAACGACTGAAGAAAAATTTGTTATCCCCGATGTTCAAAACATCAAAACTTGCAACCAAAAGAAATGAATCTTATTTGTTGTGAAGGGGGACTTGGTCATTGAAGAAATAGGATAGATTGACATATCACGTTTTCAATCGTTTTTCGATTAACAAAGAGCATTGCACTATGTAACTATTCACAGGGAGTATCGATGTAAAACGAGATAGCGGCTGAGAATGACAAAACTCAGGGGTATCATTTGAGGGGCAATAGAAAGACCGTTTTCAGAAGAGAAATAAAGGATTTGATCACGAACTTTGGAATATCAGACAGAAAGTTGGTAATTACAAATACCATTTAGAGATCCTATTCCTGTTGCAAATAAGCATCACTTGGAAAAAAGAAGATTTATGTAATCTAGGTCATAATATCACACTCCATATGATTAACCAATTTTGTTATACTAAATACTACATACTTGAAATAGTTTTGTTAGTTTTATTACATATACTTTTTGAACAACGTTTTATACTTTTATAAATTAAATGAAGTCGAAGAAAAATAAAGAAACAAGAATATATATGTTAAATACACGAGGTTCCGCCCTCAGGTATTCCCCAAATATATTGGCGCGTGTCGAATTGGGTACCGACTTGCGTCAAAACATGTAACTTTTTTGTTGTGTCAAATTTCTAGGTGAAAATGCTCTAATTTCAGAAAATCGGAGTTTTGTACCCTTTTCAGATAAAACTTGAAGCTTCTCATCAAACAGCTGGATTCCTAAATGTTTTTCTATATACTTAAACCTTTTTCAAACCAAAAGTCTTTAAATTAGAACTTCTGGAATAGAAAAAGTTTTTTTTTTTTATAAAACTGTCGAATTATCGGTACCGTTACCATATAGCAATGACAATTGTCAAGTATAGTTTTGAAGCGTGGGGGATCGCCTACGGATTATTTTGAGTAACCGATTGACTGACCGTTTCTCAAACAGTAATATGTACGAAAAATGTAGTCCCAGCATTGTTCTAAGGCTACAATGGGAGACAAGTTGAGATGGTTAGGACATGTTCTATGAATGAAAGACATTCTATGAACATCACTTCTGTGCAATGGCTCAGCTCAATTGACCACATTTTGGTTCTGAAAAGGAAATGTTATGATTAGTTTGTAGAAATAAAGCCCTTGAAAGTAATTATGACTATAGACTAGCTTTAGGATTTGTATCATAATTTGAAATTCTCTGTTGTATAGAAAGAAATATCCCGATTTCCAGAGTTCATATTATGGTAGCAATATTTGAGAGAGTGAGGCTCTTTCCAAGTCCATTATATTTTGCATCTTAAAATAATAATATAATTACGTAATTAACACATACTTGTACCATTATTACCCATGATACAAGTTTACCTTTCTGTCTAAACAAAATCGTAAAATATAAGGAATTGATGATGTGGAGGGGATGTTAAAATCTACATCTGCCCCCTCCATTCCCCCCACTTGGAGAATACCATATGTTGCTCTGGGTAGTAGCAATAGTAGTTGCAGTAAATAAAGATTTATATTTCGAGTAGTGCGTTCTTGTATTCGTCATAATAACATCAACAGCAACACACTTAAAAAGATAATTTAATGTAACAAGGCTAATCATGGTTTACAAATATGGGGGTTCTACTCCTACAACCCCCAAAACCTTCTAAGCAGTTGGAACAATATTGGTTTTGAACAGTTATTTCAGTGTATTAAAACAGAAACTGAAAAAATACGAATTAGAATTACCGTGGTAATTAAGATGACTGGAAAGTACTAATGAAAATGCTGAATTTTTAATATAAAAAAAAATTAATCGGAAATATTCCAAATATATTTGGTTCTCATTATAGTACAAATGAGGCTACCGTGTTATTTTATTTCTTTTTAAATTAAACCAATAATAAGAATTTTATAATTGATTATTTTTTATTATTAATCAATTATATTATTGAACTCTGATCCTCGGTTCCAGATGATAAGCTTAGGATAAGAAATTCCAAAGAAATTAGAACATAAGAAAAAAAGGTAGAGAGTTAAGCGTGAAATAGATTGAGTTGGAGAAGTCTTTATAAGATTTTTATTTATTTGTGAAATTAAAAAGTAAATGTGAGAGCCATATTATGGTATCACTCTTTTGACCACCACTTTAAATGTTTTTTTCTCAAAAATTTGGCAGGCATTACTACCATGACCCCTCCCAGAGGTCTGTTTAATGATTTGAAACTCCTGTGATACGTTAAATCAGTCTTAAATTAAGCTTGGCGTACGTTAAAATTGTTCAACACACAATAACATATTCTGTCGAAAAGATGACACAATCGACGAATATGACACATTTTTCAATGTAAATGACACAAACGACAAAAATGACACATTTTTCAATAAAAATGACACATTTTAGTCATCCAAGAGTAAATAAATATAGCTTCAACATTTCAAATCGAACATATAACTATTTTCAAACAAGTTTATTTCATTCTAACCTTACCTTGTTTCACTTAAAAATGATGAAAAAGGAACAGTTAACAAAGTCAATAGCCAGAAAACAGCTTTTTAAAACATCTACTAAATCAAGAAAAGACACAGAATTTGAATATCTTTGGGAACATGACTTGGAGAAAAGTCACACATTTCGTTTTAACATTTCCACGGCAAAAATTGAGGTAGTGAAAAAACAAGGTCAGGCACCCCTCCTGTAGGTTAGCGATAAGCATATTATGGTTATTTAGGTGCTTAGGTACATAGATTTGAACACTGTTTTTTGTCTAAATAGCATAATTAAGTTCCAAAATAACTATGCAAGGGTTCTCAGCGGTTTTCCTTAGCTACTTTGGCTAACTTGTAATTGACTTTTGTCAGGGTAGCCTCATAAACACTTAGTGGCAGAAATTATTGATTTTTGTAATAGAAGCATGAATTGCTGTGAATTTTCCTTTTTCTGTTTTACATCTCTAAAAAATATTTTAGAATAGCTATTTAATATTATTTCTTAATTTTCAATGTAAATTTAGATGTAAAAAAAGCAGCTGAACTTGCCATTACAAATTTACTGATATTAAGGAGGAAAAGTTATCATTCTACAGCTATAATAAATCTATTGGACTACAATTTTGATGATTGTATTCACACTTTCCTATCTAACTCACTTGCTGGGGTTCCCCATGCACCCAAGCCAGCTCAAAACCACCCAGTTTCATAGAATTCCATTGTAGCACATAGTTCTGATTTGACTACTTGATGGACAGAACCCCAAAGTCAAAAGTTGAACACATGCATTTCCTTCTATAAGATATTGTTTTATAAAAAAGATTTAAAATGGTTAGAGGCAAAATAGAGAGAAAATTTTGGCCTCAAATCAAAGCTTAAATATAGGAGAATCACATTCTGCTCTTCAAAAGCTCAGGTTTGATTTTTTTTTTGTGGCTACCCTAGTTTTGTCACAACAAGTACACTAAAATAGCACTTTTCTAAACAGCTAACAAACATTCAAATAAGAAGACCTCCAATGTACTCCTCAAAACAGGTCCCTAAAATCCTGTTTTCAGGTCGATTACCGTTTTTAGGAGTAATCCTGAAAGTACCCGCGTCCTATTTTTGGGATATGCCACACTTGAAAACTGGTAACATATTTCTGAAAACAGACTGAAAAGAGAACCTAATACTTTGAGTTGTATACAGTTGAGGTTGAGGCAAACAGTTAAATTAATGTGAACAGTGCAGTTTTGTTGTGTTTGTTGGGAGTTGTATACCGTAGAAGTATGCTTATGTGAACTGTTACAATAATGTGAACAGTGCAGTTTTGGAGTAAATGGTAAAATGAAGTTCCAAAATACCTGTACAGGTCTTTTCAGGTACCCTAAATTACCTATTTTGCCTAACTGGTCGTTCGACTTAGACACAGCAAGTAAAAGAAAATGACAAAGTTTACTGTCAACAAATGTTCACATACCAAACCTATAGGTACCATTTGAGGGGGGAGGTATGGGGCCCTCCCCCATCCCAGATTTTCCAGGGGAGCCCAAGCTTCCACCAAAAAGGGTCCTTTGCCGGCCATAATAATCCATTATGTCCAACATAATCCATTCTGTCCAATTGATTTGAAATTGCTGCACGCATATTAACCATTAACCTATTAACCAAAGATCGTAATTACTTCACGACCTTTGTGGCAATTATGCTCTTTGCTATTAGGCATTAAGCCTTAAGGTATTAATAGACATTATCATTAGTTAGTATAGTCATTATCCTAGTGCTAACCGGGTTGGGGAAGGATTAGAATTGGAGTAACAGAATTGTTTGTGATCTTGTCGATTCAACATCTTATTTGTTTGTTATCATGAGTTTGTCAGGAGCTCAAAAGCGGATATTGGCAGCCTTGAAGTAGGAGAAAGAGGCAGAAAATCTGTCTTCTCTAAGTAGATGGATTAAGAAACAGAAAGTGTCACCGTGTGAATCGAATCAGTAAGTAAGTGCAATTTTGTGTTTCTATTCTTTTGGGTTTCAGTTTTCTATGCTATTTACAGTTTCGCAGACTAAAAGAACTGAATTTGCGCGGAAAAAGATTTTCTGTGTTTTTTGTCATTTATGAGCAACAGAGTTCGCAAACTCCTGTCTTATTCCGTTTATGTTCATAGAGTCGAGTTCGAGTATCCTGCACTAATAAGTGGCACAGAAAACCGCATTGAGTAGTACACCGTATGAACAGTTATAGAACTACGTCAAATATATTTTTTTTAAATCTTGGTCACCGTTCTTTAGTCAGATAATTCCTTGTTCAAGTCGGATAAAATCCATCGTTACTAGTTTAGACCACAAACCAGCCAACTTAGGCAAATTTGCATCCCAATTTATCAATTTCTATAAGTAATTGCCGTGAAACTAGAGCTTCTAGTTTCACGGTAATTAGTTACAGAAATCGATAAATTGAGATGCAAGTTTGCCTAAGTTGGCTGACTCAAAACTCTACTGTTAAAAAATCAAAGAGGGGAAGTCCTACTCCCTAAACTCAGAGCTTGATGTGCTGATACTCTCCCAGGAATTACAGTGTCACTTGTAGATTGTTTATTTTTATATAAGTAAGATAAGGACTAGAAACTGCATAAACCAACTCAGTATTATCTGTGATAGCCAAGCAATCAGTTTAGGCCATAAAGTATTTTCTCTTGATTCTAATATATAGTATTGATTTTCTGGTGCTGTTTCTACTAAATCTTTGTTAAAATCATAGTATTTCTGAGTGTCTGTGAGAATTTAGGCAATACAATCTTTCATCTTAATTTTAAGGTATAGTCTTGATTTTTTGGTGCCTTTTCTACTGGAATTGAAATGATACAAACACCTATTTGAGGTTAATTTAAGCGTTACTGTTCATGCATGTTCTGAAATAATCTAAGACTTAGAGACATGGACCTAGTTGTGACTACGATATGATTTGCATCCCTAAAATGAAACACAGGAAGGTAATTGATGATTTTTACAATCTCTGTCTGATCTAACTTAATAGTTTGTCTGTCTGTGGTTACTGAGCTAGTAGATGATAGAAGATGATAATCAAGCTATTTAAAGTCTGAAAGCATTGATATTGCAATAGAACGGTATTACAGATTCTGGTTCACTTTGCATATACATTCTCTGAAAATTGAAATTGATTGGCTTCTAGTATGGAAGAAACCAAGAATTGACCAAAAAAGCGGGCTCAGTCAGATATTGTATTTTTTCTCAAAAAAAAAAAGGAAGAAGAAGGAATATGATAGTCATTATGATAGTCAATTCTGTGGCCAGCTTTTGGCTCAAAAGAATGTATAAACAATTTTTGTAAGAATTGTTTTCTTAACATGTTTCCTTATGCATGGCTGGAATCCTAGGCATATGCCAAGATCTGCAAGATAAACTTCCTAAATATAGAAAAAACTCAAAAAAAGAAGAAGAAGGAAGAAGGAATAGAGTACTCTGAAAGACAGGGAAAAACAAGTGATGAAATCAAGCAGCTGGCAATTGACAAGAGAGTTGTCATTGATGTTCCAGCATATCAAACAAATAGGTTGGTGAGCATAGTGCTATTGAAACCAACCTAAGAAACCGAGAGACAGTTTTGCTTGAAAAACTACGATCTTTTTGGTGGTCCTACAATGGTAAGGTCAGGGAAAACCAAGCAGAGATTTGTTCTTGATACTGGAAACGTGACTGGAAGCAAAAATAAGTCCAAACGCACATATCAACTGAACAGTGGTACCGACAGTGAGCCTGAAAATAGTAGAGGTCTGAGCACAGAACAGAAAAACAAGAAAAAGAGAAAAATGGCTACTGACAATCTAGAACTGAGAGACAACTACTCAGAAAGTGAAAAGTCTGAAAGTTCTGAAGGTGTAGCCATCATAAGCTCATGTACGGCTAGTAAAAAAAGCAAAAAGAAGAATTTGCAAGTTGGTCATAAGAAACCGGCTAATACTTGTGTGAGTGACAGTATAAGCAGTGATAGTGAGACAGAAACAGCTCAATCCAGGACAACAGGAAGAAAAACCAAGAAGAAACCGAAACGAGGTTTTGATAAGGCTTGGGAGGATGACAAAGAGATCAGCCATTTTTTAACCAGAGTCACCAACAATAAAGACCAGCCGTGGTGCTGGTTCTGTCATCAGATTTTGAAGAGGTCAAAAAGAATATTTTTGGCATACGAACTCGAAATCACATCGATAGCTACAAAGAAGCGGGAGCTGCAATTACACCCGGTGTGCTGATGTCTGTTAGGTAGAAAGACATTGATATAACCAATGCAGAAATCCGCTTATCAGCATGGTTTGCCTCAGAAGACATACCTTTCATTAAAGCCAATACACTTATCCCTGTTTTGAAAGCATGTAAACCAGACTCTGCAGTGCTTAAGAGTGTCCTGATGAAACGGACAAAGATAAAAGGGATTGTGAAGAATGTTCTTGCCCCATATGAACAGAGCAGGCTTTCTCGTGACTTGAGCAAAACATTTTACTCTTTGGTCGTTGATGAAACAATAGATAGAGGAACTGTCAAATCTTTAGTGATTATTGTGTAGTATAAACTCCCCGATACTCAAGCAGTCAAACAAGAATTCCTAGGAATTCTGGAGGTTGAAGATCCAAGCAGTCTTTGACAGAAAACTTTAATAATGAACAATTTAGAAAAGCTTGGCATACCACTGAATTGGATGATCAGTATTGGCTTTGAAAATACTTCTGTTAACACGGGAAGTCGAGCTTGACTTGGGGCACTGCTTACCAGTTGAAGTCCGGGGGGGATGGTGTATGATGCACTGCCTGAGCTGTTTGTTCTTTGATTTACCAGTCGTTTTCTTGCCCTAGCTGCTAGTCATGCAAGCAAGCGACTGCCAGAAGGCCTTGAGACTATGCTGAGAGATTTGATCAACTATGTTGCTAACAGCCCCAAATGTATTTTTGAGCTGAAGGAATTCAACAATTTGCAGAACTAAAGGTACATCGGATATTTCAAATATCAAATACTCTGTGGCTTTTGATGGAACAAGCAATTTCTGGCGTTTTTGAGCAATGAAATACCCTTGTGATGTTTTTCACCTATCACGGTCTATGAGGTGCAGCTGGGGAGAAGAGTTCACAAGATACGGCTGCCAAAATCTTGTCTAACCTGAAGGCACCCTTGGCTAAGGCATACTTTCATTTCATTACATATACGCTCAACAAGATCAATTGTTTGAATTTTGATTTTCAAAGAAGTGACACTCGGATTCAAGAACTCCTTTCCAGCTCAAGGGCAACCATGAAGTTTATCATGAAGTCTTCTGTCAAAACTGACATAAAAAAGAATCATGATGCTTTTGTCAAACCCATGATCTCACGCTGTTTCAAGGAAATTTCTGAAATTTTTTGTGGTCCAAAAACCAAAATACACTTGCTTAAATACAAGAATGTGATACCCTCGAATGGTCTCTAACAATTTAGGTTGAACTGCCTGAAATTCTTTGTAGAAGTTATCACACAAGTGAGGACAAGGATTGATCATTCCGATCCAACTTTAAAGGCTCTGGATTTTTTGGACCAAGTGAAATGCTTTGAGTGGAAGAATTGACAGTCTAGTGGGATTGACTGGTCGGATCAGCAGCTTACTTTGGATACATGAAGGTGAACTGGAAAGGTCAAGGAACGTAATAGAGACTCAGTGGATCCTGGTGAGTGAGCACAGGGATGAGATAATCAGAACCATGGGAACTGAAATATCTCCTTTGATCTATTGGAAGACATTATTGAATACAAAAGATGCTCAAGGCAAGCCACAGTTCGAAGAGCTGTCCTTTTTCATGCTAAATCTGTGTGCTCACCGTTATTTCAGTGCAGCTGCAGAATGTCAGTTTCCAGTTCTATCAAATATAAAAATGAAACTCAGGAACAATCTTTTTCTTGACACGATAGACTCCCAAATGCGTGGAAAGCAGCTGGTCTCTCATACCTCAGGAGAAGTGCACGACTGGGAAATTTCTTCCGATTTACGGAACAATTTTATAGCCTGGCACAAGGAGAAATAAGAAGTAACCAATGAGCCCTATATATAACGAGGGTCGAATATACTTGCAGTTCTCAAGAGGAAGGTCTGTGTTTCAAAGGCTACCAAGTTGTTCAGTACTTATATATCTGATATTCATCTGTAATTTTTAGTACAAATATACGATTGATTTTGGCTTACATGTTTCCTCTGCCTCTAGGTCCATTAGAAGTACGATTGTAACCATTAAGACAGGAAGATGGCTTAGCAGTATTGTTGGTTAAAGCTAAATTTCAATGAAGGCACATTGAATCCCAGACAAGTTGATAGACAGATAGTCGGAACTGTCTTGTCTGGGAACTAATTTCTGATTACGGAGTCAAAGTGACATATTGTACGAGAGATGAAAAAAGGAACAATGCAGGTTAAAATGAAACGAAGTGTGTTCAGGCGTTATATTTAATTTTCATGACATCATTAGAAAAGTCTATTTTCAATGTCCTTTCGGAATTGAGTGAACTTCCTTCATTGGCCCCCCAGACACAAATTCATAGTGTGTAACATTAATTTAATCGAATGTTCCTATTCCTTTCATGACATCATAAAAACGTCACGATCCCAAGATAATAGGATAAGGTTAAGTCTACTCCTTTTTTAACTGATTTGGAAAAAAATATAGATTCAAAACTTTAAATAAAGATTTGACCATTAAATATGATACCAAGTGTAGCAAAAAAATATGACACATTTTTTAAACATTATAGAATCTGAGATGGCACAAAAAGCACATTTTCGGAAAAAATATGATAGACTCTTTAAAAAAAAATTTGGCAGCTCTGCTAATTAAAAGGACCAAAGTTCTAACCACTAATACCCCAAAAATTGTGTAAAAAGAGTGGAGTAGTCATGCAAGATAACTATGATGTCAACTATAGTTTAATTTCTGCAGTTCATCAAGGAGAACTGGAAAGAACAAAGGAACTAATCAATTCTTTTGAATTGATTCTTTTGGATTCTTTTGGATATGTATTACTTCGTGATGCTTTGTTCAACAGAAAAATAGAAATCGCTAAATTACTTTTAAATTACGGGTGTAAAGTAAACAGTGAAAGAATCATGCCTTCTGACACGCTACTTCATTTGGCTGTTGTTAGTGGTGATACAGAAGTTGTTGAAATGATTCTAGACAAAGGAGCGAGGATTAATGCAGTAAACACACTGGGAGAAACTCCACTTCATTTTGCGATAAAAAACAGTGATAAAATTGTTGAAATGACCAAATTACTTATAAAGCACGGAAGTAATGTTAACGTAAGAACAAATTATGGTACAAGTCCACTTCATTTAGCAGCTTCTCGAAGATGCCCACAAACTGTTGATTATCTTTTGAAGCATGGAGCTGATGTTAATGTAATAGAAGATAATGGTGCAAGTCCACTTCTCTTAGCAGCTTCTGAAGGATGCTCTCAAACTGTTGATTACCTTCTCAAATACGGAGCCCATGTTGATTGTGTGTATACGTTTACACAGCGCAAAGGATATACACCATTGCACTGCGCTGCTGAAGAGGGTAGCACAGAAGTCGTTCAGCTAATTTTGAACAGTGGTGCTAATGTCGATGCTAAAGCGGAAGATAGCAACACCCCTCTTCATATTGCTGTTTCGAGGCGAAAAGACACCATTGTCAAACTCCTTTTACGGTATGGGGCTAAAGTTGACAATCAGGATGAAAATGGCAAAACTACACTACGCCTTGCTGTTGAAAGAAGCCACACTTACTTACCGATTATTGAGGAGATTTTGAAGTATAGCCCGGATATTAACAATCAAAGCAACAGAGAATCTCTTAAAATTGCAGTGCGTGGCTTTGCTAAACGGTGTAAAGAGGTTGTTGAGGCTCTTGTAGAATATGGTTTTGGTATAAACCCCGAAGATGCAAATAACACAGAGTTGTTGCGATTGGCTGTTGAAAAAGGATATGTCAAGATCGTTGAAGGCTTTTTAAAGTATGGTGCTAATGTTAATATGCTAATCGGTCTTAGCAGGAAAGGAAAAGGTTTAACTCCCTTACATATTGCAATTATAAATAAACAGGAAGAAATGGCTAATTTATTGATAAGAAATGAAGCTGATATAAATGCGCGAAATAAAAAGGGGGAAACTCCACTCATCATGCTCATTAGTGGTGGGAAATTCTATGGTAATCATGTGAACCTTGTAAAACTGTTGCTAAAGCATGGTGCCAGAGTTAACTCTAGAGACAAGGATGGGAAAACAGCACTTCATTATGCTTGTTATTGTAAACATTCTCGTGTTCCTTCTAATCTCGGGTACATTGTAAAACTACTGCTAAAACATGGTGCCAGAGTTAACTCTCAAGATAATGATGGCAAAACAGCCCTTCACTATGCTTGTCATAATGGGTATGATAAAGCTTTTGAAGAGCTTCTAGAACATGGGTCTGACATAAACATTACTTGTAAAGATGGTTGTACGGCTCTTGATGAATCTATTCTTCAATTTTACAATTGTTGTGACATTGATATGGTTAATAGACCTTTTGGACTCATTCTTTGCCACATATTTAAACTCCTAGTTAAAATGAAAACAGCAAATTTATATGTAAGAGAAGAAAATATACTATCGATGAGTACAGAAAGAGAAACCCAAGATCATTGTTTGAGAGAACTAGCAAAATTAAGAAGTGAGAAAATTGCTAATTCCACTATTTCACTTTACGACATTTTGTTAAAAGGAACAAGTTCGTTAGCAGCATTTATGAGGAATGAAAATGTGGTGGAAGTTTCAAAAACAGCAAGATATGAAATGCAATTTCCATTATATGCTAGCATACTAAAAAATCAATTCAGAAAGGGTATGGAAAGGAATAAGTTACTTGAACCGGCCAATAGATGTTTCAATTCTCTCTTTAACGGCTATCCTGAGTTACCATATGAATGTGCTGAAAAAATATTTAACTATATAAGTAATGAAGACTTGCAAAATTTTATAGATGCTTTTGAGCCTGATTGTATCAGTTAAGAAGGAATAGTATAACTAAGTACTTCTAATATAAAGTTATATTTTGCGAAATTTAACTGTAATTTTGTGTGCAAGGGTAAGTTTCAGAAGATTTTGAGCGTCAAGTTAAGGGAATAGCGGTATACTCAGTAAACTCAGAGGTAGACAATATTAAATGAGGTGGGAAACTTGGAATTAGAAGTTGAAAATCACTTATTAAAAAATGAAAAGAAAAGATGGGTTTTAAGAGCTATGTGTAGAATACTGTGATCAATATAGATGAGAGCATTTTCCTATGTAAATTCTATTGTATTTTTTCATATATTACATGGTATAGTAAATCTAATTTTTTTTTGCCGGAAAAAATAATTTGATAGATAGATCACAATATAGGCCTCAACTGTCCAGAAAGGTGAGTAGAATATAAGCAGTAATAGAAAGGAAAGTACTTAAATTTTGTTTTTTTGTGAAACGAAAGGAAGCTATTGCTTGTCAATTAAATCTGTCAGGTTCCTTAAAATACAATATATCCACTAGCATTTATTATAATAAGACTACACGGTAAGCAGCACAATAGCGGTGCCGATGTAAAGAACGATATTGGCACAATTTATTGTTATTAGTTTTTGAAATAAAAAAAAAACAAAAACTAAAATGAATAGGTCTGACAACCCCTGTGGTTTCTCATGGCCAGATCATAATTTCCACTTTACGGACAAAAATACAAATGAATGTGGGCTGTCAGCCTAATATACATATGCTGATATTTACTCCTTAAAGCATTATTAATTTTTTGTTTCTTAAAGATAAAACTATGAAAATATTTATTTTTTGTCAGTAAAGTCCAAACTGTGTTGTGGCCTTGAGAAGCCATGGGGATCGTCAGCCCTACTCGTGTTTTGTTTTGATCGTTTTGACTTTGAATCGGTTATTTATTGTAACTTCTGTTTGTTTGGATCTCATGTATTTATTGAGTCATTTGTGATAGTTTTATGTTTTGTAGATTATTTAATTTAATTTTTGCTCATTTTTCTTGAGGGGGTACTCACATTCCTCATAATTTTTTACTTTTTATTCGGCTGTTTCTGATTATGTTTTAATCCTAGGCACCACTAACCCTAGGAACAACACTTATGTTAACTAACTACTAAGTTATTACTGATTGATCATGACAAAGTTGCCGAGTTTTATAGTCAATAAGAAGTTTAACATGTTTTTTTACTCTTTAGTATGTTTCAGAAAAAATTCACACAAATTTAAGGCAAGTATGCTTACTGTGTTTAGTTAAAGTTAAAGCTCGTTCTTTCGCTTAATTTAGTTTAGTATTATTATTGTTTATGTCATTTGCATGTTAGGAGTTGCTATAAGTTGGGGATGTTTTGACTTTGCTATGAGAGCATCAGAATGTCGGTTATATGGTGTTTAAATGACAAGTACTAAGGAAAGCTTTCTTTATTTAATGGTTTTACTGGCGATTGAGGGAATTTTCATATTACATTGTATAATTGTTTTCACATACTGCTTTTGTCCTGGGATTCTGTGCTGGTCAATCCGATTCAGAAGGTATTCAACATGATTTTGATGATTTTTCTGTTAGTGTGACTTCTGGTCTTCGTTTAAAAAATTTATAGTGCTTTTGAGTAAGTAATTTAAGAAATATTTTCAGGGTTTAATGGTAATTTTTAGAAAAGTATGCGTGTCAAGTTAAGGAAAAAATAGCCTATCTAGTATGCTTAAAGATGAGCAATGTTGAAGCCTCCATTGGCCGTAAGCTTGGATTTAGAAGTAAAGAATCATCATTGACACAGTAATATTATTTATCAAACAGTTCGTGGTAACGAACTATAGTAAGGAGCGACCCGGCTCAATAGTAAACGAAACTCTAAAAAACGGAATTTTGGTACTAACAGATACATCACAAGAATTGGATTTTCATGTTGATTTTAAATATATAAGTTTCATCAAATTTAGTCTTTGTAATCAAAAGTTACGAGCCTGAGAAAATTTGCCTTATTTTGGAAAATAGGGGGAAATACCCCCTAAAAGTGATAGGATCTTAACAAAAATCACACCATCGCATTCAGCGTATCAGAGAACCCTAAAGAAAAAATTTCAAGGTCCAACATACAAAAATGTGGAATTTCGTATTTTTGCCAGAAGACAGATCACGGGTACGTGTTTATTTGTGTTTTTGTTTTTTTGTTTTCTTCCCCAGGAGTCATCGTGTCGACCAAGTGGTCCTAGAATGTCACAAGAGGGCTAATTCTAATGGAAATGAAAAGTTCTAGTGCCCTTTTTAAGTGACCAAAAAAATTGAAGGGCACGTAGGCCCCCTCCCACGCTCATTTTTCCCAAAGTCAACGGATCAAAATTTTGAGATAGCCATTTTTTTCAAAATTTTTTTCAACGTCTCGCTCTTTACGCTAAGGTTTTACTCTTTCTCTCTACCCTACTTTATTAAACAGTAAGTAACTTTAGCGTAAAGAGCGAGACGTTGAGGAGGGGACAGGTTTTTCATGCACAGAGTAATTTCTGTTCGTTTTAAGTTTTAATGACGCTCCTTACTTTCAGTTAAGAAAAACTAGTTTTTTATTATTTAGTTACCCATAAAGGGATAGCTTCTAAGGATCCTTTTTCCCAGGCCCGTTTGTATTGTTGTTGAAAAAGCAAAGCTAGCTCATACAGCAGAAAATTGAAAGTTTAGTAGCAAGCCATTTTTTATGTTTTGCAGAAGAACAAGGATATTTTAAAGAATACTCTTTTTATTCCCCTCTGCTTCCCTCCCCCTCCCACCTAAAAAATTTAATGTCGAGAAATTAGGAAAGAAGTAGTTTTTATAACAACATTGCCGTAAAAAAAAATGTTAAATTAAACCAATATCAAGCCAAAGAACAAATAAATAATAATTTTAACTAAATGAGATGTATATCATTATATGGAATGAATATCATTATATATAAACAGTCTGTGATTTTTTTTTCAATAATCCTGTTCAATACTATGATTGTTTTTCTTTTTTTTTTCATGTTACGATACAACCGACTCCTCAAGACAAAAACTACTTTCATTAAAATGCCAATGAAGTTTTGGCCTTTAAAATGTTTCGCAGTTATTAGCCCTATGCCTGTTTGTGGAAGTTTCTCTTAGTATTAAGTTCGCTTTGACTATTCATTTTATATTTTGTTATAAAAATCTTCTTGGCTGTAATCTAAAGCTATTTTTTTATCTTAAACAATTTTCAATATATTTATCAGGGATTAATTTTGTTTAATGGTAAGTTTGTGTTTATATGCCTGAACATGGCCAAGAATGTCAACGATTTTTTTTTCTCAAAAACACCATTAATAATTAACTAAAAAATAAACTGCAACACCCATATCTAATTTCTTAAAATTATGATTTCAAAATGATATAAATAAATGAAGATATGAATGGTACATAGCTTGAAACAGCCTGGTCATCTAAATTAAACAACCAAACCAGATTTTATTTTTGTCTTTTGATTTCTTCAAAAAGTTAGTTTTTAGATGTGTTTTTTCGAAAACTCTCTCTCCTTACGCGACAAACTTTGTTTTTGGTCAGATTATGGCTTATAAGGCCAGTAATGCTCAGTGGGGGATGGGAGGGTTAATGGTTGTAAAAAATATAGCTTTACTCGATAGTTGTTGTACGTATTTGTAAAAAAGGTATTGATTTATCACTATATAAAAACTGTTCTGTGGTTCCCTTGTCTTTTCACTAACTTTGTCCAATACTTGTTCTGGAAACTCGTATGTGTTTTAAACAGACATGTAAGTTTATTGGTCTTAATGTCAAATAGACATACGCAAAGCTAAACTTATTGACAGACAGGAGTTAAATTTTATTACGGCTTGCCTTTTGATTACTTTGTTGAAGGCGAGAAAATAGGTATAGAAAACATCTGATGGAAAGGAACCGGTGTTTACCCCTCCCCCCTGTGGGTGATTGGTCTCCAATCACTTTCGACTTGTAAGAAAGGACTAGAACTCTAGATTTCTGATGTTATGAGCACTCTCCGTAGTTTTCGTGACCACGAAGTGAAGGTGTGAATGAGGAAGGGGTGGTTCCTTTCCTTCACAAAATAAATTTTTCTCATGTTGGGGCTTAGGGTTAATGTCACTAAATCAATTGAAATGTAAATTATCTTAGGATGTGAAAAAAAAGCTTGCTTTCAAGCCCGACAAGTCAGGAAAATGAAGTTTTTCACAAGTTTTCTTTGGAAAAGAATCTAATATTTGGTCTGTGTTTTTTTTTTTTTTTTTTATTCTCAAGAAATACAGAAAAAATCCTTTGTGGAACCTCGTCGCTTTTATGAATTCAACTTTTAGGAATTCAACTGAATTTATTTCACGACTTAATTTTCTTTTTTGGAGGGGGATTCCGAAAATAAACGTAATTCTAATTTACGTTCAGTTATTTTGTAGTTTACAGGTGAATCGGCTAAGAAGAATTTAAACCTTTGTTTTACTACGAATCTATACAAGATAACTTTTTCTTTTTGAATTCATTATCTTCGTTAAGGTTATCTTGACACTTTCTTATCATCTGGCTGATCAATTTCAATGAAGTTGACCAAGAAAAATAATATTATTCGTATTTGGGGTTTGGAAATAAATACTCAAAAGCTGGACTTCTTTCAAAACTTTTGAAAGGCATATTTTTCTATTACTGACACCCAGACACTTTGCCACAAAACAGACTTGGGCCTGCTTCTGGCATCACGAATCAATGTGGACTGAATTTTTTAAATATATTTTTGCATTTCATTTGTCTGCTTTCATTTGTTTCTCATCTTTAATTAAAGTTTTAAGTTTTTCAGGTATTCATGTGGTCCAAACTAATGTATTCAAATTGTAATTTTCTTTTTTCGTCTTTACATGCTGACCAAAGGGAGACTCCATAGGCCTGGTCTAAATGCCTTGTAAATTTGAGGCCAAGGAGAAAAGTTTTTGGCCAGTTTTTGGCGTTAAATGTTGCCAAGCTTATATGTTATCCTCTATGCCAAGCCAAGCTTCCAAATGCTATCAAACAGTTAGGGGTAACGGACTGTAAATAAGGTGGTAAAGAGCTGTAATTTTGACATCAACAGATACATCAAAAGTATTGGATTTTTATGCTGATTTTAAATGTATATGTTCCATTGAGTTCAGTCCTGCTTACCAGAAGTTACGAGCCTTGGAAAAATTGCCTTATTATTTAAAAAGGGGAAAAACCCCCCTAAAAGTCATAGAATATGAATAAAAATCACACTATCAGATACGTTACATCAGAAAACCCTCCTGTAGTGGTTTCAAGCTCCTATCCACAAATTTTGATTATTTCTTTTTCAGAAGAAAGATCACGGATGTGTTTTTATATGTTCCAGGGGTGATCGTATCAACCTAGTGGCCCTAAAATGTTGCAAGGGGGCTCATTCAAACAGAAATTAAAAGTTCTAGTTCCCTTTTAAGTGACCAGAAATTGGAGGATCATAAATGACCAAAAAATTCCAACGCTCGTTTTTTCCCGAAGTCACCGGATCAAAATTTGAGGTAGTCATTTTGCTTAGTATTGTCGAAAACTCTAATAAGTAAGTCATTGAGGACGACTTAATCCCCCACATTTCCTGGGGAAAGGGCTGCAAGTTATGAACTTTGCCCATTTTTAGCATATAGTATTAGTTATTGGGAAGTATACAAACGTTTTCAGGAGGGATTATTTCCAGTGGGGAGGGGAGGCATCTGGGCAGATAGTTACCTGGGAGGATCTTTTCATAGGGGAAGAGAATTTTCCATGAAGGGGGGGGGGATAAATCTCCCAGTATGATTAAAAAACGATCACAAACTAAATAAAAAAAAAGTTTTTCCAACTGAAAGTAAGGGGCAACATTAAAACTTAAAACGAACAGAAATTGTTTCGTATATAAAGAGGTTTGCCTCCTAATCAATACCTCGCTCTATGCGCAAATTTTTTTTTAGTACTTTCAAAAGAGCAATTTATTCTAGCTAAATGACCTTTGTGATTCAGGGGCATTCATAAAGAATAGGAATAAAATTCGAACTTTGCGGTCCACTCAACACGTACTATAATTTTCAATTATATTTAAGACTAGGCCAACTTTGGGGTTCATGCATCGATACAGCCAAAATTTAGTTTCAATCAATGTTTTTGCATTGAGTCAACTCCCAATTCTTACGAATATTATCGTCAAGCCGATTGGAAACAGTAAATAGTGTCTTCCTTTTTAGTATATAGTATTAGTTATTTTTTCCAGGGGTGATCTTATCAACCCAGTGGCCCTAGAATGTTACAAGGGGGCTCATTCAAACGGAAATTAAAAGTTCTAGTTCCCTTTTAAGTGACAAAAATTGGAGGGTCATAAGTGACCAAAAAATTCCAACGCTCGTTTTTTTTCCTGAAGTCACCGGGTCAAAATGTTGAGGTAGCCATTTGTTTAGTATTGTCAAAAACTCTTATAGCTATGTCTTTGAGGACAACTTAATCCCCCACATTCCCCGGGGAAAGGGCTGCAAGTTATGAACTTTGCCCATTGTTGGCATATAGTATTGGTTATTGGGAAGTATACAAACGTTTTCAGGAGGGATCATTTCTGGTTGGGACGGTGGGGAGTCTGGGCAGATAGTTACGTGGGAGGATCTTTTCATAGGGGAAGAGAATTTTCCATGAAAGGGGAGGGGTGAATCTCCGAGTAAAATTAAAAAAACGATAACAAACTAAATAAATAAAAAAAATTTTTCAACTGAAAGCAAAGAGCAACATCAAAACTTAAAACAAACAGAAATTATTTTGTGTATAAAGGGGTTTGCCCCCTCATTAATATCTCGCTCTATGCGCTAAACTTTTATTATTACTTTCAAAAGAGCTATTTATTCCAGTTAAATGGTCTTTGTGATTCAGGGGTATTCTTAAAGAGTAGGAATAAAGTTCGAACTATGTGGTCCACTCCACACGTACTATAATTTTCAATCATATTTAAGACTAAGTAAACTTTGGGGTTCTTGCATCGATACAGCCAAAATTCAGTTTCAATCAATGTTCTTGCATTGAGTCAACTCCCAAATCTTACGAATATTATCGTCAAGCCGATTGGAAACACTAAATAGTGTCTTCATTTCTTAAGTATTTTTTTAAACTGGAAATTATCCTTCTGTTCTTTTCGTTAAGACGATTGAAGTTAAGTTTGGTTAAGTTTAAGTTTCTTTATAGTTTAGGTTAAGTTTTCAAGGTTCTTTACAATGACTGATACAAATAACCTCGGGACCTAGTAGCTGAGATAATAATGGGCCTGGGGCATGAAATTCTAAATTTTTCCAAAATTTTTCCCATAATTCTTCGCATACTTCATGTCTCTGCGTACTACTTTGAGAAAAATTTTGTATACTTGCATATCAAATAATTTTGACTCTATTTTATTTTTGGGCCTTCCGTAAGAGATATTCACGCGTACTTCCCACTCACTTTGCCTAACAGATGTTTTAAATCAGTAGTCCTAAAAGATTCAAACACCTAACTGATTTGTCTGTGTCAACTTGTACGACGGGAGGGGTCATATGAGAACTTAATAGTTAGCCTAACAAGTAGGGTTTGCTTATTGATAAGTTCTGCAAACATGACCTAATAATATGGAATCAATAAGAAAAGAACTATATAGGTTTAAGAGATTGTGTTAATTAAAATTCTGATACATTCAAATGGAACTTCGATTTGAAATTTAAAGTAAACAATAGGTTTTCTATCATCGGAGGTGGTCCTATCATCAGGTTTGCCTTTGTTTCCCTAGTCATTCAAAGCTGTCAACAGAACAATTAAGTAGTACTCTTATGCGTGCCTTATTCTGGACTAGACATTATAATAGCCAAACAATAGGACCACTTTATTCGCCTTCAACACATATTCTCAAATGTAATGTATCCGGAGACAACAGTTAACGTTGTTTGTATTTATTATTATTACTATTTCTTGAAAACCAGTCTTCGTATAAAAAGAAAATGACATAGCGCTACAAAGAGAAAACAAGAGCTAAGAGCTGATATGGCACTTGTGACGAGAGATCAGATCTGGCCCGGTTATGTCAATCACGCATCTAGAATGTGTGCTTATTGTTGAACTTGCCAAAGCACAATAAATCCCCCCAACTCTCCCAAGTAGATCGGATATGGTCTGCTTATGTCAATCACTAATCTAGAAATTATGCGTATTCTTCCCAACTCACAACAAGTTTCATCCCGATAACTCCACTCCCAGTGTTTTCCAAGATTTCCAGTTTTCGAGAGTTCCGTTTCCCCCCTCCACCCCCAATGTCCCTGGATCCAATCTGAATTGAAAATGTAGCATTTGAGACATGATATCTTTCTATATATAAAGTTTCATTAAGATCCGATCAACCATTGGTAAGATAAACATACCTCAATTTTCACGATTCGGATGTAGTTTCGGATCTTCTTCATGTAAAAATTGGGTGGTGGTCCGGGATTCAAACCTAAAGCCTCTTGTACCCTCAGTGAGAATCATACCGCTAGACCAGCAAGCCATACTTAAGAACAGCAATTATTTGTTTTATCGGCAACTAAAATTCTTCTCAACTATCTTATTCGCTCGCTCCCCCCCCCTCCAGATGGTCGAATCATGGAAGTGACTACTTCTAATTTAATATGGTCTGGTACCTGATACGCCTGCCAACTTTCATCCTCCTAGCTTATCTGGAAAGCAAAATCGGAACCGACTGATAGACAGACAGACATAAATTGCGATTGCTATATGTCAGTTGGTAAATACCAAGTGCCATAAAAACAACAGCAAAATATCACTATACAATTATGACCACGTAACTAGAGTTGAAGAAGTCGGCTCCAAGCATGTCTTGAAATCTTTTTGTTGTATTTCTCTAAAGGTTTAGCAACGGCTATAATAGGATCTGCTATGAGAATACTATTGATGAGCTTTGATTGAGACAATTATTTATACAGTGAAATTGTCTGTTACTGAATAAAAGGAAAGCTTCTTTGGTCTAAAAAATAATAAATACCTATTTTGAAAAATTAGACACGAAAGGAGCAAAAAATATAAAGTTAACGAACGATTATATTTGGAGTTTGAAATGGGATTTTCAATAAATTTTAATCACTCTTTTTCAGTTACTATTTCCTTCTAAGTAGACTAATCCTTATGCAAGACTATTTGAAGTTATTTTTACACCTAGCCTCAACCAAACAATGAAAACATAGAAATTGAATTACCTGTAAAAACAACTCGTCAAGAGCATTTTGTTTCTTTCAAAAAACATTTCGAGAAAACTTTCCCAACTTGTACAAATGACTAATATATAAAGAAAAATTAATTGCCATAGAAAAAGAAAAAAAAGCATTACCAAAGAGATTTCAGCAGTGTATACTTGATTAAAGCTATTAAGTCTTATCAAAACTATTTAAGGAATTCCGAATGAGTATGTGTTATAGTCTCTCTAAACTCCTGTTTACATTAACACATTACTTTTTGATGCCTTTAAAATTTGCTAAAATCAGTAAAGTTTTCCCACACCAAACACATTTGAAAGGTTTCTCAAATATATGCAGTCTTTGATTTGCATTTAAACTAAAAGCTTGGAAAAAACACTTTTAGCATACAGAACATTATTCATCAATACCAATAATGTTCAAACTTCCTGCTTGAGAAAAGTTTTGGTCACAAACATCACACTTAAACAGTTTCCCACCCATATGAATTCTTTAATGTTTCTTCAAATATGTAGCGTAAAAAAACATCTTGTAATATACATCACATTTTAACGGTTTCTCACCCGTATGTACTCTTTGGTGCCTATTCAATTTGGCCAGTTCAAAAAAGCACTATTTACATATATCGGATTTAAACTGTTTCTCACCATTATGCATTCTTTGATGCTTGTTCAAATTTTGTGTCTGAGAAAAGGTCTTGTAACATAGATCACATTTATGAGGTTTATCATCCATGTGAATCCCCGTGTGCTATAAAATTTAATCAAATCAAATTATATGGAGGACTCCTCTTTATGATCCCACACAGAACACACAGAAATAACATCATCCACAAACCGACCCCAGAACCAGTATTTTAGAGAAATTTTTTTTTCAAATCTGAAGTTTCAATAAATTCCATATAAAAAGCTGCCAAAAATGGTGAAAGGCTCGTACCCATGGGTAAACTCATGATTTGGGTTAAAAATTGACCATTATATGGGAAATATGGGGAAGAACTATAGCAAACCCGGACAAGACACATAACAGTTTTTATATCCAGTGCTTTCCCTTTGGTCAATATATTTTTCTTATTTTCTTCGTATCTTTTTTTTTATATCAATGTCTTTTAATTTTTTGACAAGGTGAACTGAATTTTTAATAAATGAAGTTTGTGTTTGCATGAAAGGGCGAAAAATTGTTGACAACCATTTTCCCAGTCTGGTAGTCGGAAAGCTATAAGAAGCCACAATTGGGCGTAGAGGAACTTAATCTTTATGGATTTTTGGGAGACCGTAAAATTTAGGAGAGGAAAAACCTTTAAGAAAAATATTTTATACATCTGTGGTTTAATAAGCCCACTTGGACCAGTCGGAGAGCTATAATTGGTTTTCACAGCACTATTGGTTTTCACACACATCCACAAATTTTTGTTGCAGAATCAAATAAAAATCTGATAATAATCTATATGGAAACCGATTAGCCTTTAAGAGCGCTGTGAGTAAAATTGAGAAATTGTGAAATGTCATTTAGACTTGTGTTTTTTATTCAGTTACCCTTTCACCGTCTCTGAGAAAGGGTCATTATATTTTAGTTTTGTGTTTTGTTTTAAGTTTTTTTAATATTTTTATCAGTTTATTCTGCACTGAGGACGGTCAACCGGAGGTCTTGACCGAAATATTTGCCTAATTTTCAATTTAATTGTCTAGGTTTCCCCTTCCCCTTAATGGTCTTCATAGTCATAGGCTATTCAATTAAAGTTGTATAATAATTGACTAAATCATATTCAAGACCAGACAAAATAGAAAAAAACAAATAAACAATGGTTAACCAATAGCTGCTGTAAATTATAAAGAAAGAATTTCAAAATTGTAAAGAAATTCAATGCAAAATAAAGACTCTTGACAGAATCTTTGTCTTAACAGAATCTAAAAACAATAATTTATTGTCCAAACTAGATATTTCCATGCATTTTCTGTTTGTTGAATTTAATACCATTGATTCAGTTTATGGGTATTGGGTTGAAACAAAAGATTCATGTACCTACATAGACACATAGACATAGACATTTTTTATTTTCATTCAAAACATATAAAATAAACAAAGAATTTACCATTAACAGCCACTCTTAAGACAAAAGAGTCCTGACTGTGGCCGCAATTCTAACCACCATGAATCTGCTAAATCATTTCTTTAAATGATTTTGAAGAAAGAAAAAAAAATCCTTGGGGGGGGGGGTAAAAAAACAAAATTATTAATATTAAATACTAAATAAATAAACACCCTTTCCTCTTATCACACTTCTCTCCTTTTTAAAAAATGGAATTTAACCATTCTCTTGAATGATGCCAGACTTACTCCCGCTGTGACAGATTCTGGAAGGTCATTCCAGATGGCGACACCTATGTTCCTGAGAACAAATCCTGCTCTCGTTGTATTTCTTCTCTCGTGAGTCAAATCCTCCGAATTCCGGGTAAAATAAGGGTGATAAAACGAGTTAGTTTAAAAAAAATCTTGCAGTGCAATAGCACTGCAAGATACATAAAAAATATATAATTGGGCTTGGCTTTATTTTTGCATATTAGCAACTGTTAGGGAGTTAAATATTACGGAGCTCTTAATAATGATGTATGTATATATTATAGGGCCTTTTTAAGGTTGAAGCAGTATCAGCAGAATAAAGAAACAAGAAAATACCATAAAAATTCATAAGTTGGTTTTTAATTTGCACAATTAGGAGGGTTGGGGAGTAAAGTAAAGCAAAGCTCATTTAGGAATGATGTAAGTAAAGTTTTTGTAAATTTTCAAGTTATTTTCAGAATTTTATTGTGTTTTCTTCTGATGACACAGAACTGTGCACTTCTTAGAAAAACTAGTTTTGCATTAGCAGTTAATGCTTCTGTGGTTCATTATTATAGTCATACTTTCTAGCTCCTATGCCTCCTACGGTAAATTGGTCATTTCCTCAGTTTTAAATTTATATGATTTCATCCATAAAACATTAATGTATCGAGTGGTTTCCATGTTTTCCTTCACAGGAATTGCTGCCTCATCCTCCTCTGAACTCATGACGAACAAGCCGGGCCATTTTTATCTTTAAAATCCTTGCTTCCGGTGCACATCAAGATACGTATCACAAATCCCGGTTGAGAACCACTGACACACACTTGAAAATTTCATGTGTTAATCAATCTTAAATTTCTTCAACTATCAAACCGTTTTAAACACAGGTAAGATACATTTTTTTTTCTGGAAATGCTCACTACTCCAGTCCTGATAACCAATTTGGTTGAGTCTAATTGTACTAATTGGACAACCAAACTTGAAAAGTTACTACCCTAACAAAGTAAGTGAATTGAGTGTCTTTAAGAAATGGGTTTTGAAATCCGTTGCATGACCTGCCTCATACAATATAATTGGAAAAAAGCTTATAAGTGCCGATATTTGAACAAACAAATTCAGTCAATTTCCACTATGTTCAGTTAGATTTGCAGAGCCAGCCCCATTTTATTCACGTTCCAGTCCTAGAATATGGCATATCCCAATCCTAGAATATGGCATTCTAGATTGGGGGCTCTATCCCTCATATACGGTGTGATTTCGGTTCTTTGTAAGTTCTAATGTTGCTCATTATCCGTTGAAATAATCAGTCTTTTTAATTCAATTTTGATCTTTTTTCAAATAATGCCCAGACCTAACCAAGATATGATGTTGGGTACCAGACCTATAATACCCCTGGTTTCTTGCTAATAAATTATATAAATCAATGATGGCGTCACTCTTTCTCAGTTTTCTGCTTAAGAATCAATATGTTCGATTGTATTTAAAGTTTGAACAAAATTTGAATATTTGGTAAAAAATTTCGATGAATAGCAGTTTTGTTGAATAACTTTTTAATAATTTGTTTACTAATTAATTTTGGATGGATAGAAAGGGTTTTTATATGTGATTTTTAATCATCTACATGGCTGAATCCTTCACAATCTCTACAATAGAATCCTCTCGTGTTTGAATGTTTAAATACATTGAAACATTTTGTGTAAACAGCAAAAGGGTAATAATATCATTTAAAATCACTGAAAACAGAAATTGTGGTAGTATTTGCTGCCACTCCTCCTCAAAAATTCATTGTGAAAATTCATTTTCATTGTGAGGCTCACGATGCTCCACCTCACTTTTTTCATCTTTGAGCTCGTAGACAAATAAACCAATCTTATGCCAAAACCAAATCGTATATACATAGATTAAGATTGTCGTAATGAAAAAAGTGCCGTTCAAATGAGGGGATGAACTGGATCAAGCTATTCCTGGCACTGTTGCTGGGGAAGGGGTGCCTCTGACTAGAGGCTTCCCAACTCGGTGAATTTTTTTCCATTTACTTGGCTTTATCTACTTATACCGGGGTACTTCCGTATTATAACAACCACACTGTTGTCCTTGATCTATTTAAAACCAGTTTCTCTATCTCTTCTCAAAGATAATTAGCTTAGTCTGTGTGAGATAGCCTGCTTTGTAGTTATGTTTCAATTAAATATTTAATATATAGGGTTGGCTAGGTTACGTAAGGTATGTAATATAATGTGTTATGTCTGACCTGCTTTCCATAATTCTCTTTTACAGTTTCCATGATTTTGGTACTGAAGTATCACATTTATCAGATTTGGGTATATTTCATCATGACTAACGTAGCTTCAGTATTTGAGTTTCGTACCTATGTAGTGTTGGGTACCTTGAGTGTAAATACCTATATTTGACTCAGGAGGGGGCGCTATAATTAATTTTTCCCCAGGTGCCAGCAACACTAGGAACAGCTCTGAATGGAAGGGGTTCTATTGCCCCTTCTTTATTATCAATGATAAAGGCTTTGACCGAAAATATATTTCGGAATCAAAACGGATTATACCCCTATTTATGCCAACTTCCCTTCACCAAAACTCATTCTATACTTATGTGGATATTAAATGAAAGTTTCGATATTTAGGCATTCAAATGCACTCCTGGAGTGATCTCCCCCTTAACAACCAAATGACCTGCCCCCCTTTCTTCAAAATAGTTGATGCGCACTTACAAATAATTGCTTTCAATTTTATATCTGCCTCCCCCTCCCCCCATATAATGACGCACCAACCCTTTGCCATAATAGCTGATGTGCAATTAAGCATCACTATTTACCATTTCATGAAAGATCAAGTGAATTAACTTATTTAATTTTAGAGTTAACATGAATGTCCAATTTAACCATTAATCTTTTATAGACAAGGTAATGGAGAGTCATGGTGACTCATCCTTACTTGTGCTTACTGCAGTTTTTGAGCAAAGCAAAAATATGTAATGTTTGGTTTTGTATTTTCGGGCAAAATGTCAAAGATCTTGGTCGCTGTATTAAAATTTTTTCTATAGATTAATAGAACATGAAAAAAGTCAAACTTCACGGTAAAATGTGGAGGTTGAGGAGCTGGCAGCACCCTCATATACTGGATGCTGCCTGTTTACTTTGAGTTTTAATGTCGTTTTTATTTTTATCTGAAAACACTCATGATTTATTTAATATCTTTTTGTGTTTAATTTATATCCAGGGTTGCCCAAAATACGAGGTGACCTACCCTCATCCAGAAAGCTCGATCTATTCAGTCGAAATTTTGTCTTTGTGCTAAAATGCTTTGAATTTACATATTCTTGTTTATAAATTTATATCTTTTTTCATGTACTAATAAGAATAATGAACAACTTTGGAATGAATGGATTTTGGACATTTATCCTTGGAATGAATAATAGATTTTGTTATAGCATATATTTTAGTCAAAACCCTGTTTTTATCGTTTCAGTTTCTATTGACAAGGAAGTCTCTTTACCTAGAGTTTGTTATCAATCAATCAATTTATTTATAACCCATCTACAAAAAAGAGTGCGGAACGCCCTTAAGATGGGGTAATAAGAGAAAAAAAAAGGTACAAATAAATACAAATCAACACAATCAAACAATTAAATAAGTGATGCTGACCATGGGTGAGACACTATCGACATAGAAGAGCGAAAATCATGAAGCCTTAATCAATAATAGATGTAGGAGAAACTAGGCGGAATTTGTTCACTAAGTAACTATTTCTATTCCAAGGAGGGTAACTGAGAAGGAATTTAGCAAAACGAAAATATACTCTACAAACAGATAGTTTCTGAGGTTCACTTAAAAACTGTCAAACCGGACAAAGAGAAAGGAGATGAGGTACAACTAAACTATTATAAATTTTCGCTAGATTTAATTTATCAATATGTTTAATATTAGATACAATTGAAGCATAAGCAATTCTCAGTTTTTTCTTCAAATTTTCAAGGGATAATTTCACAGTTTCTTTCATATTTTTTCCAATAGGCATTCCAAGGTAAACTAATTTTTGAGAAAGGGGGACTTGAACATTAGCTAAAGATAAAAAAAATAGGGCCATTTGTCTCTTTAAAATTGAAAGCTACAACAGCAGTTTTTTCAACATTGAAAGAAAGCCCAATATTTTCATATTCATTGTAAAGCTGATTAAACACGTTTTCACATCCACTAAAAGTACGGCTTAGATTCAAAACGTCATCTGCAAAAGTTATTAAAGACAAGTTAAATCCACGGTGAATACAACTAAAATGAACAGAATTTTGGGCATTTAAAACAGAGTTATTAAATAAAGAAGCTAAGGTTAGGCCACCTTGACGGACTCCTTTCAAAATATCAAAAAGGGAAGATCCCCCCTTTAGCTTCGCCTTAAGGTGATGGTACATATACAGAAGGCACTTCACTATAGAAAAATTTACCCCTCTTTTATACGCTTCAAATAAAACTTGGAAAAAATTCAAGAGTCGAAAGCACGAGCAACATCTAAAGCACAAAGGATAATATGGGATCTACTTCTTTCTGCATCAGCAAGAACATTCATTGAAGCAAAAAGGACATGCTCCCGGCTAATACCTTTTTGGTAACCAAACTGGTGGGGTGGGACATAACAATTAGAAACAATTTCATCCAAAATAACTGACTCAAACAATTTAAAAATAGTACAAGAAACTGATATAGGTTGGAACGAATTACACGCAGTAAAATCCTTTTTGCTTTTTTTTCGGGATAGGGGTCATTTGACCAACTGTAAATTGATAAGGAAAAACTCTGTTTTCAATAGACATTTGAAAAAGTAGAGATAAATTTTTAAAAAGAAGAGCACTTGCATAATCAAAATGTCTGGCAGTAATTCCATCAACTCCCGTGGAATTTCTTTTCTTTAGTTTTTTACAATAAAACGATACATCACTTGGCTTAATTATAAATGTCGAAGGTTCGTGTTTTTTCAGACAAGCACTTAATTCTTTTTCAAATTTTGACTCAAGAGCAGGATCGGGAGAAGAAAACTCATGCTTATAATAATTTATCCACTCAGGCTCAGGAATATTATTTGCACTAATGTGTTCACAAGGGCGTTCAAATTTTTTCCAGAGCTTCGAAAGGTTCTCTGCAATTTTACGAGTGTTTTTCTCAATAAGGTCAACCTTATGTTTTCTTAACACTTTAGCGAAAAAACGTTTAGAACATAGCAGCAAACCATTTATAGTCCCAGACTTAGGCCTGCCGCAATGCTTCCAAATATTCAGCCAAATTTTAGAAGACTCACACGCAGAAATAAGGGAAGGGTTTTTTGACCAGCCCTGAACTTAAGAGCCTTTCCTAATACGCTTGCACGGGACAGCTGAAGCTTCAGCACACTTTAATGCATGGTTAATTTCAGCTAGATAGGTGGTAAGTCTGATGGCTATTTCTTTTTCCATAAGGCCCGAGAGCGTGCACAACAAATGAAAGGGCACCTTTATTTTATTTAATATTTTGTCACATTCAAAACAAAACATCTTGCGGTTAACTTCTTTCCAGTCTTTTATATAAAACCACTTTTTATCTGGCTGTTTAGGGGCATGGAATGAAGCATTTATTTTCAACTTTATTGGAAGGTGATCCGAATAAAAGCCATCACAAATTACCTCGAAAGTTGCAATAAAATGATCAAGGTTAGAAGTCGCTGACAGGACACCAATAAACGTGAAAGTTTCTGT
This sequence comes from Artemia franciscana, assembly GCF_032884065.1. Taxonomy (NCBI): domain Eukaryota; kingdom Metazoa; phylum Arthropoda; class Branchiopoda; order Anostraca; family Artemiidae; genus Artemia; species Artemia franciscana. The sequence goes on along the minus strand of NC_088879.1, from coordinate 10,635,089 downwards.
TTTGTCAGCAACTGAGTAGGAAGGGGGAGGGAATTAAGAAGGAGTTGGGTTGTCTCCTGCAATCAAAACTCGAGTGTTAGGACGCTTTGAAACTCCATTCACAAAACTTGCTAGCTTTTTGAAAGCATTTATGAATTTATTCTCTGATTGCGAAGAGCAGTAATTAGTTGGCAGGTAAATGTTTATACAGATTAGGTCCGAAAATTCGGCAGCAATGAAATGGTCATTTGACTCAAGGAGATTGACGGGAAATTGTGAAATGATAGCTAATCCGCATGAAGGTCGGCTACGGCTCTTAATTAAATTGACCCTCTTTCTTTTATATTGATTAAATAAAAAACAAGTTTTTTTTTAACTGCAAGTAAGGAGCGACATCAAAACTTAAAATGAATAGAAATTGTTCTGTATTTGAAAGGGGTTGTCCCCTCCTCAATGCCTAACTCTTTACGCTAAAGTTTTTATTGTTTTAAAAAATAGAGTTGTTACAAAGAGTCAAACTTAAGCGTAAAGAGCGTGGCGCTAAGGAGGAGACAACCCCTTTCATATACACGGTTGTGCTAAAAATGCGCTAAACAATAGTTAAACAATCTATTAGTCTATGTTAATCAGAGAATCATGATCATCCATAAGCATTAGTTTATGGAAATAACTTTAAAACCAAAGCAAAAACAAACCTATTACTTTAGTCTGATTTAGGTTATTATGTTAGTGAGTGCCCAAGCCTCAATTGGGAGATAGATAGTTTTATATCAATTGGTCAGGATCAATATTTTGAATACAGAAAAGATAGTGTTCCACTTTAATAAAAACTATGCTTTAACTTTGTATACAAAAATATATAATATCTTTCAAATAATAGTCGTAACTAAAATAAATTTAACACAAAAATATTGAACATTAGGGAAGTTCAGTATTTTCTCGTTTAACTATCGGTGGATTATTTTCAGTGTTCATCCTAGATTCTATTTCATCATTCTCTCCTTCAGCCTTGTAATTCCAGAATTGTTCAGAGCCTGATCCAAATATAAGGAAGAAAATCGAGTCTGCCGCTAACACACTGCCAGCCATGATAAAGACCGCCGACCATGCTTCAAGGGTTTGCTACAAAATAAAAGGTAAAATCAGGATAAAAAATGAAAAAGTAGTAAAAAAGAGAAGTAAGACACAAGCCGAATCATGCACGTTGTCCTTCAAAAGGACAATCTTTACCAAACCCAATTAAATTTTGCATCAAAGTTTGTAAAACAAGAGCAAAATTAAAAAAAAAATTAATAAGCATAGATAAAAAATAAGGATGAAAACAAAACACTAAAAAATTGATAGCCCTGATCAACTATTTTCAAAAGTAAATTAAGTCCCCTTTCCTAAGGCAAGCCTATCTCTAGATACAATATCTGGCAGAAAAAATTGGTAATGTCTTTACCTCTAAACAAAGTCTGTGACTTTAAATCAAGATACAAAAATGAATTGAATCAAATGTTAAATGCCGTGAAAAACATTGCATCAAACGAAAATTACTACTAAAAATAACTGTGGTCCAGGATATTATAACCTGAAAACAGTCGTATCTGTGAAGCATTTACATAATTCATGAGAGGTTAAGTATTTGGTAACACAATAGTATATTACTCCCAAGTTGAATATGAGAAAATAAAATTCCTGTAAAAGTTTTATCAATAGTAAATATAACAGTGTCAAGTGTCAAGCAACAGGCTTAAAACGTCATATCTTCAAATCACATCGACATGGAGCTTCCAACATCAATACATTGGCACATAATCTGTAGTATTTGTGAGACAAATACACATTTGTGTATTTGTAATATAGTGTTTGCAACAGAATTACATTAATAAAACTATCATTTAGAAACCGTACAAATTCATTGAAAACTTAACTTAATCTATAAGAAAAACTTTGCAAGCTGACCAATGGTCTGCATAGCACAGGCACTGATTTTTTGTCTCTTTGCCATCATCCGGGAATATATTGCGTGGTTGGAAGCAGAATCATTTGACCCATATTTTTCTTCTCGTGTTTTTACTCCAGATTTCTCCAGGCATCCATTTGGAGCTGGGTCTGCTCTTGGCTGAGCTTAAAGAGTCATACCACAGACCTCTGTTCCAAACAAAATAACCACCGACAGCAGGACTCAAACCCCCCCCCCCTCACGGACAAAGGATTTCACGTATAATCTTTGGTGATAAACCACTATAAAATAATAGAAACTTACAAATACAAAATTCTAATGATTTCAATTAACATTCTTGAATATCGTCTTTTAGACCTGAAAGTATAGATTTTCTAGACAACGGCAAGAAATTTAATTTTCATTTCATCCTTTAAAATAATACGTCGCAGGGAAGTGATTTGTAGTTCAGCGCACTTTTAACTATGAAATAAAAACCAGAAATCAAAATAATTTTTTTTCAAATATGTAAAGAAGAAAAAGACTTACGTTTTCATCTGTCATGAACCCTACCATGACTGGACCGAGCCACGAAACCAGCATTGATACGCCATTTGTTATTCCAAATAGAGTCCCTAGGGAAAATGTTTTGATAAAAATAGGTAAACAAACATCTATTGATATTTCCTTAGGATAAGATGTATGCCACTTGTGGGATGGGTGAAAATGTACCATCCTCAATTAAAAATTTGCTAAACAATAGTTAAGTAATTTTAGGACCCAATGAGCTGTGTATGGGAGAAAAGCCCAATATCCTCCACCTTAAAATTTTTTCTAAGCATATATCTCTCACCCAATGCATGGGAGAAAAGCCCAATATCCTCCACCTTAAAACTTTTTCTAAGCATATATCTGTTACCCAATTTAAACATTTTATGATCAGATCAATAAGCCAGTTAACCTAAGAAAAAGATCTTGACAAGAAAATAGAGATTCAATAGAAAAGGCACTTATTATTCTGTGTATGAAAGGGGTTGTCCCCTCCTCAACGACCTTCTCTTTCCACTGAAGTTTTTAATTATTTTAAAAAGTAGAACTGTGACAAAGAGTCAAACTTTAGCGTAAAGAGGGAGGTGTTGAGGAGGGGACAACCCCTTTCATAAACGGAATAATTTCTGTTCGTTTTAAGTTTTAATATCACTCCTTATTTGCAGTTAAAATAACTTCTTTTTTTTAATTTCACTGTTAAAGACAGTGAAGAAGGTGATAAATATAGAAAGAATTTTAATCACGAAAGTAAAACAGTTCAAAATAGGGATGAAACCTTTTTATTGACAGTGAACAGATTTAAAATTTTAACTGGATATTTCGAACACATATAAATGTTCATCATCAGCAGTAAAACTAGAAGATATGAATAAAACCAAAAAAAAATTATACCTAACAAACTAGTTATATATAGTTTATTGCTCTTATTTTTTGTAAAGAAATTTATTGTAAAGAAATTTACGTAAAGAAATTTATTGTAAAGAAAATATTTAAAGAAATATTTATTGTAAAGAAATTTACAACTTGGTTAGAACTTCTTGACCAAATAGAATAAAAAAGGCAAGATGTTAAATTCTCACTCTAATTTTCTAATTCATTTGACTTGACTTCTTATGAGGGTGGGAGTATTAGCACAATGCCTGGAAGGTAGTTAATGCCTTTTGAGTCTGGAGGTATATTCTTTAGAGTTGTGACTCAAGAACAGATTAAAGCTTGGTTGGATTTACTCAAGCCTGTACCCAAGAAGTCAAAACATGGGACCATGCCTACTCTCTATCCTTTTATATTGGGTAATTCTGCAGGAAGATTCCTCAAGAAAAGTAAACAAAAGTCTAAAATGTCAAAGATTGGTACCTTTTCTGTACCTATTTCACACTCCTTCCTTTTATAATCATCACACTAACCATTGGGCTTGGCTTCTCCTACTGGACCCTGATATAGCCGTAGATTATATACAATGCTTGGATAAAAGTGGATTTAATTGACTGATTTATGATAAAATCTTGACAGAAATTTTCTTCAAGTTGTAAAGTGAAAATTTTGTTATTAAAGTGGGCATTGGGGCTGTATTCCCACTCAACAGAAGGAAACACTATAAAATGCCACTTTAAACAATTCTTAAATAGTTACTAATACCATTCCTTAAGATTTGCCACATGACTTTAGTCATACCCACTCCCAATAATGATCAGAAATTATCCTGAATTAGGGTATAGGTATGGTGCTAAATAAAAATTATATGTGCGGAATCCGTTGTTTAAATCAATTTGAAGAAGAAGTTTGATTGAATATTCATTGCTTTTATACAATTCAGTGTATATGCTACATTTGACCACTCGGGGGGGGGGGGGGGGGCATTTGAGCTCATACATTTGCTTTAAAGAATGTTATTGCTAAGTATTTTATAATCTTTTAAAGAAATTCTAAAAATTTCAAACTGCTTTTCTTCTGTAGATTGGGATTGCTGCAACAATTCTTAATAATGTTTTTTCATGAAGTGTTTGTTTTTTTGTTTATTCTCCAAGATTTTCAAGTCGCACTTGTTCACGGGTTCTCAATTTAATTACAACAATCATAGAGGAAAGTTGAGAGTCAAAAATTGAATTCGAATGAAATATCTTTTGATTAGAAATCTGTTATCAGAATACATATTTTTTACTCTTGTTGTAGCGGATAGGAAGGAATTTTCGAAGGGAATGAATTATAAGCCTCTAGGTAAGAATTTTTGTTAATCAAAATTGTACTGGTACATTGAATATGTTTTCTTGCATTTTCATTTGAGAAAAAGTGCCTAAAAGTGCCATTGTTAGTTCCTAATGGCACTGAATTGTCATGTTATCAAGACAGATTTATGAAGACACTTGGGCTATATATGAGTATTTTCTTTAAAATACACCCCTAAGCAACTCCATGATGTTCCAATCTCCCATTAGAGCAGGAGAAAAAAAAACAAAAAAAAACACATTAGTGACATAGAAGCTTAACTACTGAAAAAACAAGATTTTGATAATCCAGGTGACTATAAAACACTAATGAACATAGACTGATTGTTCAATATATATTGACATTAGTTACTGGAATCCTATTAACTTTTTTTTTAATTTTGGAAGCACAAATTCTACAAGAGGAAAAGTTACAAATTTATTTGGTTTTCAGTTATATGCTTTTGAAGCTGTTTTGTCATTGTATTAGTGTTTTAATTTATTATTTTCAATTACATTATTTGGCTCTGGTTTGATTTTAAATCGTAAATATAGGCTACATTTGACCTTTCGATGTTTTAGGATGAAATGACTTTTGATCAATTTTTAGGGGGAAGTACAAGCAGAATAGGCCAGGGAAGAGAAGCTGATTTCCACCAAATCCCAGTTAGCCCTTTAAATGGGATACTGCAACTTAAGTTGTATATAAGATGCTACTACAAAACTTTTCTCTACCACTGGTGAGTCATATCCTCAAAAAACTTCATAATTTTGAATCAAGAAAAATACTGGCGCACAAACCTCAAAATACCTAGTGGGAGTTCTTATTACAAGTTTATTATGCTTAAATTTACTTTTTATGGAATATTATTTTTATTACTACTCTCAAAACAACTACATGTTGATTATTCTTTTCATTATTCATCTGCAGTCAAACGATAAAGTCGTAAGAAAGGACTCAAAAGAGATCGAAACCTATCGAGATGGGTAGAGAATGACTATGAATAGACTGAGGTGGAGAAGCATTTAATAAATGATTTATAGTTATTTTTAAAAAGGTATATAAACGTGAAAACTATATTATTTTATTCTTCTTCTGATCACACTTTGATTGTCATCTTATTCCTCATGTGAAAGAGGCATTTCTTTCGTGGCCCCTCTTCAATGATGCTTATCTAAAAATTTTAAATTCCTCAGATAAGGTAAATAACTCTAAAGTACCACATAAAAATTGTCCTACACCCCCACAGAAGAATCGGTTTTATTTTTAATGATTTTAATTACCTAATGATTTAATCAATAGCTAACAGAAATTGCAGTGGTTTTAAATAGCGACGAAGACCACACTACTTTTCCATAAAAAACACCAAAAACAAGAAGAAAGAATAAGGAATTTCTCAAGACAGTGGGAAACAGATTAGAATGAATATTTCGGCCCTATGTCCAAGGGCCGTCCTCAAAGGACCTATGGGGAAAATGAACTTAGGGATTTTTAGATCACCTTAATACATATGATAGGAATTTACAGTTTACCTTAGAAATTTAAATTGCAAATAAAATCTCATTCCTAGATGTTTTAATTATTCGTAACTTAGATGAACTCAATTTTAAAATTTACAGAAAACCAATACAAAACAATAGATATTTACATTTTGAATCAAACCACCCCCCACAAGTTAAAAGAGGTGTCGTAATATCTCTCGTCGATCGGGCCCTAAAAATTTGTTCCGATTCTTACATCACAGCTGAACTAGATTTTATCAGGGACATACTTTAGGGAAATGGGTATCCTCTTTTTTTTATTAATAATACAATTTACCGTAGACTGAAAAGACACTCCCTTAAAATCAAGGATAATTTACCATGTGAGAATCCTGATAAGCCCCAAAACACAATTTACCTCCCATATATCCCAAAAATCACTAGAAATCTTAAAAAAGTATGCACATAAAATTATCTGTACGTTGTATTTACCAATAATTTGAAAATCATAAATCTCCTAATTTTTTGGTAAAGATAAAACTCCTGTTACTCACCAAAGAGGTGTCTATCAAATATCATGCGACTGTGGCAAATTCTGTGTAGGGAGAACCCACAAGAATTTCGAGAAACGTCTACAACAGCATAAGGATGATATCACCAAAGCTCTGAATTCTGATATTACTTCTGCTTCTTTTGATTCTGCTTTAAGCAGCCATTTTTTGAAAATCCTAGCCACAAAATACTTTTTGAAGAATCTGCCATTATTAGCAATGATCTAGGCATAAATTAAGTAGTTCGAGAAGCAATTGAAATCAGACTTAAGATTAATAATAATATTTCTTTAAATAGGGATTTAGGAGAATACTCACTAAATGCTCTATATACAACTTTAATTAAAATGACCTGACGAAATATTATAAAAAACCAATAGATATTAACACAGAACCTGTCACAAATAGACCTATGAGATCAGCAGTGAAAAAAGCCAGGCTAAAATTAAATACGTGTTTTTAAATCATTCTCATTCATTTTAAAGAATTGCCTCGTTTCAGCACAATATATTTATCAGTCTTGGTTGAACTTTGCTGTGGTAAGGGTGCTTGCACTGTTTTGGAAAACTTTTCATTTTAGTTTTATTGATTTTATCCTCTTATAAGTTGTTTCTTCTTATATTTATTTGTATTATTCCGAAACATTCATTCTAATTTGTTTCTCACTGTCTTGAGAAATTCCCTATTCTTTCTTCTTGTTTTTAGTGTTTTCAGTGGTTTTATGCATTCTAGATTATACAGCTCACCCACCCCACCAACCCTCAAACAAAGACATTATAAAGTCTTTCTTTGTTTGGCGGGCAATCAAGAAAATTTGTCTGGTTAAGAGGATTCAATTCAAGGGCATCAGTTTTGGCCACCAATACCACAAAGAATCTGAATAAGGAGCCAATTAGCTCCTTGTAATTTAACCTATAGGAAAATTCCTGCAGTTCGTGAAGGGAATCAAGGAACAAAAACCACCCACGGAAACGTTCACCACTACAATATAAAGCAGCTTCAGTATGTTCCTGTAAACACTTGGATTTCTGGCAGTTCGCATCAAGACGGAATTTAGGGGATTCTTTATCTATAAAAGACTTGACTGAGATTACATGTCATTTTTGACTCATTGAACAACGAGATGGATAATAGAAAAAAATAAATTTGTTTGTCCTGATACTGATTGCTATCTTACTGCTCTCAGACCACAACAATTGAGTCATGTAATGGACTGGTTCAAAGGTCGTTCGTCAATATCGGGCTATATCCTATGGTCTTGGTAGTTAGTTTGCTAAGTTGTTTTGCTCTGTACTACCCTTGGCTATAAAAATATACTGCTCCTGTTGCCGTAGATTTTGCATCCTCTACACTACACGATTTGAGGGCTGGCAAATATTTTAAAGAAAGTTTCTCACAAAATATCAGGAAAATAGACAAGAATTCTATAAAAAACCGACAAAAAATTGGCTGGCAATTGGATTTGTATTAATATTTCTTAAATACAGTCTTAAAATTTCCTGCATAAAATGAAAAAGAGAAAATAAACTTGTTCGGTATTGAAGTATGTCGTTGTGTAGATCAGGCTGTTGTCAAGAAAGAGGCAACAAAATTACAAAAATAGAAAGATGCTGTTTGCTCTGTATTAGTTCTTGCCTGTTGTTTTTTGTCTCTTTTCTTATTTTTTAAACTTGTATTTTAATAGTTTTATTGTATTAATTAACATGTTTTTTTCTTTATAATTTTGTGGACAAGTTTTGGTTACTTAAGTGAAAAATTTAAATAAAAATGGTTTTGATTATAATTCAGAAATATAAACATACATTTTTCTTTTGCAGCTAAAAGAGGTCCGAGAAAAAAAACCATTATGGTCCGAATGATGTTGAAAGAATAAATGAAAACTTAATGGTGATTGAGGTCAACTTGAGTATTGAAAGTTCTGAAGCCCAGCTGGCCATCTAAGAAAACAAACAACAAAGAGAGATAAAACTAAAAAAAAACCTTAAATGAGACGGCGGCCAGCCGAGAGAAAAGAGATGAAAGACTAAAATAACGCGGATATTTTGCCTGTATCTAAGCTAGGCGTCTTCAGCGCAACATAAAAAGAAAAATTACTAAACTTAATTCATAATTTATGTTGGTATGTGTCAAAATCAAAATGGGAATGGAGCGATTGGAAGTTTGCAATATATAAGTAAGCTGGGCAAACAAGAGTAATGCTAACAGCTTAAAGTAAACAAAGCAGTTGTTTAAAGATTTATAAATCATTTAATTAATTAATGATAACATCATTTTAGCAAAATGAAACTATAATCAAATATGGTATTAAGTTTTTAACCATTGTTTTAATTCTATTCTATAACAAACTTAAGAGAAAAGGTTATTGTCTTCAAGGGACCATAAAGTGCTTTAAATTGAATTTCAAAGTAAATTGATTTATTATATTTTTGGAAAGAGCTTAAAAAAGACATCAACTAGTATGTTCACTTTATTTGTAGGTCTGTAATTTAAATTCCTATACAAACTATGCAAGCTACATACAATTTATTTTGATGACACTAAAGTCAATGAGAAATTGAGAGGTCTGGAGAAGGGCTATGATTATAAATTGAATGCTGATACTGGTGGTGGACTCACTTGGGCGGTGAGCAAGGAGTGTCATTTAGTTGCTAAGCTAAATGTTCAAATATTTAATATAGCTCAATGGATGCCCCCTAATGCTAAGATTGACATAAAGTTACAGCTCACTACGTCCAATTTCATTTTAAGAAAAACATTTGATGCAGCACCCAATGCAAATGTCAGTCGCACCTCAGCAATACTTCATGTACGAAAAAAACAGGCTATGAGTTCTGCTGCTTTGGTAATGTAAAATTATGAGCCAATGGAAATAACATCAAACTTCTCGTTCCTCACACGATCACCAATTAGCGACACATTGCCACTGGTTTAAGTACCTACACCGACTCTTTTTTTTTCAATGGTGAAATTTCTTCAAAACTTACTTTGGCATTTGTAAAAAGTGACATTGCCAATGGATCATGGACAAGTTCTCAACACGAATTTGAAATGTTTGGACTTTCCTCTCTTGTGTGTAAAGTAAATGGAATCCTTCTCTGCAATTTATTCTTTGGTAAATTATATAGGACCCTCATTGTATTAGACTTGTCTGGTACTCAAGATATGGGTTTTGTCTGAACGGATACTGTACGTTTAGAGTGTACCTTTGCCGAACCATTGACGGAGAGTGTAACATTAATTCCACTGAATCAATTTGAAACCAATTGGGAAATTACCCCCAACGGTAGTGTTCTATTAGACTTGGCACCATAAACACAAATTAAATAATCGATGTATTGAACTTGTATCCATACATGTTGAAATACAAATCCCATTACATACCCTCGGATTTCATTGAACATACTCATAGTGCCAGAACTAATCAGCTCTTTTGGGCCGTCCTATTCGAAAGGATGGTGAGAATCCTGCGTATTACTTCTTGACGCTCTGATCATCAAGAACTTAACAATTGCTAAAGAACTTTTGAGTTAAGACTGTAATGTTAACGATAAAACTCGAGTGGCTTATGATATGCCGCTTCATTTGGCTGGTATTAGTGGTGATATTGAAGTTGTGAAGATGATTCTAGACAAGGAACTAAGATTTTATGTAGTTTAGTAGATAAACTTGGACAAACGCCAGTTTACTGCGCGATAAAAATGAACTTCGAAATTATTGAACTACTTTTAAAGAATTTAATTAATGTTAATGTGAAAACAAAGGATGGTGAAAGTCCACTACATTCAGGAGCTATTAGCGAATACTCACAAACTGCTGAATGTCTTTTAAAGTAAGGCACTGAAATTAATATAAGACAAAATGATTTTGCAAGTCCACTTCTAGAAGCTTCTTTAAGTGGCTACACGTAAAGTGTCAAATCATTGCTAAAGTATGGTCCCAGGGTTAACTCTTGAGACTACGATGGGAGAACAGTACCTCATTATGCTTGTTCTAAAGGGTGCAGAGAAGCTGTTAAAACTCTTCTGGATTATGGATCTGACATAAATATTATGCTTAAAAATTATTGTACATCACTAGATGACCATGGAGCTTGGATAAGGTCACCTCCCTTAACTGATTATTATGAATATTAAATTAATTATGAGTTTTTTTTTACTATTCTAATCAGGGGAACGAACTGCTAAACGTACTGTTTTCCATATCAAACAGTTCTTGGTAACGAACTGTAAGTAAGGAGTGACCTGGCTCAATAATGACACTCTAATAAAAGGAATTTTGATACAAATAGATACATCAAAAGAATCAGATGTTTATGCTTATTTGATATATATAGGATTCATCAAGTCCTACCCATCAAAAATACAAAGACGTGATGTATACACAAATACAAGATGGGTAGGACTTTTAGTCCTACCAATCAAAAGTTACAAGTTCGGGAAAATGCTCCAGATTTTCGAAAAAAGGGGGAAACATCCTCTAAAAGTTGTAGACTCCTATTGAAAATCATACCATCAAATTCAGCGTATCAGAGAACTCTACTGTAGAGGTTTCAAGCTCCTATCTGCAAAAATATGGAATTTTGTATTTTTTGCCAGAAAAAATATCACGGATGCGTGTTTATTTTTTTTTTCTTGGGTGATCGTATCGACCCGACGGTCCTAGAATGTCACGAATTAGATTTTTTGAACAGAAATTAAAAGTTCTAGTGCTCTTTATAATTGACCAAAAAATTGGAGCGCAACTAGGCCCTCTCCCAACTTAAATTTTCCATGGATCTTTCCATTGAGGATTTTTTTATGGGGGAAGAGAATTTCCATCCAGTATTAAGGTTGGATCTCCCAGAAATATTTAAAAAATAATCAGAAATTAAATCTTAAAAAAAACTTCAACTGAAAAAACTTAAAGTTGTTTCAACTGAAAGTAAGGAGCGACATTAAAACTTTAAGCAAACAGAAATTATTATTTATATGAGCGTTCTCACCTTCTCGTCAATATCTCGCTTTTTACGCTAAAGTATTTTTAGTAATTTCAAAAGAGCTATTTATTATAATTAAACGGCTTTGGGATTCAGGGGGCATTCTTAAAGAATTGGAACAAAATTCGAACTTTGGCACAAAGAACGAGGTATTGACGAGGGGGTGAACCCTCTTATATTACGCATATAAGGTAGTTTGTTTCCCTCGTCAGTACCTCGCTCTTTACGCTAAACTTAGAATTTTGTTAAATAAATAATAATTTGTTTGTGTTTATTTTTGGCCAGTCTCAGCATTTAATATTATCTAAAGCAGTTTCTTAACCATCATTTTTATTTGATAATATCCTGAATCAAAGATATTTAATTTTTTCGACTTGTGGTTGTTATTAAATATAAAAAAAAGCTTTTCCGACTAAATGTAAGGAAAAACATTAAAACTTGAAACGAACAGAAATTATTACGTATGTGAGGAGTTTGTCCCCTTTTCAGTACCTCACTTTTTACGCTAATGTTTAACTTCTTGTTCCAATTATTTAAGAGTGACTCCTGACACACAAGGACCGTTTAATTAGAATAATAAGCTGTTTAAAAATTCACAAACATTTTAGCGCAAAGAGCGAGGTACTGAGGAGGGGGAAACTTCCTCATATACAAAATAACAACCAAAAGAAAAATCTGAGGAAATTGCGGTTCAAACAGTTCGTGGTAACAAAGTGTAAGCAAGGAGTGACCCGGCCCAATAGTAACCGAAACTCTAGAAAAACGGTTTTTAAAAAACAATAGATATATTAAAAAATTAGCTTTTTATGTTGATTTCAAATATATAAATTTCATTAAGTTTAGTCCTACCCATCAAAGGTTACGAGCCAGAGAACATTTTCCTGGTTTTCGAAAAAAAGGAAAAAACACCCCCTAAAAGACATTTGCTTTTTCCCCCTAGGAGTGATCGCATCAAATCAATGTTTTCAGAACGTCAAAAGAGGGCTCATTCGAACGGAAATTAAAGTTCTAGTGTCATTTTTAAGTGACCAAAAAAATTCGAGGGCAACCCGCCCTCCACTTTTTTCCCAAAATTGTTTGATCAAAATTTTTTGATCCATTTTGTACATCATAGTTGAAAGGCGAAATAACTATGCCTTTGGGTATAACATGAACCCCCGCCCCCACAGCCCCAGAGGAAAGTTATAAAATCTGTAAGTCATAATATTTGTCCATTGTTTACGCATAGTACTTTTATTGGAATGCATGCATACATTTTTGTGGGGGGGGGGGGAATTTTCTGCTGGGGGTTTTTCCGCGGGGGAAGTTTCCAGGGAGTGAACTTGTCAGAGGAAATTATACACTGCGGGAATTCGCCAGAATTTTTATACAACATTCTTTTTATATGTCTTACTTTCTCGTTTTCGTCTCACTTTTACGCGCCGTGTGGTTATGAGTAATTGTCCGGGGTAAATTTGCACCGGGATTGAATTGTCTAGAGAATATTTCCATGTTGAGGGGGTTTCTCCGTGGATTTGGGGTCAGCTTTCCTGGCAGCAATTGAAAAACAATCAAAAATTAATTTTAAAAAATAAACAATTATTTCTGCTGAAAGTAAGAAGCGACATTAAAACTTAAAACAAGCAAAAATTATTCCATATATGAAAGGGGCTCTTCCCTCCTTATCGTCTCGCTCTTTACGCTAAAGTTTGACTCTTTAGCATAGTTCTACTTTTTAAAACAATAATAAACTTTAGCGTAAAGAGCAAGTTCTTTGAGCGTAACGGTTTTTGTCGACCCCAGAGTTTTATTATCTGATTTTTTTTTACTATTTTTATATAAATGGCAATTTAAAATTTTTGATCAGATCTGTTTTGGGAAGAGGGATGTAGGGGGCGGGGGTAGTTGCTCTTTGATCTCTTTTGACTCGTAAAAATTGAACTAGAACTTTCAATTTCCAATTAAATGAGTACTCTCTGATGTTTATACGAGCATCCTTGCTATAAGAACCATATATACCCCCAGGGCATAACTTGCAACGGCTGTCTCAGGACCCTGGGCAGTTTTGTCAGCCCCGGAGTTTGTTGTATTATTTTTGAACTTTTTTTTAACAAAATGACTATCTGAAATCTTTATCGGATGTATTTGGGGAAAAAGGGCGTGGGCGGGGTGCTAGTTGCCCTCAGGTCACTTTTGACTCTCTAAAGGCACTTGAACTTCCGATTTCCAATTGAATGAGCTCTCTCTGAAGTTCTTACGACGACTTCTTCCATATGAAACAGTCTGTCAGCCTGCTGACAGACTGTATTTCAAATAGTAGGCTGTACGAAAAGTCTGGTTTAATCCCGCTTTCTATGTCCATAATGACAGAAAGTTTGAGGTGGCTTGGACACGTTCTGTGGATGACTGATGAAATATTGCCAAGGATTTTCCTTTTGGCTAGCCGCCAAGGGTTAAAAGGGAAGCAGGTCGTCCGTAGTCCGGGTGAGAGGATGATGAAGAGAGTTTTAGGGGAAAATACTTCCTGGGAGGGCGTAAAGAGGGAAGTTTTGAATATATACACTCCTCCTCCTATAGAAGGAGGAGGAGTGTCTGTAGCTGTGTCGGCCTCAGGTGGCTTGCTGCTGCGGTGAGTTGTTTGTAGTAGCAGTAGCTTCTGTAAATTTGATTAGTATATAGGTTTTTCTATCTGGAGTTTTGATAACATTTTAGAAATAATTAATGAATAAAGCTGATCAACTTTTGAGAGTTCAAGGTACAAGAATAGGTTTGAAAATTAATGTTAAGAAACTAAGCCGCTAAGACTAGAAATAAGTGAAGGTGAAGAGGTGATATTGGGTAACTATAAAATTGATCAAGTGGATAGGCTAACTTACTTAGGTAGCATAATAAAGGAAGATATTTGGTGGAGTGAGGATGTTAAAAGTAGGTTAGCCAAGGCTCAGAGTGTTTTTTCCGCAGTTGCAAATAGTTAGGTAGCGTTGGAAAATAAGAGAGAGAGGAGAGAGAGAGAGAGAGAGAGAGAGAGAGAGAGAGAGAAAAAAAAATGAGACAAAATTTTTTTCACAAAAAAATGAAACAAAATGATACAAAAAAGTAGGAACAAGAAAACAAAGAATAAGAAGAGAGAGAAAAAAATCATACTTAAAAAACAACTCAATAAGCCATCCCAATTAAATTATTTACTTAATCTCCTCCCAGTCTGGTGGTTCTTCAGTCTACTGTTAAACTGGCTAACATTTTCAGATAACCTTATACTCTTTGGTAAAGAATTCCACACCACTGGTCCAGCAAACCTGGGACCAAAACTTCCCCTCTGAGAGCTGCGACACTCATATACCAAATCATCCATATTTCTAGTCTCATAACTGTGGTATGAAGAATTCCTTTTAAATATTCGACAAAAAAAGATTAAAATATTGGAAATTAGAGTAAAAGTACCGAAGATTCGAGAGTGCAATTTTGGAACCACTGTCCAAATTTTCCTTCAAAATGGAATAACTGCTTAGCCGTGACATGGAGCGCCATCTCTTGAAGGCGCTTTTGTATTTCAACGATAGGAATCATTAACACTATATCCGGTACATCCACAAAAGA
This sequence comes from Artemia franciscana, assembly GCF_032884065.1. Lineage (NCBI taxonomy): Eukaryota > Metazoa > Arthropoda > Branchiopoda > Anostraca > Artemiidae > Artemia > Artemia franciscana. Next base: position 10,619,849 of record NC_088879.1, on the reverse strand, counting down.
AAAAAACATTTTTTTCAGTCAATTTCTTTTTTTGACAAGAAAGGAGCTCCCGACAATTTTTTATGTATGCAGCCTAATATTCAAACAGTTGTTACATGGTTATTTATTGCAAAAAAAAGTTGGGATTAGCACCAATACATCAAGATAAATGTGATTTTATCTGAATTCTAGCCACATTAGCTTTTTCTTCATAAAATTTACTGAAAATGGCAACAAATATTACATTGTCGAAACTAGGCTGTTAAATTCTTGGCCGAAATTAGGCTGAAAATTCTTGTTTAATGGAGTGGAATACCAGGCGCATTAAAAATGTTCCTTCAGCCTAATTCAAACATTGATAATGGCTTCCATAAATGGATTTATTTCTTTTGCGAATATCTTCTAGTAGCCTTGTCGAAACTTCACCGAACTTGTGAAACAGATGAGAAATAATTGGTGTTGAAATTCCAGGGTCCACTGGCGAAACTATAGCTGTCGAATTTATGGGTGCCCGCTACTGCCAAAAATTGCAGAGGTTCACATGGAAGACATTTTTCCCTTTTCTTAGCACTTACCAATAAAACTAACAAAAAAAGTCTCAAATTTGGAAAACCTTATTTTCTGGGGGTTGGGAGGAGGTAAACGCCTAGAAACATGTCATAGAAATATTAAAATTGACCCCCTTCAAAATTCTAACCTATGTTTTGTATGAATCTAAGAATCTACATATGAAAATAAAACTCACTAAATCAAATATAATGAAAATAAACTTCTTAAATTTCTTGAAATACACTCATGCTTTCCTATACCCTATCCCTTCAAAAATGCTAGTGAAACATGATAAACTGCTGGTGTCACAATTTCCAATAATCTTAAATACGAAATATGGTTCTAGGCTTTTAACAACTGCGAAATCCCCACATTCTTGGACAATACTCTCAGGGAAAATCCCCCCCCCCCACGTAGAAAATAAGGCTTTCATAATTTGAGAATTTTATGAGTTTTTCTTTTCTGTAGGGGGAAAAAATTTGGTACTTGTGTATTATACGCCACTCACTCAAGTTTACGCTGTATAAGACTTGAGAACAGACTGGTTTTTTTGTTAGTTTCTTTCAGCTTAGCATGAGACAAGACAAAGACAAGTGACACTGTGTCACAAGTGGAACTTAAAGGAAATACTTCTAGAACGGTTATGAGGAAGTTCTATCAACGTCTTTCCAATCTTGACGCCAAAATCGCCATGCAAAAGCCAAAAGAGGGAACAAAGTTCGTAATGAGGTGATAATCGAAGATGGCAAGTCCCAATCATCTTCTGAATCCAACTCCAAAATTTCGCCAGCTGTTGGATCAGATGTTGAACCGCAGCTTGACCAATACAATGCCGTTTTCTTTATCGACAAAAAAAGCGAGGTATCATATTTTGTCGGTAAGGCTCTGGACTTTCCTGACAAAGGACAGTCCAAACTAAATTTTTTCAAGTGAATTAAAATTGCAGATCAAATTCTGGAATGTTGGAAAATATTACAGATCCTGTTCGTGTAGCATATATGTAACACTTGGAAAAAAGAAGATTTATGTAATCTAGGTCACAATATCACATTCCTTATGATTAACGAATTTTGTTATACCAAATACTCATGCTTGAAAATTAGTGATAAGGAAAAAGTTAAAGAAAGATGGGTGGAACATTTTGAGAATGTGCTAAACCGAGATACAGTTGCAGGAAAAGATATAGATGAAAATGAAAAAGTTTGTGATACCTTGGATGTGAAGGAAGATTTGTTTAGTTAGGAAGAATTAGCGACAGTACTAAAAGGATTAAAAAATAATAAGGCCCCAGGTGTTGATAGTGTGATTAATGAGTTTCTTAAATATGGTGGCTCTGAGGTTAGGAATAAGCTACTGAAGATTATGAACATGATTTTTGAAAAAGGGGAAGTAACCAGTGATTTTAGGAAAACCTTAATTAAACCACTGTATAAGAAAGGTGACAAGAGTGAGTGTCGTAATTATCGAGGTATTAGTCTGGTCTCTGTAGATAGCAAATTACTGAGTAATATGATACTTTTTAGACTGAGACATGCTGTAGACAAAGTTTTAAGGGAAGAACAATGCGGTCTTAGAAAAGATAGAGTATGTGTCGACCATGTTTTCACTCTTAGGTTAATAATTGAGAAGTCCCTTCGTTGTCAAACACCTTTGGTCCTTAGTTTTATCGATTATGAGCAAGCTTTCGATTCTGTTGATAGAACAGCGTTAACAAAGGTCTTATCGTTATATGGTATACCAGAAAAATACATTAAAGTGATTTGCGCTATGTACGAAAATAATACTGCTGCGGTTAAGGCAGGAAATGAGGTTAGCAACTGGTTTTGTATTAAATCAGGAGTTAAGCAGGGTTGTGTTCTATCCCCCTTTATATGGATCATTTTGATGGACTTCGTCTTAAGGAGTACATCAAAGGCCATTGGAGACCTTGGAATCAAATGGGGAGGAAGAACGCTCCTGGACTTAGATTATGCTGATGATTTAAGCATATTAGATGAAAGTGTGAGCAAAATGAATGAATTTTTAGAGGTTTTACGAGTTCAGGGTGCTAAAATAGGCTTGAAAATTAATGTTAAGAAGACTAAGTTAGTAAGGCTAGGAATAAGTGAAGATGAACAGGTGACATTAGGTAACGAAAAGATTGATCAGGTTGGGAGCTTAAGTTACCTTGGTAGTATTATTAGTAAAGATGGTGGGAGCAGTGAAGATATTAAAAGTAGAATAGCTAAAGCTCAGGGTGTTTTTTCACAGTTAAAAAAAGTTTGGAAGAATAGAAAGATAAGTCTACATAACAAGATTAGAATATTGGAAGCTACAGTGATGACAGTGGTCAAATATGGGTCTGAAGCATGGGCACTCCGAAAAGCAGATGAAAATTTACTAGATGTTTTCCAAAGAAATTGCCTACGGATTGTTCTGGGTACCTGGCTCACTGACCGTATTTCAAACAGTAGGTTGTACGAAAAGTGTGGTTCAATCCCGCTTTCTGGGGCTATAATGAAAGAAAGGTTGAGATGGCTAGGCCACGTTCTACGGATGAAGGATGACAGATTACCGAAGATTGTCCTTTTTGGCCAACCATCTAGGGCTACACGGAAAGCAGGTCGTCCTTGTCTGGGTTGGGAGGATGTCATAAATAAAGATTTAAAGGAAATGAGAACTTCCTGGGAGGGTGTAAAGAGGGAGGCTTTAAATAGATTAGGTTGGAGGAGGAGCGTGCGTGGCTGTCTAGGCCTCATGCAGCTTGGTGCTGCAGTGAGTTATAAGTAGTAGTAGTAGTAGTAGTAGTAGTACTCTTTGAATAGTGTTTTATACTTTTATACATTAAATGAAGTTGAAGAAAAACAAAGAAACAAGAATGTACATGTTAAATGCACCAGTTTCCACCCACAGGTATTCCCCAAATATTTTGACACGTGTCGAATTGGGTACCGTTTTTCGACTTTGTTTGAACGTTGTTTTCGACTTGCGTCGAAAACAGGTAACTTTTTTGTTGTGTCGAATTTTTAGGTTATAATGTTCTAATTTCAGAAAATCGGAGTTTTGTACCCTTTTCAGATAAAACTTGAAACTTCTCATCAAACAGTTAGATTCCTAGATGTAATTCCTATATACTGAAACCCTTTTCAAACTAAAAGTCTTTAAATTAGAACTTCTGGAATAGAAAAAGTGTTGTTTTTTTTTTTTACAAAAACTGTCTAACCATCGGTACCTTTACCCTATAGCAATGACAGTGGTCAAGTATAGTTTTGAAGTGTGGGTGCTCCGAAAGACGGAGGAAGATTGGTAGATGTTTTCCAGAGAAATTGCACACGGATTGTTTTGAGTACCCGATTGACTGACCGTTTCTCAAACAGTAACCTGTACGAAAAATGTAGTCTCAGCATTGTTCTAGGGCTATAATTGGAGACTGGTTGAGATGGTTAGAACATGTTCTATGGATGAAAGACGGCAGATGCCCTAAAATCGTTCTTGTTGGCCAACCATCTAAAGCCAAACGAAAAGCAGGCTGTTCCTGACAGGGGTTTGAGGATGTTGTAAGCAATAATAAAAAATCTTCTTTAGAAAAATAGTTACTCTTTCCTAACTGTGGATGTTTTTTACCTTCAAAAATTGTGTAAACCATTTTGTGTAGAATGGATTTATCGGACGTATTTGAAAAACGATTAAAAATTAAATTAAAAAATAAGTTTTTTCAACTGAAAGTAAGGGACTGCATTAAAACTGAAATGAATAGAAACCATTCCGTACCCCGAAAAAAATAGTTCATGGCAGTGTTGCGTCTAAATTCAATCTGAATTAAAAACTGGTAAAAATTGATCCAAGAGTGGCAAGCTCATAAGGACCAATTTAAGTCTTGGAGGTTCTACTCTCTAGCTAAAGATTGTTGGGGGAAGGAGGTTTATTTCAAATTTAGGATGAATAAAGAGGATTTGAAGAATTTGTTGTTGGTGAGAGGGGATAGTTAGGATTTAGTTGAGCGAAGGAAATTTTTGGTAAAGTGTAGGCTGGCGGCTGGCCCCTACTTTTGCCCTATATGTGGATTTGTGAATGAAAACTTATTTCATTTTGTATCCGAGTGTGAAGAGCTGTCTGAGTCGCGGAATGAATTTTTTGGACGAGTGCTTGGGAGTGAGATATATAAAATATAATAAGAGATATATAAGATATATAAAATATTATATAATATTTTGAAATTCCCTGTTGTATAGAAAGAAATATCCCGATTTCCAGAGTTCATATTATGGCTTATTTGATCTTCATTTCGAGTAATACTAAAACACATTTCTTACAATTTAAGACTGTTTCTTTCTCTCTATTGGTATTATAAACTACTGGTAAGACCAAAATTTTACCTGTTAAATCAATCCAATATTTCTGAATGCTGTCCAATGACTTGCGGCTATTAAAAAGACGTTTGTTTTTATTCTAATGGTTTTAAGATAATTTTGTTTGTAAATTGAAAGTTACTGATATAACAGCTGGTGTAAGACTATGCACATTTTTATAGATAGTTCTTGTTGTCAGGCTGTCCTCATTTTTGACACCTAAATCAAAATTCTTGGATAAAGAGGGGTGCGGAAGGGGGGCTGTTCAAGTTGTTGTACTGCTTGAGATGAACTAATTTTAAATTGCTCTGATTTCAAAAGAACATTAATACTTTTGATTTCCGTTTGAATGAGCCTCTCCTGATCTTCCAGGATGGCTGGGTCGATACCATCACCCTTAAATAAAAACACGCATCCATGATCTTTCTTCTGGCAAGACAGGGGTCTGAAACATACAATGTATGATTTTATGATATGCTGAATCTGATTAAAAGAGTATCATTACGGTTCCTTGACCTTTTGGAGGCGTTTTCCCCTTTTTCGATAATTGTATTGGGTAAATACATATTTCATGAATGTTTAAATTCAATTAACTTCACACACTACCATTTTTTTATTCTTGGGCTTTAGACTATATTTGAGAGAGTTAGGCTCTTTTCAAGTCCATTATATTCTGCATTTTTTGATAATTATGTGAATCTATGATAATAGCTATGTAATTAACACATACTTGTACCATTGTTACCCATGATCTATGTTTACCTTTCTCTCTAAACAAAATTGTAAAATTTAAAGAAATGATGATGTGGATGGGATGGTAAAATCTACATCTGCTCCCCCATTCCCCCCTCCCGAGAAAAACTATATGTTGCTCGGGATAGTAGTTATAGTATTAAATAAAAATTTAAATTTCGAGTAGTGTGTTCTTGCATTGATCATAATAACATCAATAGCAACACATTAAAAAAGATAATTTAATGTAACACGGCTAATTATGGTCCAAACTTTCGAAGCAGTTGGAACAACATTGGTTTTGAACAGTGTTCTTAGTGTGTCAAAACAGCAACTAAAAAAGAAAAAATCGAATTACCGTAGTAATTAATATGACTGGAAAGTATTCATGAAAATGCTAAATTTTTAATACTAAAAAAAAAATAAGCAGAAATGTTGCAAATATATTTGGTTTTCATTATAGTAGAAATGAGGCTACCGTGTTATTTTATTTGTTTTTTAATTGAACCAATAATAAAAATTTAACAATTGATTTTTTTTTATTATTAGTCAATTAGATTATTGAGCTCTGATCCTCGGTTCCAAATGATAAGGTTGCGATAAAGAATTCCAAAGAAATCATAACCTCAGAAGAAGGAGTAGAGACTTAAGCATTAAATAGAATGGGTTGGAGAAGTCTTTATATGATCTATATTTATTTGTGAAATTAGAAAGTAAACGTGAGAGTCATATTATGGTATCACTCTTTTGGTCACTACTTTAAACATTTTCTTTTTTCTCAATCTCAAATGTGGCAGGCATTGCTACCGTGGCCTCTCCCATAGGTCAGTTTAATGACTTGAAACTACTGAGATAAGTTAATTCTATCTTAAATGAATCTTGACCTACGTCAAAATTGTTCTGCGCACCAATAAGTAAATTTATTTTTATTCCTTATAGTTTTAACCACCTCTTGTTTCCCTGCCTCTAATCGATAATTTACAGACATGTTAAGAAAGATTTTAAACGATAACGTTTTTAAGAAAGAATTTATATAGTCATATATATATTATATTTATCTAATATATTAATATTATATTTTTAAAATAAATATTATTTATGTAATATAAAGTAATTTTTTCAGGGAAAATCAAGAAAATTCATCTAGAAAAGAGGACTTGATTCAAGTTCCGAAGTTTTAACCACTAATACCCCAAAAATCGTTGAAAAGTAGTGGAGTAGCCATGTGAGATAACTATGATGCTAACTATAGTTTAATTCGTGGAGTCCCTGAAGGAGGACTAGAAAGAACAAGGGACTTAATCAATTCGTTTGGGCTCTCTTACTCAAAAGGGTGGTCAGAAGCATATGTATTACTTCGTGTTGCTTTGTTAAACAGACAAATATAATTTGCTAAATTACTTTTAGATTACGGGTGTAAAGTAAACAGTAAAAACATCATGCCTTCTAACACGCCACTTCATTTGGCTGTTGTTAGTAGTGATACAGAAGTTGTTGAAATGATTCTAGACAAAGGAGCTAGGATTAACGCAGTAAACAAACGGGGAGAAACTCCACTTCACTGTGCTATAAAAAACAGTGATATAAATGTTGAAGTGACCAAATTACTTCTAAAGCATGGAAGTAATGTTAACGTAAGAACGAATTATGGTATAAGTCCACTTCATTTAGCAGCTTCTAGAAGATGCCCAGAAACTGTTGATTTTCTTTTGACGCAAGGGGCTGATGTTAATGTAACAACAGATAATGGTGCAAGTCCACTTCATTTTGCCGCTTTTGGAGGATGCTCTGAAACTGTTGATTATCTTCTCAAATATGGAGCCCATGTTGATTGTGTATATACTTGTTCATGGCGCAAAGGATATACACCACTGCACTGCGCTGCTAAAGGGCGCAGTACAGAAGTTGTTCAGCTACTTTTGGACAGTGGTGCTAATGTTGATGCTAAAGGAGAAGATAGCAACACCCCTCTTCATATTGCTGTTTTGAATAAAAAAGAAACCATTGTCGAACTCCTTTTACGGTATGGAGCTAAAGTTGACAATCAGGATAGAAATGGTAAAACTGCACTACGTCTCGCTGTTGAAAACAGAAGTTTACGGACTATTAAGGATATTTTGAAGTGTAGTCCAGATATTAATAATCAAAGCAACAGAGAATCTCTTAAAACTGCAGTGCGTAGCAATACTAGAGAGTTTAAAGAGGTTGTCGAAGCTCTTCTAAAATACGGTTTTAGTGTAAACGCCGAAGATGCAAATAACACAGAGTTGTTGCAATCTTCTGTTGAAAAAGGATATGTCAAGATCGTGGAAGACTTTTTAAAGTGTGGTGCTAATGTTAATACGCTACTTAGTCTTTGCAGATCCGAAAAAGGTGTTTTGTGTCGGCATTCCACTGTCACGGAATGCAGACACGGAACACCGTTACATATTGCAGTTATAGATAAACAAGAAGAAATGGCTAACTTATTGATAAGCAATGAAGCAGATATAAATGCCCGAGATGAAAATGGGAAAACTCCGATATTTTATGCTACTGAGAACGCCGATTTAAACCTTACTAAGTTCCTTTTAGTTAATAAAGCTAATGTAAAAGACAGTCCTGAGGTTTTGTTCAAAGCTGTTCAAACGGAATGCGTCGAAATTGTTGAAGTTCTTTTGAGATATGATGCTGATGTTAATGCTACTGATGAGTATGGGCAAACAGCATTACACCTTATTGCTTTACAAGATGATTGGTTTGCCTTTATAGATAAACGTAAAAATCCCGAGGTTAAGGACGCAATAGCTAAACTGCTTCTAAGCAGAGGTGCAGATGTTGACGCTCAGACTATAAAGGGCGAAACAGCTCTTCATTTTGCTATTCAAAAACAAAATGCAAAAGTTGTAGAAACTATTTTGGAATATAATGCAAATGTTAACCTGGGAGCAAAAAATGGAGACATAGCTCTTTGTCTCTCTTCTCTTACATGAAATGTAGAAATTTGCAATTTGCTTCTGAATAAAGGAGCCAATGTGAATGTGAAGAAAAACGATGGAATTTCTGCACTCCACATTGCAAGTCAAAATCATCACGAGAACACTGTGAAACTGTTGCTAAAATATGGTGCCAGAGTTAATTCTCAAGCTAATAATGGGAAAACAGCACTTCATTATGCTTGTCATAGTAAATATGATTATTTTTCTGATATTCACGTGAACCTTGTAAAACTGTTGCTAAAGCATGGTGCCAGAGTTAACTCTAGAGACAAGGATGGGAAAACAGCACTTCATTATTCTTGTTATTATATATATCGTTGTGGTTCTGATATTCGCAGGTATATTATAAAATTGTTGCTAAAATGTGGTGCCATAGTTAACTCTCAAGATAATTATGGCAGAACAGCCCTTTACTATGCTTCGTATAAGGGGTATATAGAAGTGGTTAAAGAGCTTCTGGATAATGGTTCTGACATAAACATTACGAGTAAAAGTGGTTGTACAGCTCTTGATGACATTCATTGGAAGGAAAAAATTGATTGGAGGGAAACAACAGGGGAAACAATTGTTAAACTTATTGTTTGCCTCATAGTTAAAATGAAAACGGCAAATTTATATGTAAGTGAAAATAATTTACGATGGTACAGCGAAATTACTAAAGACATTGATTTAGATGTTGAAGATGAAAGGGAAACTCAGGATCATTATTTGATTGAACTAGCAAAAATGAGGAATGAGAAAATTGCTAATTCCAATATTTCATTTTACGACATTTTGGTAAAAGGAACAAGCTCGTTAGCAGCATGCATGAAGAATCAAAACGTAGTGGAAGTTGCAAAAACAGCAAGATATGAAACGCAATTTCCATCATATGCTAGCATACTAAAAAATCAATTCAGAAAGGGTATGGAAAGGAATAAGTTACTTGAACCGGCCAGTAGATGTTTCAATTTTCTTTTCAAGGCCTATACTGAGTTACCATATGAATGTACTGAAAAAATATTGAACTATATAAGTAATGAAGAATTGACAAATTTGATAGATACTTTTGAGCCTGATTGTATCAGTTAAGAAGATATAGTATAATCAAGTACTTTTAATGTAGTTATATTTTGTGCAATTTAACTGTAAGTTTTGTGTGCAAGGGCAAGTTTTAGTAGATTTTGAGTGCCATGTTCAGGGAATAGAGATATACACCGTGAACTCTTTGATGGACAATATTAAATAATGAGGAAAGCTTGGAAGTAGAAATTGGAAATCACTTATTCAAAGAGGAAAAGAAAAGATTAGTTATTAGAGCTATGTGTACTGCGATCAATAAAGTTGAGAACATTTCCCTATATGAATTTTATTGTTTTTTTCCTATATTTCATGGTATATTAAATTTAAAATCTTTTTTGCCTGAACAAACAATTTGATAGATTGATCACAATATAGCACTCAACTGTTCAGAAAGTTGAGTAGAATATAAGCAGTAGTAGAAAGGAAAGTACCTAATTATTGTTTTATTGAAACGAAAGGAAGCTATTGTTTGTCAATTAAATCTGTCAGATATCTTTAAAGACAATATAGCCACTAGAATCTATTATTATGAAACTATATCGTAAGCTGCGCAATAGCAGCGCCTATGTAAAGAACGATGTTGGCACAATGTATTATTATTGTTCTTTGAACTCAAACAAGCAAAAACTAACGTGAGTAGGACTGACAACCCCCATTGCTTCCCAAGTCCAGATTATATGCACTTTACTCTGTAAATGTGCACTTTACTGAATATAAATGAATGTGCGTTGTCAGTCTAATATACATATGCTGATATTTATTCCTTAAAAGTATTATCATTTTTTATATTAAAGATAAAAATGGGGGTTGTCAGCCCTATTCGTATTAATTTTTGCTCGTTTTGAGTTTGAATCGGTTATTTATCGTAATTTCTGTTCGTTTTGGGTTTCATTTATTTATTGAGGGTCATTTGAGGTAGTTTAATGCTTTGTAGATTGTTTGATTTAATTTTTGCTAATTTTTCTTTACTTTTCCTTGAAAAACTTATTCTTTGGATAAAGTTTTTAAATTAGTTTTTATAAAAATTATTATAAAACTTGAAAATAGGCTAAAATAGAATCTGATGATCCGTTGAAAGATTCAAGTTTAACCAGAAAAGAATAAAATGCGGCGCTTTCTATATTGCTCTTTCTATATATTATTTGTAATAATCATAAGTAAAATAAAGGTAAAAAGTGGTGAAAAATATTCATTCACTGGGGAAGGGCTGAGGCGAGCTGCCTTGGGTGCTGTGACTGGGAGGGGGTGAACACATTCATCATATTTTTCTCTTTTTATTCGGCTATTTTTGATTATGTTTGAACCCTGGGTACCACTAACCCCAAGAACGTTTCTGATGTAAAGATACTACTAAGTAGTATCTAAGTACCTAAGTAGTTACTACAAAGTAACTACTAAGTTACTACTTATCGACCCTAACAAAGTTGCCGTGTTTTCCAGTCATTAAGAAGTTTAACTTGTTTTTTTACTCTTTAGTATGTTAAAGACAAAATTCACTCAAATTTAAGGCAAGTATGCTGACTGCGTACGCTGACTATTATTATTATTTATGTCATTTGCATGTTAGGAATTGCGCTAAATTTGGGATATTTTGACTTTGCTATGGAAGCATCAGAATGTCGCTTATATGGTGTTTAAATGGCGAGTTGTAAGGAAAGCTATCATTATTTAATGGTTTTACTGGCGACTGAGGGAATTCTCATATTACATTAGATAATTGTTTTTACGTTCTACTTTTGTCCAGGGATTCTATGTTTGTCAACCCGATTCAGTAGGTATTAAACATGTTTTTGATTATTTTTCTGTTACTGTGACTTCGGGTCTTCATTTACAAAATATATAGTGCTTTTGACATAAATATGAAATTTCAGCAATTTAAAGAATATTTTGAGGGCTTAATGATAATTTTTAGAAAAGTATGCGTTTCACGTTAAGGTAAAAATAGCGTATGAAGTATGCTCAAAGATGAGCAATGTTGAAGCCTCCATTGACCGTAAGGATGGATTTAGAAATAAAAAATCATCATTGGCACTGTATTATTATTTATTACCCATGGAGTGATAGCTTCTATGCATCATTTTTCCCAGGCCCTTTGGTATGGAAGGAATCATAGTTGAAACATCAAAGGTATCTCATACAATTGAAAATTGAAAGTTTAGTAGCAAGTCGATGTTTGTTCTGTTTTAAAGAAGAACAAGCATTTTTCAAAGAATACTCATTTTATTACCCTCCCCCCACCTTAAAAATATTTTATGTTGAAAAATTAGGAAAGAAGTTGTTTTTATAGAAACTTTTTCCCAAAAAAAAAATGTTAAATTAAACCAATATCAAGCCAAAGAACAATTAGATAATAATTCTAACTAAATGAGAAATAGTAACTATCAATAAATAGACGTGACCAAAAACAATGAAATTACAACAGATAGACAAATTAAATTTAAAGTAGACTGAAGTTATGACAAATAGGAGTAAGGATAACGCCCTTCTCAAGGCCGGAGCGTCATTTTTGCTTTGTCAAAAATTAAATATATTTTAAAACTCTTCTTTATATCGTAAATAATTCCAAAATTTTAGAGACTTTAAGGAATGAATATCATTATATATTAAGCAGTCTGTGTACTTTTTTAAGTTCTTTTTTCAATAATCCTGGTTAATTCTAGGATTATTTTTCTATTTTATTCATATTACGACAGAACAGACTACTCAAAATAAAAGCTGCTTTCAATAAAATGCAAATGAAGTTTTGGCCTTTAGAAGGCTTTGCAGTTATTAGCCCCATCCCTGTTTGTGGAAGTTTCTCTTAGAATTAAGTTTGGTTTGACTATTCAAACTAATACATACACATGCAAACTATATAACATATGTGCTAATATAAAAATCTTCTTGGTTTTAATCTAATGCTATTTTCTTATCTTAAACAATGTTCAGTATATTTGTCAGGGATTAGTGTCTTTTAGTGATAAGTCCATGTTTAAAGTCCTGAACATGGCCAAGAATATGAATGAATGTTGTTTTTTTTTGCGCTTTTACGTTTTTGCGCTTTGAACTCTTGCAGGGTGTGATTGAAAGCCACAAAGTTTAAATTAACTTTCAAATGTAGATCTTTTCTATATAGTGTATTCCAAATTTTCAGGTTTAAATTAGAATAGTTAATTTTAAACCTATCTATATTAAATAGTTAATTTTAAACCTATGCTTGTGCTGTTTTACGTTACTCCACTTTATAATCCCTGGTTGGAAACATACCCGACGCTAGGATGTATGACACATTTTTAAGTGGAATTTAATTGCGGGAGGAGGAAGATACACTGCAATAGTGTAGCAATATAAAATGCAAGAACCCCACCTCCCATTGCGAAGTTATAGAACCGCCTATGTATTTGATTAAAACAATGAGGGTAACCATTCCGTAAATAAAAAAAAAACATACTTCTTCTTATATACAGTTCTGATTTGTCTCACTTTCTCTTTGCCATCTAAATTTTTCCATGTGGAAGAGTTCTGGGGATATTGTACGGTTAAATTTTCAGCTGGGTTGGAATTGTCTGTAAAATTTGTCCGTTGTAAGAGTTGGGATTATCCCTTGGACTAGGGAATATCAGTAGAAACATTCTTCATGGTTGTTTTCTTCGGTTGCAGTTTTCAACTGGGAGGGGAGGATTCTGTTTTTGTTCGGATTAAGAATTTAGTTTGGTCTTTATGGCACTAAAGTGACATATAGCGATCGCAAATTCTGTCGGTCCCGGTTTTACTACTTTAGGCACTTCCAGGTAAGCTAGAACGATGAAATTTGGCAGGCGTATCAGAAACCAGACAAGATTAAATTAGAAATTGTCCTCTCCCTGATTCGAACATCTGAGGGGGGGAGATGGGGGGACGCTTAAATCGGAAAAATGAGGTATTTTTAACTTACGATTGGGTGATCGGATCTTAATGAAATTTGATATTTAGAAGGATATTTTGTCTCAGAGCTGAATTTTATATCTCGACCAGATCTGGTGACATTTGGGGGAGTTGGAGGGGGGACCTAAAATCTTGGAAAACGCTTAGAGTGGAGGGATCGGGATGAAACTTGGTGGAACAAGTATGCAGAAGTCGTATATGCGTGATTGACATAACCGGAATGGATCTACTCTGTTTGGGGGAGTTGGGGGGGGGGGTGTTAAATCTGAAAAAAATAAGTATTTTTAACTTACGAAGGAGTGATCAGATCTTAATAAAATTTCTTATTTAGAAGGATCTTATAACTCAGATCTCTTACTGTAAATCCCGACTGAATCCAGTCATTAAAGGAGGGGGGGTCGGGGGAGAACCTAAAATCTTGGAAAACGCTTAGAGTGGAGGAATCGGGATGAAACATAGTGGGAAGAATAAGCAGAAGTCCCAGATACGTGATTGGCATAACCGGAACGGATCCACTCTATTCGGGGGAGTTAGGGGGGGGGGGTAATTCTGAAAAATAAGAAAAAATGAGGTATTTTTAACTTACGAAGGAGTGATCAGATCTTGATGAAATTTCATATTTAGAAGGACCAAGTAACTCAAATCTTTTATTTTAAATCCCAACCGGATCTAGCGTCATTGGGGGGGGGGGATCTTGGAAAACACTTAAAGCGGAGAGATTAGGATGAAATTTGGTAAGAAAAATAAAAACATTTCCAAGATACATGACTGACATAACCGGACTGGGTCTGCTATCTTTGGTGGAGCTGGGGGGGGGGGGGAGTATTGAGTAATTCGGAAAAATTAGAAAAAACAGGTATTTGTAACTTATGGAAGGGTGGTCAGATCTTTATGAAAGTAAATATATAGAAGGATCTTGTGCTTTTATTTAGAAAGACCTCGTGACTCAGAGCTCTTATTTTAAATCAAGACCGGCATTAAGCCTTCAATTTTCCTTTTAAACCAATCTATCAATTCTTAAAATTTTGCTGGAGCTCAAACCATATGATACTTGGCTGGTCCGACCTCGTCACAAGTGCCATATGAGCTCTTATCTCTTGTTAATCAATGCTGGTTTTAGGCCTCATAATCGGTGGAAAGGGGTAGGTATACCATAGGAGTGTAAAATATAAATACAAGTACTGTCCCTCTCTTCCATGTCTAGAACGACTCATGGATTGGATAACAGCAATGAGGGTAACGATGGCGTAAATTAAAAAGAAAATCCTAGGAGACAAAATAGGAGAAAACTTATTTTTCAATGAGCATTTAACATAATACGACATGTTCATCCACCTAAACATAATCATAATAATTGTTCATGCCTGAAATGGTTGAAGAGGTCAAACAGTAATCGAGGACAATGAGAGAGGGATAATTGGTCTGAAAAAAAGTCAAATTCTCATCCTCTCCCATACAAAACAACCATTCTTAATGCCATTTGCAAGAGCAACGAAATAAATACAGTCCAAAAGATTAAATCCAACCCCGTATCAAAACTGGTGGGGGGATGATTCAGTTTTTGTTCGGATTAAAAATTCAGTTTGGTTTTTAATCTGTACTAGTTTTTTGCCTCATAATCGGTGGAAGGGGGTAGGTATACCACTGGAGTGTAAAAATATAAATACAAGCACTGTCCCCCTCTTCCATGTCTAGATCCACCAATGTATTGGATAACAACAATGAGGGTAACCATTGCGTAAATTAAAAAGAAAATCCTGGGAGACAAGATAGGAGAAAACTGATTTTTCAATGAGTATCCAACACAAAACGACATAATTCCACCTAAACATAATCATAAAAATTGTTCATGCTTGGAATTGTTGATTAGGGCAAATAGTAATCGAGGAGAATGAGAGGGGTAATTGGTTGGGAAAAAAAAAATCAAATTCTCATCCTGTCCCATACAAATTAACCATCCTTAAAGCCATTGTGAAAGAGCAACGAAATAAATACAGTCCAAATGATTAAACCCGACCCCGGACTAAACCGTTCGTAGTAACGAACTGTATGTAAGGAATGGGGGGGGGGGGCAACTCTCCCGCTCCCCACAGACATAAGTTTGCCCCTTAACTGAAATTTAGTTTCTGCAGGAAATTTTGTCAAAATTAAGATAGGCCTGCATAATTCAATTATCCAGTGAAACAGGTCAGTTTTCTTTAGTATATATTTGCCCTAATGGTACTATGTAGCTCTTTTTTCATTGTATACTAATTTCATATACTGTCTACTCGGTTAGTACTGAATTGAGGGATCTTATTCATGAAACTACTCACCCATCAACTGATCTGTTACATCATCCATTAATTTTGCATTCTTTCGATTGTCAACTCCACGATCATCTCCCCAAAACCCCTAGTATTAATCCGCTGTTTGTCTCGAGTCAATCAGATAGTCTTCCTAGTGCAACTGTTTCGCATCTTGTTTAATTAAAGGTAATTAAATTAAAAAAAAAACGAGTTTCTTTTTAACTGAAAGTAAGAAGCGACATTAAAACTTAAAACGAACAGAAATTACTCCGTATATGGAAGGGGCTGTTCCCTCCTCAACGCCCCGCTCTTTACGCTAAAGTTTGACTCTTTCTCTCAACTCTACTATATAGTTACTATATATTACTAATAGAAATGAATCTTAGATTTCTGTTTTAGATTTCTTCATCTGATTTCTGTTGTCATTTGTGCCAGAAAGGAGATGCTGTGGTTGAAGCCTTGGATACGCCTGGTCAACATGAAGAACTCTTTGCATTCGCCGACGACACCACCCTGGGGGCTGCAGCACCTGATGAATCATCTCTTATCCTCAAGCTACAATTGATGGCAGAAAATATATATCGTTGGTTTGATGCAAATTTGTTAGCTTTGAATGTAAAAAAATCGTTTCTTCTTATATTCTCCCGCATAGGCAAAAGCTGCCCTACAGTGACAGAGCTTAAAACATCTAAGGGATCCATATCCCGCCCAGCTGACCGGTTTATTCGATTCCTTGGGATACTTCTGGATGAAAATCTATCTTTCAAACGGCATACTGAGTCAATGAGATTAAAGGTTTCTCGAGGCCTTGGAATTATTCGAAAGCTGAAGCGAGTCTTTCCTTTCTCTATCCTTCGTCTATTATATTTCTCTCTTATTTACCCTTATTTATGCTACTGCTCGTCAGTGTGGATGTCAACATTTCCATCTGTACTTACACCTTTACATAATCTCCAACTGAAAGCAGCAAAAGTTCTTCAGTCTACCACCCATATTTCTGTTGAACCTCTGAAGATTAAAGATATTCATACATTACACCTCTCTTTCATTGCATTTCAGTATTTTCGTGGAGACCTTCCATCAAGTTTTTCCGGGCTTTTTGAAATTGTTCGAAATGTCAGTCCTTATGAAACTAGAAACAAGGATGATGTGCTAGTGCCATCCACCCCTGCAGTGCGCTCGGACTTTGGTCTGATAGTTGCTGTCGGACGTGCCTGGAATTCCATTCCTGTTGGGATTCGACGGTCCTGTACCATAGGATCCTTCAAGAAACGGTTGAAGAATTTTTTAATCAAAAAAAAATAATTTAAATTATAATATTGATCAGTTATTTATATTGTTTAGTTATCAAGATTTAATTTATTTATTTAATTATTTAGATTGAATTTATTTATTTAGATTTGGGTGGTGTGAGTGTTGGATCCTCGATGTATATATATTTTTTTTTTTTTATTTATTTTTTGTAAGTAGGTGGTGCGGAGACCGGTTGTACTCGGGTGAGGATTGGTGAGTAGACTCTAAATATATTTTAAGTGTGAATGTAATTAATAGTTATTTATGTTTTGTTTTGTTGTTTTTTTTTTCCCAAATAACGGGCCATTGAGCCCTTTGGGATATTTTTTGTTTATAAATGGATGGATATTGGTAATAAAAGGAACTTGAACTTGAACTTGAACTTCATTCTTGATTGTTTGAACTTTTGTTATTTTGAACATCAATCGGTAATTGGATTCAACAAAAATTGTTTGTAATGTTTATCAACAAAAAATTACAATTGTAACAGCTGGACATTGTTGGAATTGAATGTTAAAAGCCTTATTAGAATTCCCTTATAATCGAGTTTCCTGCTTGTTGAGTGACAAAAATATTGGATATAGAAACCAGAATTAAAATTTCAGTATGTTGAAGAACAAACATGTCTATTTTCCAGATCTTTATTGGATCTTCGATTGTTTGAATAATAAATAAGTTCGGTTTCAAAAAGGCTACTCAATTACGCGTAAAAACAACAAATTTGGTGATGTGTCATTAACGATGGCGCCCTAATTAACAAACAATAAATATAAGCCATAGGCAATATCCATGGCAATCGGAAATATCACAGAAATAATGCTTCCACAACCACTTGGGTTACGTCTATCTCATCACAACTGGCTATTAAATCAGCCAGGGACTCTCCTTGGTAAATTTATAGTAAGCCATAACACTGGCTTCGCAAAAATTGATTATGCCATTCGATACCTTTTTTTATGCTTTTTACGAATATAACAATCGCTTCTACCTTAAATTTAGATTTAAGCACTTTTTAGCTCTTAAAAATGACGAATTTTCAAATAATTTTGATAGCTCATATAACTGACTTACCAATAAAGTAAGCATACCACTTGATGCCTTTTTGCATGTTCTTTACGAATATAATAATCTCTCCTACCACAAATTCAAATTTAAGCACTTTTTAAGCTCTAAAAATGACGAATTTCCAATTGAAGTACAAGTTATCCGTCGTTTCCGACAAAATAATTCCACGTTTTCTCCGCGCCGTTTTCGACAAAATAATACTACATTTTCTCAGTGCTAAAATTATTTATAATAAGGTTAGCTTAGGTTAGGTTGGGTTATGCTAGATTAAAAAGTGCTTAAATCTGAACTTAAGGTAGAAGCGATTATTATATTCGTAAAGAGCACAAAAAAGGCATCGAGTGGTATATTCACTTTATGCGAAAGCCAGTTATATGGTTTGCTATAAATTTACCCTGTCCATAATAACCAAATTCTGATATAAGCCAAAACTGGTCCTTCTCTCGCTCAGAGACATACATTTTGAGCCACCACCGTGGTTTATGAAAACATTGGTTTCCAACCGAAACCTAATCAATCAAACAGGTCGTGGTAACGAACTGTAGTAGGGAGCGACCCGGCTCAATAGTAAACAAAACTCTAACAAACGGAAGTTTGATGCTAAAAGATATATGAAAAGAATCGGATTTTCATGCTGATTTTAAACATGTAAGTTTCATCAAATTAGCGTTACTATTAAAAAAAAAACAATGAAAAAATAGACACGAAAAAGTTTTTTCAATTGAAAGTAAGGAGTAGCATTAAAACTTAAGACGAACAGAGATTATTATTACGTAAATGAGGGCTCTAAAAATACTTCAGCATAAAGAGCAAGGTATTTAGGAGGAGATAAATACCTCGCTCTTTATGCTAAAGTATTTTTAGTAATTTCAACTATTTATTCTACGGCCTTTCTGATCCAGGGGTCATTCTTAAAGAATAGGACAAAACTTAAGATTTAATGTAAAGAGCGAAGTATTAACGAGGGGACAAACCCCCTCATATGCACAATAAAAATATAAGAATACAAAAGTTTGTTACGTAAGTTAATTCTTAAGTTACGTATATTTTTTACTAATAAAAACGTTCGTTAAAAATTAAAAGTTCTAGTTGCCTTTTTAAGTAACCAAAAATTGGAGGGCCTCCTTCCCCACCCCTTTTTTCTCAAAATCTTCCGATCAAAATTAAGAAAAAGCCATTTAGCCAAAAAAGAATTAATATGCCAATTTCATTTTAATAATTGTGCGGAATATGCGGAGAGCCAAAATAAAACATGCATTAATTCAAAAACGTTCAGAAATTAAATAAAAAAAATAGTTTTGTTTAACTAAAAGTAAGGAGTGACATTAAAACTTAAAACGAACAAAAACTACTCCGTATATGAAACGGGTTGTCCCCTCCACAATCCCTCGCTCTTTACGCTAAAGTTTGAATTTTTGCCACAATTCTATTTTTTAAAACAATTAAAAACTTTAGCGTAAAGAGCGAGGGATTGCGAAGGGGACAACCCATTTCATATACGGAGTAATTTCTGTTCGTTTTAACTTTTAATGTTACTCCTTACTTTCAGTTAAGAAAAAACAATTTTTTTTTAATCCTACTAAAGAAATGATTCTGTGATACATGATTTTAAATTTACACCATTTCTGTCTTTTTTTTTAGAAACAACAGAAAATGAGTTTTTATCCTTTATTAATATACTGTAACTAATTTTTAAGTAAAATGAGATATAAAATTGCTGCAACATTCTTTAACTGTTCAAAAATATAAATTATAAGCTAGAAATCTCCGTGGATAAATTTCTTTGTGTGCGTTTGCGGAAAAGGAGGTTGAAGCCCTTTCAATGTAAAAATATATTTACCTTCCGCTTTTTCTGTTATAATTCCAATATCTGTTTTGAATTTCTATTGAACATATTGTTTTAAATGCCACCATAGTCAAATTTGATATGATAGGTAAAAATTTTTAATCTACTATTGAAATCCAAACCATTTAGATTAATAAAACCTATTTACGTTGAGAATTATATTTTCTCTACTGAAAAGTATATAAACCTTAATATTTTTAATAATCTTTGAACTTCAAACACGAATCACAGTTCCAACAGAAAATTTGATTCCTTTTTACTGGTATAAATTCCAGCAGAAAATTTTGTCAGAAATCCAATATTTTTTAACAGTGTAATAAAAGACTGCAGTTTTTAAAAAGTTCAATAAAGTATTTCTCAACTGTTTTGAAGTCATAGGACGAGGGGCTAAAATTTTAGGATTGGTAATAAATAAAGGATTCTGGCAGACCAATGCAATTTTAGGGATTTTATTTTCTGTAAATGGGTGCACTCAGGTCTGCCTTTTGGACAGCCTCAGTTGGGAGTCATTTTTAAGATGTCACTAAAAACACCACAAGGTTTTACGATACGGAATAATCTTGGGGTGGGAGGGGTACAAATCATCTTCTAACGACCCTTAAAAATAATAAATTTGGAAAAATAAAGCAAATATTTATCGACAGTGAATTTGTTCAATAACTTCACATTTTATATATTGTTTTGCTTTAGGTTGTAGCGTCATGCTCATACGAGCCAGCTAAGCTCGAACTTTCAAGGGATTACCAGTTTTTGCGAAGAATAATTGATGCACAAGATAATTTCATTGAAATCAAAGCCCTAGGGTTTGACTTGGCCATTGAGGTAAGTTTTTGCCAGCATGGTTCTTCTTTCTCCTTAAAATTCACTTTCAAACAGTAAAATAAGCCTTTAAAAGTTTAAGAATAAGCAGTATCATCTTTTATTTGACTTCAAGTTTGTGAGGGATCTAAGAAGGCTGATTTTCCTGTTCAATTTTTCAAGTTTACCTAGACAAATCTCATTGACAAGTACTGCTTATTTTTCAATTCAGTTTTATTTTGAATAAATGTAGTCTTCACTATATTATTAAATATGTCGATTGGTCTAGTTGATAGTAAATTTTATCATTTATACTTGACAGAACTGGGTTCAAGGACAACGGTTCTTCAGCTCCATAGGATTTACTGAAGTAGGACTTTATTAAAGTAATTCCACCCTTCTTTTATAGATTATTCGTCGATGGCTATCAGAAGCCCGCCGAGACCTTGTGCAACACCAATGGGAAATTGTGAAAAATGCGATCCGTCATTGCTCTTTACCTATATTTATCAAGTTAGTTTTTGCAGAAGTTTTTAGGTGGAGATCTTACACGAAGCTTCAGGATACTCATCTTGCATTAGGTGTAATTGATTCCATCATGATGCTTTTTCAAAAAATTGAAATACAAGTAAGACCTTCTGTATTTTTTTTGTTTTATCATAATATTAGTTCGATATATCACCCTGTCGTTTGTGAAGGTATTTTTAAGAGTATGATGTGTACGGCCACACGGTAATTAGAAGTTGAACCCCTGGCGGTATGGTCATTGTTGTTTTGCATTGTTTGTTTTGGGTAGCGTGTATAGCACTTTGTTAGCTTACAATGTTGCCTGATGTAAATTAGTTAATAGCCACCAGCTATATGATTGTCAGCTCACCTTCGTGGCACTTTTGCCACTACCTCTTGTGACCGAAGCCTATTGGCGAATATTGTTCTGTGAAATTAAACTAATATTTAAGTCTCATCAGAAACGCCTGAATTCGGACATGGTTTAAAGATTAGCTAGAAATATTTTATTTTATTAACATCCAGGTTTTAAAATAAGATATTCAGAATTCGCGATGGTCCGGAAGAAACTTTTAGCTTTTTCGGTTCTTTTACTACTGCCTGTGTAGAATAGTGTCTACAATTAGGCTATTAATACATGTCACTACCGGTGCTTTTATTGTTTTTTTCATATATTCTTATGAATACAGTTTATGTATTTGATGGGCTTACAAGAATTACAATAGCTACATAACTCTGTATGTGTTTGTTCACGCTAATAGTTTTTCGTGTTTTTTTTTTCCTTAATTGGGCTATACTTTAAGCATGAGTGATTAGGACAAGGAGGGATTGAAAGAAAGTGGCAAAAATAGAGCTAGAAATGGGAAGTTCTAAATAATTGTCCTCAGAAATACTGACTATGTTTTTTGTGTGTTTTTCTTTTAACCAAAAAATCTAGAAAGAATGAGTCTCTTCAACATAGCGTAAATTTCCATGCACTTTAAGTATGAGTGATTAGGACAAGGAGGAATTGAAAGAAAGTGGCAAAAATAGAGCTAGAAATGGGAAGTTCTAAATAATTGTCCTCAGAAATACTGACTATGTTTTTTGTGTGTTTTTCTTTTAACCAAAAAATCTAGAAAGAATGAGTCTCTTTAACACAGCGTAAATTTCCATGTCATTCTTTTACAGCCGTATGCTGGGCAAAATTATCTCATAATTCTATTTGGGAGTCAAAAGAACTCCTTTCAGCTGGATTAGCCAAAACGTTTTTGGGATCTAAACGTCAGACTTAACTCTGAATTGCAAAATATTACATATTAAAAAAAAAGAATAGAGCAAATAGAAATGGACGAACTTAACAGTTTTAATTGTCTACGTACTAATCTGTCTTGACTACAAATTTAGCTCAGACGTTATATTGTTATTTTTGTTGTTTTTCAGCATGGACGTCAATTGGTCTTTCACGCGCTTGCTTACATAACAGCCTCGAAGAGTGGCTTATCAGAAACTGAGCTTGAAGATCTCATTTCACTAGACGATATTGTTTTAGATGACGTATATCAATATCACATGCCACCGGTCAGACGAATTCCACCGCTTCTTTGGACTAGAATAAAGAATGATCTGCCCAATTACTTAAGCGAACGAGAGGCAGATGGCGTATCTGTCCAAAATTGGTATCACAGGTCTGAATGTATTCATTTTTGCTGCTATCCATTGATGTGTGTATTGTTCCCGTATGATGAAAGTTCTGAAGAAACATTTTACATCTTACCTATAAGCATTTTAGAATTTTATCTGCATATTCAGACTTTAATTTCAATCCATGTCGAGCCTGAAAAAGACAAAGGGCTGAGGAATGTTGGAGGGTTATTTGCCTACTTTTTACACTCCATGAAATAGATTAATTTCCTTGCACGGTTTTACTTCAATGATGTGTAAAATGACTACTTTTCTGAAAAAAAAAAAAAAAAATGCAAGGACAAAGGGTGTTGCTGGACGTGTCTACTTTCTGTACCCAGTCAAATAGATTGAATATTTTCGATATTTAGGCTCACACACCAACCTCCATTATTTAGGTTGACAACATACACACCTTTTTACTTTCTACTGCCTTTTTGGTGGTACAAGGGGTGGAAGGGCACCCCTTTGTTTCTCTGATCATACCAATTGATAACAATCCTTGCACGCCTCAAACAAGCTGCAACATGCCTACCTTTTTGCTTATAATGTGACAGAAGAAGGTACAGAGGGATGTTGGAAGAGCCACGGCCTGAGTTCATGGTGGCTCAGGGAAGGTTCAGCACACCTTTCTTTCCCGAAAAAAAATTAAGGAGAGAGAGAGAGAGAGCTGGGTGGCCATTGAGGCAAACACACTTTGTACCTTCAGCTTAAAATATTTGTGTAAGTCCTGGATTTGAGTTATCATAGAAGGGTAAGATAAAGGTTAAACAATAGAATTTGCGTGCTTATTTAAAATAATGAATTCGATCCATCTTAAATTTCCTTGGTTCTGACTTGGGGTTTGATTCCATGCTATCTAAGTTGCCTTGGGGCACTTGATTTCTCTAAGGTATTATTTAGGTCGGTGTAAAGTCACTTCAGTTCCGAAATTAAGCTCAAAACCTATGCTAATATGCATAGAGATTCTGATAGTTTTTTTCATCATTATCATCACTTGCACCCTAAATTTATGCAATTAATACACATGACTGAAGACCGATTTATGTCTAACCTAGACAATCAGTTTTGTTTACACAATATAATTTCAATATAATTTTTTTTTCTTAAAATATAAAACATTGTCACAAGAATTTTAGAATCTCACCTGACAAGGATGCAACTTGGCAACTAGTTGGATTTAAACGTACTAAACATTTGCCTAGAATGAAAGATTGAATTTATTTCTTAATCTGACTCCTTTCTACTCCTAGAATGAAATATTTTCTACGATTCTCGTAACGAACGAGTATGAACGAAATAGTTTGTAATAAAACAGCTGTCATATTTGTGTTTTTATTTCAGGCAATTCCGGGAGACAGCTCTGGAACGATATTTCAGTGAAGAAGATCAATCAATCTATTTCCATTCAATGATTGCGGAATATTTTCTTGGTGTTTGGGGTGGTGGGAAACCTAAACCGTTCAAGTATACAGAAATGCAGATTATGAGGTAATGTAGTCTTGATCTTCATTCATGACTTATACTTAGTTTTTAGAATATCTCCAACAGATACTTCATATTAAAATAGACTTAACTTTTATTCCTATGTATGCAACTCTTAGGGCTGGCACATAAGGAGAGGATAGGTCTCCTGGTTCCCCCCTACCTATGAAAACTCAGGATTGTTTCTATTTTCTCATGATTTTTCTTATAGTCTTGGCTGCTGTGAGTAAAAAAAATCAGTGCCGACCACACGATGTTTAAAGTCCTATACAGTGGATAAACTGAGAGTAACTTTTAGCCTCAGCAATATTTGGTCCAAAAGATACAAAGGCACTTTGCCCATGGAAACCAACCAATGAAAGAATTTTATGTGTAAGACCTGTTTCTGACGGTAAATTGTCGTTGATAGTGTGCTATGCACCCATATATGATGCTGACGACGCCATTAAGGGCGAGTTCTGTGATACCCTCTAATTATTGATTGATCCTATTCTGATTAGTGACGTCACCTGCGTCACAGAAAACCTTAATGGAATATCTGGCCAAGACAGATCCTACTACCCTCAAAGTATAGGATGTCACGGAGTTGGCAACATACACGAAAATGGTGCTCGACTTGTCATTTTTGCCATGGAAAACAATGTACTAATTGTCGGTACGCTCTTGCAACATAAAAAAATTATGAATACGGCTGGGTATCCCCGGATAAAACCACTAAAAATAAAATCGACTATTTCTTGATTTCCCAGAGATGGTGGATGATCTTAAAAGACGTTCAAACTTTCAGAAATGCCGACATAGGTCTAGATCACGAACTGGTAGTAAATGCACTGAATTTCAAACTGAAGTCAAATATTCGAATACAACGGCTGCACGTTCTGACGCAGACAAGCTAAGTGACAAGGGAGTTTGATTTTCGTTTGGTATAAAACTGTTTGGTAGATTTGAATCCCTTGCTGATCTACCAGAAGACATCGAGGGAGCCTGGGAAACCATTTGCGAAAACTCTACGGATATGGCAAAATAAACTGTCGGGTTTAGAAAACCGGTTAAACAACTGTGGAAATCCACAAGGACCTCAAGGCAAATTTCAAGAAAATGGTGAATTGATGTCGACCAAGAACTTTGCGTACGAAGAAGCTAATATAAAAGTAAACAAAAATTACCAGGTCCAAGAGACGGAAATACGTGACTGAAAAGGCTAGGCCGTCTGAAGTAGGAGCAAGCCATGAAAACACACGAACAGTGTATCTTCTTACGAAAAAAATTCTAGGCAAGTCAAGTTCACACGAATGCCAAGTAGAGAATGAAGCAGGGAAGTTTCTGATAGAAGTGAAAGAGCCAAAGGAACGATGGGCCAGTTATTTTGAAATTGTATTAAATCATCTGTACCTTTAGTTCAACCTGATTTACCAGACCAGCCACTCTTCAATCTCAGCATCAGTGACGACAAGCCGACAGCCAATAAGATACTCTCTGCAGCTAAAAACTGAAGAAGGGAAGATTCCCGGCACATACCGCATTATAGTGGAAATGATCAAGTTAGACCTGAGACAAAACCTGACTCTCTGGTTGTCCTTCTTTTTACTCTTTCGGCAGACCGAAAGGTTCCCCGGAGTATGAAGAACGGGAACTATAGTCAAACTCTTCATGAAAGGAGATGCCAATGCAACAACTACAGAGTCATCAGTCTTTGCTCAATCTCGGAGAAGCTTTTCTCATACATAATACTAAGGTTACTTCAAACTTACTTTCATCCTCACCTGCGTGAAGAACAACATGGAATTAGGCCAAACGATCCTGTGTCAACCTTATTTTTACTCCAGACGTTTGGGGAAAAGAGGGTGGGGGGATATATGCCCGCCGATCAATTATGATGACTCCTAAAAAGGTAAATAGAAATGGCAATTTCCAATCAAATGATCCACATCAAATGTTTATACAGCTATTCCTTAGATAAAAGCTTATCTATCCCCCCCCGGGCATAACTTACAAGACTTCCTCGGGCTCTGGAGGGGTTTGTTGATCCGAGTTTTTGTTATAAAATTTTAAATAATTTTAAATAGTTTTAAACAAAAATGGAGTCTCGAAGTTTTGATCAGATGCATTTGGGGAGAGATAACTTGGGGGAGGGGTAGGTGCCCTACGATCACTTTTGACTCTTAAAAAGGTAAATAAATTTCCAATCAAATGAGCTACCTCTGAACTTTATACAACTACCTCTTGCACAAAAACCTTAAATACCCCCGGGGCATAATTTAAACACTTGCCGCTGGTCTCTAGGGCGTTGTGTTGACCCTGGAGTTTTTCTATCTGATGCTTGAATATTTTCAATAACATAACCATCTCGAAACTGTTATTGGATGGGTTTGAAGAAAAAAGGGCAGGGAGCTAGTTGATTCCCCATCTCTATTGACTCTTAAAAGTGAACTAGAACTTTCAATTTGTAATCAAATGACCCCCGTCTGCAGCCTATACAAGCACCCCTTCCGTAAAAACCATACTTCCCCTTAGGGCATAACTTATAATGCCTACTCCTGTGCCCTGGGGGTTCGTTGTCACTCCGAAGATTTCGTAATCTAATCCTTATAGTAAGATCAAAATTTTTATTTGATGAATTTGGAGGAAAAATAGCGTGGGTGCTATTTGCCCTCCGATGACTTTTGACTCCTAAAAAGGGCACTATAACTTTCGATTTCCAATAGAACGTCACCCTCCGAAGTTTATAAGATCATCCTTTCCATATGAAGTGCTTCTGGGAAAAAAATTTATGCCTTATGGCCTTGAATTCGGTGGAGGGGGAGGCTAGTTGCCATCAGATTACTTTACTTTTAAAACGTGAAACAAAACTTTCCGTTTTAAATTATTTGAGTCCCCTCCGAAGTTTATACATTTACCATTTCCTTAAGAGCCCTATGTGCCTTTGGGGCATAAGTTACAACCCTTCCTCCGGTTTTTGGAATGGGAACCCAGAAGTTTTGTCATCTGATCGTTGGACTATTCCTTGATTGTTTATGATCATACGTTTATGAAGTA
The DNA here is from genome assembly GCF_032884065.1 of Artemia franciscana. Classification (NCBI taxonomy): domain Eukaryota; kingdom Metazoa; phylum Arthropoda; class Branchiopoda; order Anostraca; family Artemiidae; genus Artemia; species Artemia franciscana. The sequence continues at coordinate 10,592,338 of NC_088879.1, read as the reverse complement.
TTGATTTATGATTAATGATTAGGATGGGCAAAGAGTAAGAAAAACAGAAAACTGTAATGGTTGCAGATTGCAGAAATTTTGTACGTATAACAATCTACTTACAACCCATACAATATTTGGTCATAAAACGGTCCATAAGTTAACATGACATTCAAGTGAGGGTAAGACAGCCAAGCTTTTGATTATGTTTTTGTAAATCAAAGACTGGCAGAATCAATACCAGGTTCTAGGGTACACATGAGTGCTATTATTGATGTTAAAAGTAAAGATCGTCATCTAGTAGTAATTAGGGTTAATTTAAAGCTGAAATTTCGGAAGGGTAACTACCTCCCGGGAAGTTGTGATGTTAGTAGACTCTAGAATGAAAATTGGAGAGATATTTTCCAGGAGCAGTTGAATACTAAACTGGGGAGTTTGAAATTTGACAATGTTGAAGACAAGCTAGGAATATTCGTAGAAAAGGTTTATGTTTAATAGAGAAAAGAATGGGCTTGTACAATAATTATGTGAGTGATAGATCATATCAAAACAAGAGGAATGTAAAGAAAGTGGAGAAATCACTAACTTATGAACTATGGACGTGTGAAGCGGAGGCCATGTATAAAAACACTGTGGAACTGGAAGATGCAGCTAGACAGCATAATGATAAAATACTGTACTTGCATGTTAATAAATTGAGAGGGAGTAGTCAATCTTGACTTGTCCAGGTTAAAGATAGGAATGGCGCTACAATTAGTGATAAAGAAAGAGTTAAAGAGAAATGGGCAGAACATTTTTGAGAATATGCTAAACCGTGATAGAGTTGTAGGAAAATATATAGAGGAAAATGAAAAAGTTTATGATACCTTGAATATGAAAGAAGATTTGTTTTGTGAGGAAAAATTAGTGACAGTGCTAAAAAGACTAAAAACAGTAAAGTCCCAGGTATTGATAGTGTGGTAAATGAGTTTTTTTTAAATGTGGTAACTTTGAGGTTAGAATTAAGATGCTGAAGATTATGAATATTATTCTGACAAAGGGGAAGTACCTAGCGAAGAAAGGTGGTAAGAGTAAGTGTGGTAATGATCAAGGCATCAACCTGGTCTTTGTAGGTAGTAAACTACTTAGTAATATGAATTTTTTAGACTGAGTCATATTGTAAGTAAGTTATAAGAGAAGAATAGCTCGGTTTTAGAAAGGGTATAGGATGTGTTGACCAAAGTTTTATGTTAGGTTAATAATTGAGAACTGCCTGAGTTATCAAACACCTTTAGTCCTCGGTTTTATAGATTATGAGCAATTATTCGATTCTGTTAATAGAAGAACCTTAGCAAAGGTCGTATCCTTGTATGGTATACAAGACAAATACATTAAAGCAATACTTTTATTCCCCCTCGAAAGGCTCCATGGTTAGGGATGCAAGGAGGATACAAAAAAGATACAATACAGCACCAACCAAAAAAAGAAAACAATAGCCAAATGACACAAAAGAGGAAAAAGAGAACACACCTTAGGCCTGGGAGTCAAAGTGCAAAGAAGACAACCATACACCATGAACAAACACTCAATGGACATCAACACCTCAGAAGAAAAGGAAAAAGAAAACAATGCTGTTCTGTTTGATTCTTTACTAAATGATCCTTAAGAATCCTTTTAAAAGTCCCAAACGAGTGGCATCTCTGTAATGAAGAAAGTAGTGAATTCCAGACCTGTTGAGAAGTGATGAGGGGATTGAATTCTGATCGAATAGTAGGCAGTAGTAGTAGAATATGACAAGGTAAAAAGAACAAAGAACAAAAAAAAAACAAAAAAGAACAAAGTAGGAAATAATTTGCATGGCAGCGCTGAAGAGAAAAACTGTCTAATACTAGTTTTGTTTTTGCTTTTGTCTATGTTAACCTACTGATGATCATTCACCTGTCCATCAAGTTTACATTTTGGTTAGGACATGCCTAACCAAAACTATTTTCCAGATTTAATCTTCCAAGTGCAGATGGAGAGGCTGATCGAAAGGTACCCTTACAGCCACTGGTTTTTCAGTCAAAGGATGGAATTGTATCGCGCTACAATTTACGCAAGGTAAAGTATCATTTATTTGGCCAAATCTATCCATGGTCTGCAAGCTGCATGTGGCCTTTAAGGATATTGGATGCGGCCCTCAGTGATATTACTTCTATCAAATCACAGCTTGCTGTGATATATGAAATTACAATATTCCTTGTGACATCAATATACTTTTCGTGTTCACCAATTTCCTATAAAATATGTTTAATACGTCCTACTTTCTACTTTAATTTTTGAACAATATCTTGAATGGTACAGAGTTAATTATTGTCATAGCTACATTACTGATTACTTAGTTTTCATACTTGTCTGGGTTTAATAATAAAAATACCGGTCCTTAAATAAAATTATATAAACAAATCCGTCAATTGTAAAACGAAACCTAGTAAGAGGACAATAAAATAACGGCAAAAGGGGTTTTAAAGTGTTGAATAAATAGATTTGCGTATTCAATGAACAATCAAAATTAACCGAAACTCTAAAAGAACACTTGAAAATCTAGGATAGAATACATACAACAGAGAATTCAAAAGATTTAACCGCATCTGATATATAAAAGATGAAATTAAATTCTAAAGCTTATTTAATAAAAGAGAGGGATAATTGTTTCAGCAGGTCCAAAAAGGTGAAGGCACTAGTGTCATTGACCGATAATCGCCATTATAAGAGACTTGGAATGCTCAAAACCACCTTTTATAACGTCTCGTTAGGAGTAATAATCATAGGATACCGTATAAAAATCGAAAGTATTTGATTAATCTCCTAGTTTTTTTTTTGAATGAACTCTCTCTTTATTAACTACTGAATTACAAAAACTATAAATACACTCAACCACCCGTGGGAAGGCTCAAACAGCATAATGTTGGACGGCTGCAATCCTCTGATTCTCAACCTAATTTAATAATAATAAAAAAAAATAAGAATGACAAAAACACTCTCAATCAAATAACTCCTTAACACCAGAATATACATAAATAAAGGCTAACAATAATCAAAAAGAAATATTATCTCCCCATTCCCAATAAATGTTTTTTTTTAATTTTACTTTAAACAACCCAATATGTTCCGCCTCCCTAATGCCAGCTGGGATATCATTCCAAATAGCCGGAGCTAAACAGATTTTGTAAGATATCATTTCTACTCCTGAGCATTAAAAAAAATTTGTGATTTGGCACTATTGAACATAAAAAAACAAGAGTGTAGTGTGAAAATATGAGCAGCAAACATCGTAGCATAACTAGCATTAGGAATCAGATTATCATTTAAATCGGATGAGAACTATGTTACATGTATAATAACAATGACTCCATTTAGAATGGAAAAATAATTAAAATTTTGTTCAATAGTGAATAGACCTGTAACGAACATAACTTCCATGTAGAATGGATTAAAAGTAATTGTCAACAACCTAGATGAAATTAGTCTTCTATTGAAAAACAATAATAAATAATAACAATTATTTTGTTTGTGTACATTTTTGAATAAAAGCTTAACTTTCGGACATGCATCACAATTTTAGGTTGTTCACAATAATTATTCAAGCCAATTAGCATAACCGTAGAACAGCTATGGACGAACATTTGGATGTTACAATATTAATAAACTAGAGTTACAATGCTTGAAATATAAATGTAATGTAGAAAAAAAAACAAGTATTTTTTAAGAAAAAAGCTAAGAAATCAGTTTGCCCAAGATGTTCAAATGAGCTATGACATATCATATCCAAAAATGATTAATTTAAATCTTTAAAATTTATCAAATAATTCCAATTTTACATTTCCCTGAAGTTTTATTTTTATAATGTGGTTGATTGCGACCTAACGCTCTGATCATGCAGAATTACATAAGCAAATGACCACTGAAAAAGGATCCCTGAAAAAATCTTAATCTGAAAAAGGTCATATTAAATTAGCCTGAGTTAGTATAACTTGGTTCATTACGGCTGAATAAGTATGGTCAATCTCAATTACATAATCAAAGGACCGTTGTAAATGTATTCTTTTTTAGCCTTAGTTAAATTAGCATGGGTTGTTATAATTTGGTTAATCAAGCCTGAATACGTTAGAACGTGCTTAATTACAAAGCGCAATTATTATCGAAATTGAACCTTGATTGAAGTTACATTAACCTTATTTTCTTGATTCAAGTCAGAATAGTGATAATTATCTTGGTTTTAGTTTAAGTTAGGTTAATTTAGCTTGAAGGAAATTTGAAAGTGATGAAAATGCTTATTAATGTTTAGTTAAACGCTTTTAATCATTAACAGTGTATAGGGAACAAATAGTGGATTTCAATATTAAAAGAACAACAGTCTATTTAAGAACAACAATTGACTCTTTGCTGATAAATCTAAAGCATTTGCAAGGGTTTAAACTATCTTTAAATTTTGGTAATTCGTTGTATCTGGCTCCTTGTAAACAAGTTTTCACGCTGAAAGTAAGAAGCAACATTAAAACTTAAAACGAACAGAGACTATTACATATATGAGGGGGGGGGTTACTCCTCCAAACCACCTCGTTCTTTGTGCTAAATGTTTTTAATACTTTTGGAAAAAACTTCTTGTTCTAAACGAACATAGTATTTCATTTGTTGGTCTTACAGAATTGGGACTTAATTCAAACTTTAGAATAAAGAGCGAGGTAGTTTGGAAGAGTAACCTCCCTCGTATACGTAATAATTTCTCTTTGTTTTGAGCTTTAATTTTGCTCCTTACTAACAGTTGAAAAACTTGTTTTTTTATTTTCCGATCGTTTTTTGAGTAATTCCAGGAAATCTCGCTACTCCTTTACGGAGAAATCCCTCCTCCCCAAGGATTTATTCTCTAGACAATTCAGTCACGATGAAAATTTACATCAGACAATTGCGCCTAACATCTCCACTTGTAAAATGGAGCTGGCAATGAGAAAGCAAGACATAAGAAGAATTTATTATAGGAATTTAGGCCAATTCCCCCATTGTAAAATTTCTCCTGAAAAATTAACCCCCTTGAAACTTCCCTCCCCGTGGAACATCCCACCAGCAGATAATTCCGCCCCCTCCTCCGAAGAATTTATTCATACTTCCCAATAAAAAATACTATACGTGAACAATGTGCAAATTTTGTAACTTGAAGACCTTTCCCTAGGGACTTTGGGAGGGTCATGATATGTATGTATGTATTTATTTCCCATCAAAAGAAACAGATGGAGTATAAAATAAAAAAGCAAAAAACACACTACAAAAGAATACACAAACACAAGGAAAATAAATAACAAATGGATATCAACTACAAAAAACAAAACCTATTGCCTCAAAATAATTGCCCAGGGATGAGTAACAATATTAGAGTTATATCTGGCGATCTGGGCTATGATCGCTTCATTAGGGTCGATAATCCCATACCGACTTGTCACAATACGGTTACTTGTCCATGGTGGAAGCCGTAAGAGGTACTTCGCATATTTATAATATGTAGACCGCAATTCTTTCTTATCTTCCTTTTGGAGATAATGGGGAAGTGCCACTGCATTGTACAGATGGGCCAAAATCCGCCGATCAAACTGGCGCTTATAAACTACAACACGGCTATACGCTAAAGAGATCCGTTTCTGCAGATGACTCTGCAAAAGATGACGCGTTCCAAGCATAGACCGACCAATAGGGATCCCCAAATAAACTATGTGTTCGGCAAGCCGAACAGTAGTACCACCCAGCCTGACATCAACAGCAGACCCTTGCTTCCCCAAAGGCATAGTTATTCGGCCTTTCAACTATGCTGAATAAAATGGCTATCTCAAAATTTTGATCAGATGACATTGAGAAAAAAGGGGCGTAGAGGGGCCCTAGCGGCCTTCCATTTTTTTTGGTCACATAAAAAAACACTAGAGCATTTAATTTCCACTCGAATGAGTCCTCTTATGATATTCTAGAACCACTGGGTCAATAGGATCACCCCTTGGAAAAACAAACAAAAAAATTAAAATAAATAGACACGTATTCATGACTGTTCTTCTTGCGAAAAATACAAAATTCCACATTTTTTCAGATATGAGCTTAAAACTTCTAAAGTAAAATTCTCTAATACGCTGTTTTTGATAGTGTGATTTTTGTTAAGATTTTATGGCTTTTATGGAGGTTTCCCCTTTTTTTCAAAATAAGGCAAATTTTCTCAGGCTCATAGCCTTTGATGGGTAAGATTAAACTTAATGAAACATATAAAATCAGTATAAAACTCCGATTATTGTGATATGTCTACTGGTATCAAAATTCCGCTTTTTAGAGTTTCGTTTACAGTTGAGTCGGGTCGCTCCTTACTTACAGTTTGTTACCACTAACTGTTTCATCCTCATATGAATTGATAATGTAGATTTCTGAAAAAAATTTAGTACAGATCCTAATTGTATCTGGCTTTTCTCCAGTATAAATTTGGTTTATAAGAAAATACTTCGTTAGACATCTTACATTTAAATTTATTTTATCCTCTATGTACTTTCGCTCAGGATTCTTTTTCCTCAGTTTTTAATTTGCATTGTTTAGACATGACATTTCGATTGCTACACATGTGTTGATGTCAGTGCATTTACTTTTACATATCTTTTCTAAATCTAGATGAGGAAAAATATCTTCACTTGAAATATTTTCAAATTAGGTATTAAATGGTTCTAATCTTTCATTTGACATGTAATTGTCACCTGCGTTTGACATGCTGCAATATTCATGAATTCTTATTATTTGGACATTCAAAGGTCGAAATTATGTTGACCACTGTTTGTTTATTCATGTTTTCAACTGTGGTACATACGGAAGAAGCAGAAAAGGCGTATGTTCACCGAAAACAATAAGTAATTTTATTTACAACCGCCTTGCTAAATTTGTATTATTTTGTAGACCTGAATCTGGTTGAGTGAGCCAAAAAAATTGACGATCAGGTTATTTAACTGAATTAAATTCCATATGTTAGTACGAGACGTCTTATATTAGGTCAATCTCCGAGGTTTGAAGCCAATGCTATTTTCCTATAGCAGTGAAATGCGTATTAACAGCAGACACGAGCAGATACTTTGATGAAAAAATTATTGTGGCTTCATTGAAAGCTTTAACATGAATAGGCCGAATAAATTTGCATTTTTATTCTTTAGAGGGTCATAAAAAATTAATTAGTGGGGACACCTCTAATTTTTAAAAGTAGTAATAAAATTACTTTTGGAAGATGTAGAGAATTGTAAAGTAGCCTCTCGATTTGCCACAAGATTTCAAAATTTTTGGCCGTGAATTTTTTTTTATTATCATCAGTTTCCTTTAAAATTTGCCATTTAAGATATTCTTCCTTTACTATTTAAAAGAGTTGTACTAATTATACAGCCTTGATTTTTGTGTCATTTTGTAGATCTTATACTGATTAATAATCCCAAAGATTCTTAAGTTTGTAGTTATGAGAGATGATTTTTAGCAATAATTCTTAGTATTCAAGATTTTCTCCTTTCTCATTGGCTTAAGCACTCCTTAAGGGGTTTGCCAGAATATCATTAAGAATGTTGACATCTCCTTATTATTACGACCAGATTTAAAAGGAAGTTGAAAACATGTATAATTGGCAACAACACCTTGAGGCAATATCATTTTTAACACCTCATACGAATGGGAATTTGTTAGGTTACACGGCTTTTACAAAGCAGATAACATTATTGGCCTTTAAAAGTAAAGAAACACCGATTGTAGGCCTATAAAATGTATGAACATTATTTTTAAAAAGAACATTATTCTTAAAAACACATCATTTTAAACATTATTGGCCTTTAAAAGTAAAGAAACACCGATTGTAGACCTATAAAATGTATGAACATTATTTTTAAAAAGAACATTATTCTTAAAAACACATCATTTAAAACATTATTGGCCTTTAAAAGTAAAGAAACATCGATTGTAGACCTATAAAATGTATGAACGTTATTTTTAAAAAGAACATTATTCTTAAAAAGAACATTATTCTTAAAAACACATCATTTTAAACATTATTGGCCTTTAAAAGTAAAGAAACATCGATTGTAGACCTATAAAATGTATGAACTTTATTTTTAAAAAGAACATTATTCTTAAAAAGAACATTATTCTTAAAAACAAATCATTTTAAACATTATTGGCCTTTAAAAGTAAAGAAACACCGATTGTAGACCTATAAAATGTATGAACTTTATTTTTAAAAAGAACATTATTCTTAAAAAGAACATTATTCTTAAAAACACATCATTTTAAACATTATTGGCCTTTAAAAGTAAAGAAACACCGATTGTACGCCTATAAAGTGTATGAACTTTATTTTTAAAAAGAACAATATTCTTAAAGACACATTATTTTAAACATTATTGGCCTTTAAAAGTAAAGAAACACTGATTGTAGGCCTTTAAAATGTATGAACATTATTTTTAAAAAGAAAGTTATTCTTAAAAAGAACATTATTCTTAAAAACACATTATTTTAAACATTGTCGGCCTTTAAAGGTAAAGAAATAACGATTGTAGGCCTATAAAATGTATGAATATTATTTAAAAAAAAGAACGTTATTCTTTAACACATTATTTTAAACATTATTGGCTCTTAAAAGTAAAGAAACGCCGATTGTAGGCCTATAAAATATACGAACATTATTTTTTTTATCTAAAGTTGTAGGATATACGTCCATTTTAGTTCCACGGGATCTCATTTTATTCCCAATAGTGCCGTATCTTAGAATATTTTGGTTTTTCCCCAACATCTTATATAGTTGACGATTTATAGGCTCGTTCATAAATGACTGATTACCCCGGTTTGGAACCGCGGTAATCATATACTTTGCTTTACAGAGTAATGCATATACTATTAAATTAATGTCATTTAAAGTCATATGTTCTTGAAGGTACATAATAAACATTGGGCAATTTTGCCCTGGGGTCATAAATACAGGTAAGGGAGGAAGGAAACCTCTTAGGGGTATTTAATAAATTTTTGAATCTACTTATATTTATATACTATTCGTCAAAAACAAGAGCTAAGAGCTCATATGGCACTTGTGACGAGCTCAAGAAGAGCCAAGAGCTCATGTGATCTGAGCTCTAGTAGAATTCTAAGAATCAATAGCTTGCTTTAAGAGGAAAATCAAAGGCTTAATGCCGGTCGGGATTTAAAATGAGAGTTTTAAAGCACAATATCCTTCTAAATATCAAATTTCGTTAAGATCTGAACACCCGTTCGCAAGTTACAAATACCTCATTTTTTATAATTTTACCGAATTACTCCCCCCCCCCAATCCACCAAAGAGAGCAGATCCGAGCCGGTTATGTCAGTCACCTATCTTGGACGTGTGCTTATTCGTTCCACCAAGTTTCATCCTGATCTCTCCGCTTTAAGCGTTTTCCAATATTTCCGCCCCCCCCTAATGACACTGGATCTGGTAGGGATTTAAAATGGGGGATCTGATTTTCGAGGTCCTTCTAAATATGAAATTTCATTAAGGTACGATCGCTCTTTCATAAGTTAAAACACCTAATTTTGTGTATTTTTTAGAATTAATCCTCCCCCTCCCCCCCCCCCAAATCCCCTAAAGAGTGCAGATCCGTTCCGGCTATGTCAATCCCGTTTCTAGGACTTGTACTTATTTTTACCATCAAGTTTCATCACGACCCCTATACTCAAAGTGTTTTCTGAGACATGATATCCTTGGAAATATCAAATTTCAATAAGGTCCAATCTCTCCTTCGTAAGTTGAAAATACCTTATTTTTTTATTTTTCAGAATTAACCCTCCTCCTCCCAACTCTCCCGAAGAGAGCAGATCCGTTCCAGCTGCGTCAATCTCATATCTAGGACTTACGATGGTTTTTACCACCAAGTTTCATTCCGATCCCCCCACTCTATGCGTTTCCCATAATTTTTGCCCTTCCAGTTTCCCCCCAATATCACCGGATCCGTTCGGAATTTAAAATAAGAGCTATGAGACACGATATCCTTCCAAACATCAAATTTCATTGATATCTGATGACTCTTTCCTAAGTTAAAAATACCTCATTTTTTCTAATTTGTCAGAATTAACCCTTCCCCTCCCCAACTCCCCCAAAGAGAGTGGATCCGTCCAGTTACGTCAATCTCTTATCTACGATATTTGCTTATTCTACCCACCAAGTTTTATCCCGATATCTTCACTCTAATCATTTTCCAAGATTTTTGGTTTCCCCCTCCGCCTCTGGCTACTGTCACCGGATCTTGTCAGGGTTTGTAACAAGAGTGCTGAAGCACAAGATCGTTCTAAATATGAAGTTTCATTAAGATCTTATCACCCGTCCATAAATTACAAATACCTCATTTTTATAATTTTTCTAAGTTACCCTCCCCCCAACTCTCCCAAAGAGTGTGGATCTGGTCCAGTTACGTCGGTTACGTATCTTGGATGTGTGCTTATTGTGGGGTCCCCCCCCCCACAACTCCCCCCAATAAAACTGGATTCAGCCAGATCTAAAATAAAAGATCTGAGTTGCAAGATCCTTCTAAATATGAGATTTCATTAAGATTCGATCACTCCTTCGTAACTTAAAAAATACCTCATTTTTTCGAATTAACCGTCCCTCCACCCCCCCCCCCCCTACAGACGGTCGAGTCGGATAAATGACTATTTCTAATTTAATCTTGTCTGGTACTGATTTTTCTCATTTTTCACAATTAACCCTCCTCCCTACTTCTCCAAATAGAGCGGACCCGTCCCGAATATGTCAATCACGTATCTAGGATTTGTTCTCATTTTTTCCACCAAGTTTCAAACCGGTCTTTTTTCTGAATTAACCGTCTCCCCACTCCCCACAGATGATCGAATTGGGAAAATGACTATTTCTAATTTAATCTAGTCTGGTTCCTGATACGCCTGCCAAATTTCATCGTCCAAGCTTATCTGGAAGTGCCTAAACTAGCAAAACAGGGAAAGACAGACAGACAGACTGACAGAATTTACGATCACTATATGTCACTTTGTAAATACAAAGTGCCACATAAACTTGCTAATACCACAGAAATTTACGAAACTTTTTCTAAGACCTTTTAAGCCCTGGAAGCAAGAGATAAATTAGGGTCTAACTCGGTGTCTTCAAGTATCGCCCTGATTTACGAACAATTAGCTACAACTGAAGCCCAGCTGGAGAAAACAAGAAGTCATCTGCTGGAAAATATAACCAATCAAACAGTTCGTGGTAACAAACTGTAGTAAGGAGCAACCCGGCTCAATAGTAACCGAAACTCTAAAAAATGGAATTTTGATACCAATAGTTACATCAAAAGAATCGCATTTTAATGCTGATTTTAAATATACAAGTTTCATCAAGACCAGTTATACCCATCGAAAGTTACGAGCCTGAGAAAATTTGCCTCATTTTAGAAAATAGGGGGAAACACACCCTAAAAGTCATACAATATTAACACCATCAGATTCAGCGTATCAAAGAACCATAGTGTAGAAGTTTCAAGCTCCTATCTACAAAAATGTGAAATTTCGCATTTTTTTGCCAGAAGACAGATCACGGATGCGTGTTTATTTGTTTTTTGTTTTTTTTTTCTGTTTTTCCTTTTTTTTTCCAGGGGTGATCTTATCGACTGAGTGGTCCTAGAATGTCGCAAGAAGGCTAATTTTTATGGAAATTAAAAATTCTAGTGCCCTTTTTAAGTGACCAAAAAATTGGAGGGCACCTACTCCCCCTCCCACACTCATTTTTTCCCAAAAGTCACCGGATCAAAATTCTGCGATAGCCATTTTATTCACCATCGTCGAAAAACCTAATAACTATGTCTTTAGGGACGTCTCACTCCTCCGCAGTCCCCGTGGGAGGGGCTGCAAGTCACAAACTTTGACCTATGTTTACATATAGCAATGGCTACTGGGAAGTGTACAGACGTTTTCAGGGGGATTTTTTTGGTTTAGGGGGGAGATTTGAGGGGGGAGGGTTACATGGGAGGATATTTCCATGGAGAAACCTCTCATGGAGGAAGTGAATTTCAATTAAGGTGGCGCAGGATTTTCGAGCATTATTTGAAAAAACAATGAAAAAATAAATATGAAAAGTTTGTTTCTACTGAAAGTAAGGAGCAGCATTTAAAACGAACAAAAATTATTATGCATATCAGGGGTTTACCTTCTCGTTATACCTCACTCTTTACGCTAAAGTATTTTTAGTAATTTCAACTATTTATTCTACGGTCTTTGTGATTCAGAGGTCATTCTTAAGGAATTGGGACAAAATCTAAGCTTTAATGTAAAGAGCGAGGTATCGACGAGGGTTGAACCCCCTCATATACGCAATAAAAACATACGGATATAGAAGTTCGTTGCGTAAGTTCATTCGTAATTACGAATATTTTTTACCAATGAAAAAATATGTAAAAAATTAAAAGTTCTAGTTGCTTTTTAAGTGATCAAAAACTTGGAGTGCAACTAGGCCTCCTCCCTCGCTCCTTTTTCTCAAAATATTCCGATTAATTGCAATTAATTCATGTGCAAATTTCGCTTTAATTATTATGTGCGGAGAGCCAAGATCAAAACATGAATTAATTCAAAAACATCCAGAAATTAAATAAAAAAAAACAAGCTTTTTTAAATGAAAGTAAGGAGCAACATTAAAGCTTAAAACGAACAGAAATTACTCCGCATATGAAAGGGGCTTTTCCTCCTCAACGCCTCACTCTTTACGCTAAAGTTTTTTACTGTTTTAAAAATAAAGTTAATAGAAAGAGTCAAACTTTAGCGTAAAGAGCGGGGCGTTAGGAGGAAAAGCCCCTATATATACGGAGTAATTTCTGTTCGTTTTAAGTTTTAATGTTGCTCCTTACATTCATTTACTTTCAGTTACTGAAAAGTTCAATGATCCAAATTCACTGAAAAAAGAAGGTACTGAACTGATAATCAGCCAGGTTTATGATTCAATCACGCTCGAGTTTAATCCATAGTTTGCGAAAATTGATCAGGCTCTACTAGGTAGTCTGAGATTTCAAATTGAAAATTTGGAGGAGAGAATTGGACGAATAGAAAAAAAGCTTGATAATTATGATCAAGAGTCCATGCTTGATAGCCTTGTATTTCATGGGTTAAAGTAGTTACCTGGTGTAGACACTCATACGACGATATCTAATATTATAAATAGCAAAATGTCTGTGCTGGGCCCTTTACTTTATTTAGTTTACGTGAACATGATGCACGTTTATCTAAAGGATACATATATTACTAACATTATTGCTAACAAAATTTGCAAAATCTGCAGATAATTTAATAGCAAAAGCTCTTATTACTCTCAAAAGATTAGAGATGTTTACGAGTTTAAGTTTGCTGTGTGTGAATGTAAAGAAAAATTTTTTACTGACATTCTGTGGAGTGGGTGATTCTGTTGATGTATTTAGTAAAGTTCTATTTGGTGAAAAACCTATTTTACAAGCTATATCATTGCGGTACCTCGGCTTCCATATTGATTTTAATCTATCGTAGAAGCATCATAGCGACATTATCTCCACCAAAGTTGCACTTGGAGTTGGCATCCTCAAAAGATTGAAGCATATTCTGCCGGAACATACTCTTCGCACGATATATTTTGCAATAATCTACCCATATATCATACGGATGTTTAGTCTGGAGAAGCAATTTTTATGTTAATTACAAGCTAAATGGTTTTCTCATAGTTTTGATCGGACGATTTCGGTAAAAAAAGGGGGTGGGAGAGGAGGCCTAGTTACCTCCCAATTTTTGGTTACTTAAAAATACAACTAGATTTGTTTTATTTTTTTACAAACGTTTTTGTTAGTAATATACATACGTACCTTACGAATTAGCTTATGCAACGAACTTATATAATTGTATATTTTTATTGTGAGGGGGTTTGCCCCCTCGTCAATACCTCGTTCTTTACAATAAAGCTTGAATTTTGTCCTAAATCTTTCAGAATGACCCTTGAATCACAAAGGCCGTAGAATAACTAGTTAGAGTTACTAAAAATACTTTAGCGTAAAGAGCAAGGTATTGTGGAAGAGATGAACCCCCTTATATAAGTAATATTTTATGTTCGTTTTAAGTTTTAATGTTGATCATTACTTCCAGTTGAAAAAAAAAAAAATTTTCTCATTGTCTTTTTGTAAATGATGCTAGAAAATCCTACGACCCCTTCATGGAAATTCTCTTCCCTCATGAAAAATTCCTGCATGGAAAGATCCTCCCACTTAACCTGCCCCCCCTCCCAACCCACCCTAAACCCAACACAAAAAAAGTCCCCCCCAAACGTCTGTACACTTCATAATTAACAACTATTATGTGTAACAATGGTCAAAGTTTATAAGTTGCCGCCCCTCCCCCGGGAAATGTGGTGGATTTAGTCATCCCCAAAGACATAATTATTAGGTTTTTGACTAAGTTAAACACAATGGCTATCTCAAAATTTTGATCCGGTGACCTTGGAGAAAAACCTTAACCGGTGACCGGTAAAACTACACTTTATGAAACTTATATATTTAAAATTAGTATTAAAATGCAATTCTTTTGATGTAACTATTTGTATCAAAACTTTGTTTTTTAGAGTTTTGGTCACTATTGAGCCTAGTCGCTTCTTACTACAGTTTTTTACCACGAACTGTTTGAAATAGTAACTTGTAAATGAATAAAAGTAATACATTCTACTATAACGTTGAGATAGAACTTACTAATGTCTCAGGTTTTCCCGTCCCTTTTTTGTTTTTGTATTTTTTTTCTGCCCATCGTGAAAATTCAAATGCTAAACTGTTATCTGACTTGTAATCAACCAAATTCAAATGGTCAGCTGTTACCAATTAGACATGTGAAAAATCTAAATTCCCTTTAAATCCGGTCTTAATGTTCAGGGAAATTCAACAGTCTTTAGATATTCTGGTACAACCCTCAAGGAGCAATTAAGCCAATGAGAAAGGAGGAAATCTCGTAACGTATTTCAATGTTATTGGAAATAGAATTTGCTTTCATCCTAGGAGATTGACCTTAAGTTACTCTAATTTGACAAACATGTCATCTCAAAAATCTAAGAAAGTTGATTTACATGTTGGATTTGCTAAAATGTTGTCCATGGATAAGTTCAATATATCTAAGGACTGTCTAGTGTGATACGGAGTTACCATATTTGTTAGTACAGAGAGCTAAGTTTCTCAAACCGTTTTTTTGCCAGTGAGAGTAGGATATAATTTTTATGGGAACAGCTAATGGTTTTATTGTAGCTCTGCCTTGCGAAGTTTTGATTTAGCAGCCAAAAACAGTATGTGCATACTGCTACTACGACTACTATTAGTAGTGAGGGTAAATGTATTAAGATGAAGCTTTCAGAAAATTTTGAGGAGGATATCAAACTAAACCAAAACACACGACGTGAATGTAGGTTTTCAAACAAGCGTACCAGCAATATTCGAGGAACAACTTACGGTATTAAGTTTAAGACTCAGGGACATGTTGAGGGTGTCTTGGAGTAATCAAAGGTACTATGTGCATAGTGCACTAGGGAGATTTTTAATTTGACATGGATGTTACAAAGGTATATCCCAAAATATATTTGGGATGGCTGAAGGTATTAGGGTGAATCTTTCAGTGGACACTGGTCTGTATGTGCTACTTTTACTACGTGGATATACCACTTGGAATTGTATATGGATGTACCACTTGGCACTTGTTAATACTATTAACACTATTACCTATACTACAACTAGTATTACTCTAATATTGCTGCTACCACTACTTCTACTACTATTACTATTGAACTAAATCAAAAGAGTTTAAGTGGGTCCATGCTGTCCAGATGGCAGAGATACAATATCTTAGGAGTGGAATAGAGCTATAAGTTGAAAATTTCAGGAAAAGTCAAGGGGTATGTAAAACTTATCAAAATAAACTGTTTGCATCCAGGTTGTCAAAAGAGTATTTTTGTAAAATCCCAGGAAAAACTAAGGGTATTACGTTAGACCTTAAGGTTATGTTTCTAGGGATGGCAAACTAAATCAGAAGACAATATTTACGTCCAGTTAAAACCAAGGGACACATCTGCGATATCTCAGGAATGGCTAAGGGTATTAAGTTCAAATTTTCGGGGCTTTGGAGACGAAAAATGAAAAAAAAAATGAACTATTTTCATATAAAAAGGGTGTATCTACGATACTTTAGGAAAGGTCAAGGGAATTAAGTTGAAATTTTCAGGCCATGTAGAAGGGAATATTTGATTAATATTTGTCTATACTTTAGGTTGTAACACGATGGAGGTATTCATCAATCGAGGGTATTATAATACAACTCATATTAAAAATTGTTGCAAAGCATTGTCCAACACATAAATAGTAAGCCAAAATCTGGATTCTTATAGCAAAAACTGAAAAGATTAAAAATATTCTTAAATTTACTAGTGGAAAATTAGATGTCAATTAAATGGATCAAAAATTATGTAAAAAAAAATTCCACAAAAGAAGTTTTTCTAAGAGAACCAAAGGGCCACGTCAAACCAAAGATTTCTAATCATTTGGGTTTCATTTATTCATTGATAGAGATTTATGTCAGCTTTCGACTTGAAAAAAATATCATTTAACTTTACTTTTGCTAAGTCTAAGTCTTTGTTCTTCTTTGAAAAACATTTTTGTGTAAAAAAATGTTTTTAATTACTAACTAATATAATTGTAATTCCTTCTTACTGCTTGGTCATATACAGCCAAAAGCAACTTTTTTTTAGATTAAGCCACGATCTACTTAATAATTATTAATTATTACATTTATCTCTTCAGTTTGGTGAGCTTCCGTTCCACTTCATTAGATCAAAAAGGTTTGACGATTTGTTTAACCACGTCCTATTTAACTATAAATGGTTACATGCGAAATTGGCGGCATGTCCACTACAGGCGGTCTTGAGTGACTTTGATGATGCTTTTGTCCATATTCAGGATCCACACATAAAAAGGTAAGTTTGTTATTTGACCATTAGACTTAAAGTAACAAGGATATAAAAATAAAATATTTCTGCCCTCTTGACCAATAACTGGTCCATTAATACCTTAAAACTGCGATTTTCCATGATATTTCCTTTGATTTTACCAAAATTATGAAGTTTTTACGATAGTACCACATTTTTGTCTTCTTACTCACGTTTAACCTTAAAAACAAAGGACAATTTTTGTTCCCATAGACTACTTCGCCTTCAAAGAAATGCAGCACCTTCTTATGTTGCTTAGTGTCATATTTTTGGCTTATTTTTTCTGATGTTTCAGTCACCGTTCTTCTTCTTTTTTTAATTTGTCCTCACTGCTACCAAAAACTCTATAACTGCATATGGTGGTCTTTTTCATAAGAAATTGGGGCCTTACTGTTTTGTAACTTTTTGGAATGTGGTGGTGTAAATTTCCACTAAACGAGTTCAAACCATTATATTCTTTTTCAATGTCCTTGGTGGGTTAAAGAAATTGTCATGTTCTCACACTAGATGTTTTATAAATCTAATTTTGAAGGAGGAGGAGAGATGTTTGGGCTATCACGAAGACTTGGTCTTTTAAGTGAGATTTTTAGGTACAAGGAAATTAGACTAGTTGCAATACAAACACCACCTTTGGGGAAGAAATTTAATTCTTTAAGTTAAGATCAGAATGCTAACACTGCCATTTCAGAAAGAGAGAGATATAAATTCGTTCATCTTAAAAATATCATATAAAACCGTGTGCAAAAATTATCCAGTTAGGGATAGATGGTGTTTTGACACTTTTCTAATTTCATTATATCACTAGTCAAGACAAAAATTGCCCAAAATGAGACCAATGCCATTTTTGAATTTGTTTGATTCATTATTTACTTTTATTCATAATTCAGGCTCTACTAGTACTATCGACCATGTTTTAACCAACGCAAGACTATCAGGTTCAGTTCTAGTTGAATCAGAACACACAGTGAGTGATCTTCTTTACCTAAGTTTCAAAGTTCTATTCAAGCCAGTTGCCCCTACCCCCAAAAGTGGAAAATTCTATATTAAGTCGGAGTGGTGAAAAATAAACAGAGAGCTGTACGCTGCCACATCTGATAGTATTCTAAACGAAAATGAAAGTACCGTATAATTTGTTGCTACATGGAACTAAAGACCCAATAGCCTTAGGAGATAGTTCATGCAATGAAAGTTACAGGGACCACTGCTGTACCAAAGTGCAAAATTAGGAAAGGCGCTCGCAAACCAGGATGGGATACATGCCCCAAACTCAAAATTGCTAAACGGTGAGCCAAGTTGTGGTATCGCATATGGATCGACTCAAATAAGCCTAGAAGTGGGACCCTGTTTAATCTTTTCCAAAGAACCAAGAAAGAATACAGTATGTTGGTTGACAGAGCAAAGATGGAAAATGCTGACCAAGTATCTAGGGAAGCGATCAGTAATCCAAATTACATGTGGAAGTGTTTTAAAAAATCGTGTCCGGAAAGTTGACCTGCCTCAAACATTAGTGAGGAAGAGTGGGTTAAGCATAATAGTGGCGTCTTTAAATCTAAGAGTTTAAAGCTGGAAAATGACAGTGAAACTAGTTTTAAATGTAAATTACAACCCCTTCTAAAAAAAGCACATTTGTAATTGTTCCTGCAGATATATAGTGTACTATCCGTCACGCCGGAAAGACCCTGGTTTCGATGGCATATCTACAGAACACCTTCAACACGGGTCTGACTTACTTTACCTGCATCTTACCTTGTTATATTAGATGTGTATTGATTTTGCAACAGTGCCACAGTCTTTTCATACTGGTATAGTTACTAATATACTAAAAAAAAGGTAAAAATGCTAACGAGTGCTCCGGTTACCACCCAATAACAGTTTCTACCGCATTGTGTAAAGTGTTTGAACGACTTATACTTTCAGAAATAGTATCCAAGTGCTCGATAGATTACCGTCAGTTTAGTTTCCGTAAGAATTTGGGTTGTGCTTTTGCTCGGAGGGTTCCGAGCAATGTCAAATACTTTGGTCAAACAGTATCCAGGGTACGCAGTAAAATTGGGCCTTTCAGTACCTGGGTTGGTGCACCTTTGGAATTCAACTTGAGATAGCAGGTAACTAATTTTTTGACCCAAACTACCTAACTGGAATAGAACTTTACCAAGGCCATTTTCTGAGGGAACCAATAAATAAAAATAGTTGACATGATAATATCTTCCTGTATGTAAGGTAAAGTAGCCATCTACGTTTCCTAGCAAAAAAATTAATACTTAATTCTTATAACTTTACATATTTCCTCCTTTCGGTGGAAGTAGTGGGTTATATACGAAAAAAGACTTCGCCCTTATTCCCTTTAATGTATACTTTTGACTTCTCGTTCCTGGCATAAGTTTTAGAAAGCAAAGATCCTACTAGTACCCTTTGTACATGGAAGTACTATAATGTCATTTGCATTATTTTACCAATTTTTCCGTGCACCGAAATCAGCGATCGACATTTTGTTTTTGAATGCCGCTAAATTTCTCAGAAACGTACATTAACAAGCTAATGTTCCGACTTTGGACCAAAGAAGCTTGACCCAGGTACCAAAGAACGGTCTTTAGTTTTATGAAGCCATCAGAATCGCAACTTTTATAACATACTGTTCCTCTGTGGTGTTAGCTGGAGAGGGGGAGGCAGGGGGCTTTTGCTCCACTTTGAATTATTTTCCCTTACCACTTAAATTTTGAAGAAAAAGCAATTTGCTCCCCCCTCTAAATTTTAGTATATTGACGCAAAAATTGCTTCCTTTCTCTTTGTTACTTTAAAGGGGCAAAGGCAGGTCTCTGTTTGGCATCTTCCACAAAACGAAATTCAGAATGCCAACTTCAGTTGGAGTTGAGATTGGTGTTAATTTTCGAGTCTAGTGAACTGAAAAAAACTCATCCAAAGAAGCTACTTTTTCCATATTACGGCTGAAAATAGAACAGCTAAAAATAATGGGTCTCGGAAAATTTAGGTTTTCATATTTACCAAAAATACAAAATGAAGGTTGATTTTAAGTCTAGCCAGTGAAGATCGTAACCCAGTGATTTTGTAAGTCACCAAGTTCTAAAGTATGTAAGCCGATACTTGCATTCTGTTTTTAATGGAAAAGTGAAAAAATTAAGAACAAGATTAAAAAAATTATTAACTTTTTGTTGAGAATTGTGGTCAACTTTGCTTATATAATGTAGAAAATTGAGATACGAGAAAATGGTGATAATTCCCCTGCGTGACAATTTTTTCCATGACCGCTAATAAAGTTCTTAAAGTTTATAGTGAAAATACAATTTGCATGGATAATTTTGCCCTTTATCCTTTATGCCCTTTAAATTTGTCCATAATATCTTAATCATATAAGTATTACTTTTTTAGGCAAATAACATTGGTTGCAGACGCACTGCGATTAGGAGGTGCCATTTTGAGCCATTACCCGGATATGCTTGCCCCTCAGCTTTTAAGCAGACTCCTTCCCGAGTCAATGGGCCATAACTTAGTCAAAGCACTGTTGAAGCAATGTGACCTGGAAGGACCTCAAGATTGTGCACTTATCCCTGTTGCACACTGTTTGCATACTCCAGGGGGACCACTAAAGGTAAAAGATGGATCTAAATAATCACTAGAGCTTTTAGCTTCAGCTTTTTAAGTCGGTAGAAAAATTTGGAGTTGGAGATGTCTCGAGTCTGAAAAAAATATATATGCTCTTTGATATTAAGACCGTTTTTAGGCATTTAGGAAAAGGCCTTTAATACTTTTCTTTGTCGATTCTTCTCCCTCTACTCTCGGTGACTCTAAAATTCAGTGCAAATATTGAACTCAGTCTTACACCAGGCATCATGATTTTGGTTTTCTCGTTAATCCTTCTAGATTTCCTATTAGTGAATTTGATTTTAACAAAACTGGAACTATAGATGTTTTTTAGAAGAAGAAGAAGATCAGTATGCATTTTCTATGGTATTATGAAAGATATATTGTTGTGCGGTCAATACTATTCAAAGATACTAAATGTGATCACTAGCCTCAGCCCTGTTTTGTACAATTCTCCTTCGGACATTCTGCCAGACAAACAGCAAGTAACACCGATGGAGATATATTAACCGCTTAAATACTGTAGAGGGGACAGACATTTCTCACTACAAAGACTGCTTGCAGCTGACCACAGCTTAGATATAAAGTTCAGTTATGAAGACTCCTATCTTGCCCATGAGAAGCTTTTGGTACAGAGCTCTGAACTTGGCGCCTCCTCCAAGCCCGCGCTCCGACGCGTAGATCGTACTACAGCACCATAGGTGGGAACGCAATTTTGTTTTGTTTCCAACCGGCATGATTTTCACACAGCAATAAATTACAGATTTACGATTCTATTCATGACGTCAGTCCAATTGCCCCGAGTTTTAGATTCAGACTGCCAGTTTCCTGTCTCCAGCGGCTATGATTACTACCGCGCACTGTGTCCTAAAAATAAATCGGGTCTTCATAACTGTATTATATATCTAAGCTGTGCAGCTGACTGTGTTTAGAAATCCTTTTACGTTTAATGACAATTATACATACAGATTTTTCCTAGATAAAATTACGCAACAGATATGCATACAAGATTATTCCCGGATAGAATAGTAAAGGGCCCAGTTGAACTAATTTTCTACCAATTTATTACGAAGAATTGAAAGTTTGTCGGAAAAATATCTCTATAGTTTTATATTAGCTGTCTAAGTCTATTATTGCCCATAATTTCTGTCTCGTTTTTTTTTGGTACGAGAGCAGGAGCCAAAAATTTTCCTGCGGGACTCGAGAAATTAACACTTTTTTTGCTTTTCCAATTTACTTTCCTCTCTATGGAGAACGTTTCTAGTATTCTTGAGATTAGGAAGGCCACACAGCCCCACTGGCTCTGCTTCAAACGACCTTACTTCTGCACCGTATAAATTTGAGATAACTCTGGTTAAGCTTGACATTAGAACAAACGTTGGACAAGGAAAATAGTGAGAAAACTCAAAGCAAGTGAAAAGCGGAAAGAATGCAAATATTTTGGCTGAGACTTTCGACCAGCTGTCAATCTCTTATTGTATTTCCTTCTATTGCCGACGAGTTTCACCCTTTGTGTGGCCTAAAACTTTTGTAACGCAATAGAGGATTGGGGGGGGGGGGCTAAAAACGTCTAAAAATCTGAATCTACTATTTTTCATTTAAATATGTTTTTTCTCTAAAAAATAGTATTTTAATGGTCCGTATGCTGGACCATTCAATCGTATACGTAAATTTCAAGTGTATACGTAATTTTCTGCTTTTAATAAAATGCAATTTATTATGTGGCAAGAGATGCACGTGTTTTTATAGAAATAAATTTTGAACAATATACATGTATTATAGAACTGTTATTAACTATTGAAAACAACCCCGACATAAATCCAGTCAGTGTCATGTCGTGTCAAAACAAAAAAGAGGTGCTTAGAGAACATCGTAATTATTCACTAAAGTTCTTTATTTATATAGTATCTACTATCTAGGGCATTTTAAAATACTAATAGACAAGAGTATCTTGAAATATTACAGCAGAGAGATATAAAAATTACTGTGAAATACTGATTTCTAGTTTCATAGTTTAATGATAAGACTCACTCTTTTTTTAGTACTCCCTTGAAGGTCATCAGTTTGCAGTGTTTGGATTCAAGCTTACTTCTGACTGCCGTTACATTGTATCTGTTTCTAACAAATTTTTAACGTTTGACATGTCTACGAGTGACCTCGCAAGAGCAGTAGCACCTAAAATTAGGGGTATATTCCAAGGTCTGTCTTTAAGCCCAGATGACAAATATGCTTCTGCTTGGACAAGCACTAATCAGGTAAATTATACTTAATTAACTTTAGAAATCACAGTCGAAGGAGTATTCAGGGGACAAGCACGTTGGCAAGAACTAATGTCAATGGAGAAAAGAGCCAAATTTGAGGATATATATATATATATATATATATATATATATATATATATATATATATATATATATATATATATATATATATATATATATATATATATATAAAAGATGCTACAGTGAGTTTTTGGTAGTAGTAGCAGTAGTTTTAGTGTATTTTTTCTGTAAGCTATTAAAAAATGTTCGTTTGGTATATACCAGGCCTTCTTAAACTATTGTTTACGACCACAAATTGAGTCACGTATCGAAATTCCATGGTAGGGTGAGATTTTAATGTCAAATATTTAAATACACGATGTATAACATCTAGATGTGTATTTGTGTAGAGTCATACTCACATACCTGCACACAAACAAAGGTTGGAATGCGCGTGCACACGTGTAGCGAGACAATGATTCAATAACACTGACTGTAATGACAGTAATGTGAACTATTGTAGTATTGGGGTTCTTCTTTAAGTTGCCATTTTGGCTTATTACTCGCCAGACTGGCTTATTCTGATGGTGACTGGTGGGAAAATTTTTTAATTTACTCGCCGGCTTAAGTGACAGGCAAAAATATTCGTTTTAAATAATTTTTTTAAGCTACTCATTATGATTAAATCACTTTTAATCACTGCTATACTCACCGAGAGGCCCTTGCAGCAAAGGTTAGGCTAGCTAGGTAGTCAAGTTAGCTAATTAGGTTAACCTGGTAGTTAAGTACTTTATCTATTAAAATTTTATGCTAAATAAACGAATCAAATTGAAGCACATATTAAAGTATATGGTTTTGAATCTTTGAATATTCAATCGCATAATAATCATCCGATAGCACCTCAATGCCCTTTTCGATTATTCTTTTGCGCAAATTAGAGTAGTGGTAAACCAATTTACTTTTAAATTTAATATATTTATATTCTTTATATTTTAAATTCTTTATATTTCGATTAAGTTTATTTATATGCTATAGATCTCGAAGAATACAAATATCAAGACCTAATTCAAACCAAAAACTGTTTAGAAAGAAAAATGGACAGAATACATTGTCTGCAAGTAATGATAAAGACGATATCGTAGAAGTAGATGACTTAGACCATAATTTTGCGAATTTAGTTATCTTTGAAGATTTTTAACAAAAAAGGATCAGAAAAACGTTGAAGATTTATTCGTGAGAGATAGAAAACAAAATGTGCCAATAATATATTTCTGAGAGCTATTTTGATAGCCTAGAAAGTACAATTAAAATGTAATTATTTTACACTTTATAAATTTTCTAATCAAAGCGAAAAAAGATAAATTTCTAAAGATTAAATTTCTTTTTTTTTTAGTGGTTGATCTGAAAACAAATAAAGAAGCTCTAAAATATAGAAAAGAACTTTGACATACCACTATGAAAGAATAAATTTGGTTAATAAACCTATTTGTATGATAAATGAATAAAATTGAAAGTTTAGGAAATAAAACCAGTAAAGATTACAGTGAAAGTAGAATACTCGATGATATTATATAATTATTGATAAAATATAATAATATATGACTTAATACTTAATGGATAGTTCGAAGTCAATATGTACATAACTATTATTATCTTTCCCTTTTCTTTCAGTAACCTTTGTGATCATATCTTTATAATTTTTTTTTAATTACTTTTGAAAATCAGCTGCTGTAGAATGTTTTATCAATAAAACTAATTCACAAATTAATAATGAAATAATAAGCAAATAATATAAATATTTTAAGAATTTTTTTGCTGTACTTAGTTTCTCCGAATTGAATACAGACTAAATCTTAGAGAGAGTCGTGAAAAATTGCTGTGTTATTTTTTGTGCAGAGAACCAAGCTACATGCGCCATATCTATTCAAACTGTGAGTTCTGAGTTCTGAGTTTGAGTTCTGAGTTCTTTATTTAACATTAAAATCCATAAACAAAAAAATTACTTCAGGACCATCTCCCCCATAAGGCTCCATGGCCGGGAAAGAACAGGGGAGAAAAAAATACCAACAACAAAAACATATAAACAAAAACCAAAAATTGAGTCACCCACCTTAATAATCTCCAAAAAATGACAAGCTAGGCAGGGAGTAGCACATGATTTCACCAACTCAATTAAATCTCCAACTCAACCCAGAGACATCAACTCCAAGGGAAACCGGAATAAAAAATAAAGACAAAAAAAAAAAACAAACAAACAAAATTATTTACTAGCTAGAAAATCTCTAACATAATTTTTGAACATGCCAAACGAGTGGCAGCTTCGTACGAACTCTGGGAGCGTGTTCCAGATCCTGTTGCAAGCTGTCAGAGGGTTGAAGTCAGACCTCACTGATGGTGTGTGAAGAACCATTAAATTTTTGGAACTGCGGAGATGATAAGTCGATTGATCAGAAACAAAAGATATATTATTACATAGGA
Organism: Artemia franciscana; assembly: GCF_032884065.1. Lineage (NCBI taxonomy): Eukaryota > Metazoa > Arthropoda > Branchiopoda > Anostraca > Artemiidae > Artemia > Artemia franciscana. The sequence goes on along the minus strand of NC_088879.1, from coordinate 10,567,018 downwards.
CAGCAGGAAGATGGCCGTGCAACTGTAAAAAAACGAAAGAAGAACAAGAAAGAAAATAGAGAGATTTCAAATCAAGCAAGGGTTTAAGTGAAAAACGGTTAGTTTCCTGAATAAGAGTCCTTGCTTTATCATAAAGTTTTGAAAGTGGCTTCAGAGACGAGGGAAAAGTTGACATCCAAATAACAGAACAATATGAAACATAAGACTGAACTAGGCTGCAGAACAAGAGTCTAAGAATCGACCCTGGAAATATATATTTGGGCTTTCTAAGGATTCCAAGACTCCTGGAGACTTTCATTTTAATCAGGTCAATATGACACTTGAACGAAAGATTTTCGTCAAGCAAGATGCCTAGGAATCGAACGTAACGATCCTTAGGTCTACTTAGGGAACCTCTTGATACAATTATTTCCTTTAAATTAGGGCAAGCCTTTGAGACTCTGGAGAAAATGAGAAAATATGACTTTTCGACATTTAAGGCAAGATAATTTACATCAGACCACTGGATAACTCTTTCAAAAAGGGCTATCATCCTTGAACGAAGATCAGACTCAGTTCTACCAGTTGTGCCAAGAGTACTGTCATCAGCAAAAGCAATAAGTGTATCCAGTAAGGACAAACTCTTGTCACAGCTAGTAACGGATACTGGTTGACAAAGACGACAGCAAATGGTAGGTTTTAAATTTTTAACCGCATTAATAAGGTCATTGACGTAGATTAAAAAGAGTATCGGCCCAATGACAGATCCTTGTGGAACACCAAACTTTATTCCAGAAGGATTAGAAAAGTCCGAATGAACCGAGATGACTCGACCAGATAAATATGATAGAAACCATGAATAAGCATTCCCTCTTATTCCAATATGGGACATTTTCAGAAGAAGAATCTTGTGTGTTAATGAGTCAAACGCTTTTCGAACATCAAGAAAAAGAGCAGCAGGTATCAAACCAGAGTCAAGAGCTGAATTTAAATAATTCAAGAGAGTTGCACATGCATGCTCAGTTGAATGTTTGGCCCTAAAACCAAATTGAAAATCATGAAAAAAGAGTTTAGAATTAAGAAAATCAAGAAGTCGAGAAAGCATAGCTTTTTCAAAAATTTTACTAAACACTGATAAAAGAGATATGGGACGATAATTTGCAAGATCATTTCTTGATCCACCTTTAAAAAGGATGATAACACGAGCACGCTTTAGAGCACTTGGGAAGACACTATTTTCAAAAGAAAGATTGACAAGTCTCGTGAGGGCACACACAATGACAGGAAGAATGAACTTGACAACCTTAGTCGGAATACGGTCTGGGCCAGAGGATGAAGAGAACCCCTCAAACAATTGACAATTCTGGCTATTTAAGCTTCAGAGACAGGTTCCAATGCCATTGATTTAGGACAAGGTGGTCCTAGATAAGACCTAAAATCAGGTAGAGAAGAAGAAGGACTTACAGAAGAGGCTGTAGTTTTGCCGATATTAGCAAAATAGGAAGTAAACGCATCTTGAACTTTTAGCTCACCCTCTACATTTTTCCCGTCAATCACAACACTTGAAGGGACAGAAGGAGGCAGAAAAGATGGCCTGATAACAGAATTGATTACTTGCCATGTCTTCCTAATGTCTTTACCGCACGCAGAGAATTTTCTATGATAAAATAACGATTTAGCCCTTCGGCAAAGCGAATTGTAAACTCTTCTATAAGCTTTGAAAAGTTGAAGCCGAGAATCACGCGAAAATGGCTTAGAGCACCTGTAAGCCTTTCAAAGATAATTTTTCTTCCTCCAACTTTTAAGAAGTCCAGGGGTCATCCAAGGATTCAAAGGGGTTGTTCTTTTCGATGCTGGATTCGACTGGGGTGCATTACATGTATCAAAGATAACTTCTTTCAAAGAATCATAAAACGAATTAAACAAAGAATCTATGTCAGATCCATTTTTAGAAATACTCCACGAACGACCTGCCAACCGTGACCTAAGAATATGCAAGCCCTGATCATTAAATTTTAAAGAGGAAAAACCAGCTTCTTGGCTCCTCCTTGGCAACGAATCGGAATAATCATACATGGAAAAAACAGGAAAATGGTCTGATATATCACTCATCAATATAGAATTTCGCATCAACGTCAAAGATGAAAAAATATTATCAAGCAAAGAAGTGGTAGTGTTAGTTATGCGAGTTGGAATGCATGCAGAAGGTAGTGTTCCACAAGCAAGCATTGTCGAAAGAAAATCCAAGGACGAGGATGACCTCCGGTCACACAACATCAGACATCAGACATCAGATGACTAAATTTTTTGCTGAGGTTGGGAAAACAACGGCGTTAGGTGTGGTTCCTTCTTCAAGTTCTAGAACTTGGAAGCAGTTCCTCGGTCCTTCCTGTGTAAAGTCAATGGTTCTTGAGTCAGTTACGGAGCAGGAACTGATAACAATAATTTCGTCATTGAAAAATTCTTCATCTGGATTCGACCAAATTCCGGCCAAATTAATCAAACAGATTCTTCCCTCAATTATTACACCACTGTGCCACTTAGTTAATCAGTCATTCAAGCTCGGAATATTCCCTCAGCGTCTCAAGTTGGCACGAGTGATAGCACTATTTAAAGGAGGTGACCAGGAGGACCCGGAGAACTATAGGCCTATATCTCTTCTGTCCGTCTTTTCTAAAATATTTGAAAAGGCTATGCTAAAGCGTTTGCTGAGTTTCCTAGACGCGAAGAAGTTTTTTCATCGGCACCAATTTGGTTTTCGGGAGAAGTGCTCAACAGAACACGCATGTAATATGCTTCTTCATTTTGTACGACAGTCTTTAGACTTCGGCCTTATACCTGCGGCAATATTCCTTGATGTGAAGAAAGCTTTTGACAGCCTCACACACGAGATACTTATTGGTAAGTTGTCGCATCAAGGCGTTCGTGGAGAAGCTCTGTCCTGGTTTTCTTCATTCCTAACTGGCCGATCCATTGCAGTTGAAGCTTCTGATGAGCATATTCCAGTCGAATATGGAGTGCCACAAGGCTCAGTTCTTGGGCCATCCCTTTTCCTCATATATGTCAACGACCTCTATCGACTATTTAGCAACCCACGATCTGATTTCTGTTGTCATTTGTGCCAGAAAGGAGATGCTGTGGTTGAAGCCTTGGATACGCCTGGTCAACATGAAGAACTCTTTGCATTCGCCGACGACACCACCCTGGGGGCTGCAGCACCTGATGAATCATCTCTTATCCTCAAGCTACAATTGATGGCAGAAAATATATATCGTTGGTTTGATGCAAATTTGTTAGCTTTGAATGTAAAAAAATCGTTTCTTCTTATATTCTCCCGCATAGGCAAAAGCTGCCCTACAGTGACAGAGCTTAAAACATCTAAGGGATCCATATCCCGCCCAGCTGACCGGTTTATTCGATTCCTTGGGATACTTCTGGATGAAAATCTATCTTTCAAACGGCATACTGAGTCAATGAGATTAAAGGTTTCTCGAGGCCTTGGAATTATTCGAAAGCTGAAGCGAGTCTTTCCTTTCTCTATCCTTCGTCTATTATATTTCTCTCTTATTTACCCTTATTTATGCTACTGCTCGTCAGTGTGGATGTCAACATTTCCATCTGTACTTACACCTTTACATAATCTCCAACTGAAAGCAGCAAAAGTTCTTCAGTCTACCACCCATATTTCTGTTGAACTTCTGAAGATTAAAGATATTCATACATTACACCTCTCTTTCATTGCGTTTCAGTATTTCCGTGGAGACCTTCCATCAAGTTTTTCCGGGCTTTTTGAAATTGTTCGAAATGTCAGTCCTTATGAAACTAGAAACAAGGATGATGTGCTAGTGCCATCCACCCCTGCAGTGCGCTCGAACTTTGGTCTGATAGTTGCTGTCGGACGTGCCTGGAATTCCATTCCTGTTGGGATTCGACGGTCCTGTACCATAGGATCCTTCAAGAAACGGTTGAAGAATTTTTTAATCAAAAAAAAATAATTTAAATTATAATATTGATCAGTTATTTATATTGTTTAGTTATCAAGATTTAATTTATTTATTTAATTATTTAGATTGAATTTATTTATTTAGATTTGGGTGGTGTGAGTGTTGGATCCTCGATGTATATATATTTTTTTTTTTTTATTTATTTTTTGTAAGTAGGTGGTGCGGAGACCGGTTGTACTCGGGTGAGGATTGGTGAGTAGACTCTAAATATATTTTAAGTGTGAATGTAATTAATAGTTATTTATGTTTTGTTTTGTTGTTTTTTTTTTCCCAAATAACGGGCCATTGAGCCCTTTGGGATATTTTTTGTTTATAAATGGATGGATATTGGTAATAAAAGGAACTTGAACTTGAACTTGAGAGTCAAAGGCAGCATAGCAGTGATGGCAAAAGTAAAGAGCACTAAGGCTTCAATGTTTTCCTATTATTTACTTTTTTCTCAGAGCCACTTTGATTTTCCAGAGCAAAGTTCGATATGGCTCTTGGGACTTCTTTGATAAACTTCTTTTTCAAAAAGTTTCTTTAAATTAATCCAGATAAAAAGACAATTATTTTGAAATTTATTATGTTATCTTGACTCTTTTCTTTATGTCTATTAGAACGAGTCTCACCTTACTTACAGTATGTTACTAAGAACTGTTTAATGTCTGCAATGATTGTATGTCTTATACGAACATAAAGATTTTTTATATTACTTGAATCGATTTTTATAGAACATAAAGTACTCTTTTAAAGCATTACATTTACTAAAAAACTGTAAATAAATTAATGGAAGAACATATGGCCTTAATCAAAAGTGTCCACAAGATGTGGGTCAGGATGGTTTGCACGGTATGGTCAGAATGGTAGCTTTCCTAACATATAGGGTACATTTTGTTCATTATATATAGGATATAACTTGGCTCTTTATTATTTTTTTGTTAAAACAGTTTTTTTGTACGTAATATCTTTTCTTTTTCATTTATATTGGGTCAAAGGCTTAGATTGTGAAGATATGTTTCTCTTAAAGTTCATCAGTCAGTAAGGGAATCCTATGAAAATGAAACCGGAATTAAAGTGGAATGAAACAGGAAAAAACCAAATTCAGGGAAACCGTCCTTTGTATGTGTTCAAAATGACACATCTGAAACCCAAGAAAATTAATCTAATTGGGGCTTAGAAAAGCCATCTTTTACATCGTTCAAAACTACCCTCCCAAGAAAATAGTCCTGACCGTTCGGTTGTAAGTTGATTATAATAGGCCGGAGTACTTGTTCCAAAATATAAATGATGTTTTCAATTTATCGGTCTTAAAAACTTTTGTTTCTTTATAGATGACAACCTTTTTTCCACTGGAAAGATCATTAGAATGAAAATCTTCGTCGGAAAATCTCCCTCACCCAGTTTTCTACTAAATTGTTTCAATATCTTCAATCCTATTGAAAAGAAAACAAAATAATAAAATTACAGCAAACAAAAAGACACACATTCTTGAAACTGTGACAGGGACCTATCACTACTAGTACCACGCTACTCTATTTACAATATTGAGGGAAAATCTTTCAGGACTTTTAACACACATTTAAAAGTCCTGAAAACGGGATATTGATAAATATCCAAATTTAAATCATGGTAAGAAAAAGCTGTTGGTGGTAAGTGTACCTCCCTCCACCTGATAATCTTCTTTGTGGGGCTCCTGGACCGTGAGTATCCCTTTGGTAATTAAATAAGAAATTAACCATTTCAATTTTAAGTCTGAGGCCAACGTGGAATTTAAAACAAACATATCATCAATAAGAAGGATCTGCCACCTGCTTCTTTTTTGGTTTCCTGCTTCTTTTTTTTGTTTTTCCTGCTTTCCGATCCCTAGACTTTAATTTGCTTCTTAAACAAGCTTATTCCAATATTCAAATGGCGACTTTGTCGTGGAAACTTTGAAAAGTAATGATTCGATTGGAAATTGCAATAGCTAGTGCCATCTTTGATAGTCAAATTGATTTAAGGGTAACCTGACTCCCCCACCCCATACGTCCATCATTTCCCAAAATACATCAAAGAAAAATTCTGAGATAGCCATTTTGCTCCGTGTAGTAGAAGGTTCGGTAATTATGTATTTTAAGATGACAACCACCCAACACAGCCCTCTGGGCAAGGGTTGTAGGTTCTGCCCTTGGGGCATCTAAAGGTTTAAATGCAAAGGACGGTCGTATAAACTTTGGAGGGGACTCATTGGATTGGAAATCTGAAGTTCTATGGCCCTTTTTAAAAGGCATAACTTAACGCCCCTTAAGGTCTATTTACGTCAAATACATCCAATAGAAATTTTGAGATAGCCCTCTACTCAAAAATAGTCCAAACACCACAAAAAAAGGCCTCTGGGGCTCACACAACCCCCAGAGTCTAGGGGCAAGGGCTGTAAGCTATGCTCAGGGGGCCAATAAGCTTTTCATGGAAAGGGGGATATGCCAACATAAGAGAAGGTTCATTGGATTGGAACTTTAAAGTTCTAGTTGCCTTTTAAGCGTCAAAATTAATGGAGGCCCACTAGCCCCCCCCCCCTTCCTAAAACACTCTTTTTACCAAACGCATCCTATCAAAATTATAAGATAGCCATTTTCTTCATAATAGTCCAAAGAACGTGTAGCAATGCCTTCAGGGTGGACACAATTCTCGAGAGCTCAGGGGCAAGGGGTGTAAGTTAAGACCCGTTCATATTAGGCTCTTATGGAACGGATGTTCATATCAACTTCGAATCAGATGTGGTTTATTCGAAATAAAGTTACAAGATCTAGTGCCCTTTTAAAGACTCAAAAGTGAAAGGAGGGCAACCAGCTCCTCCCCCACAAGCCTATCATTCCCTGAAACACATCCAATCGAAGTTTTAAGAGCGCTATTTTGTTAAGCATTGTTGAAAGGTCCAGTAATTTTGTCTTTGGGGATGTCAACCTCCATACAGTCCTCAAATTAAGGTGTGTAAATTTTGCAATTTGTTCATGATTTACGTATAGTATATGTTATTGAGAAAGGTATGCATTTTTGAATTTTATTTTCCAAAAAATACGAAGGGAATTCAGGTGAGCCTTTCAGAAAATGTTGACGAGAGTGCTGAACTAAATCATAACACGTTATATGTCTATGGTTCGTCAAAAAGGCGTATATCAATTTGAGTGTATCAATTAAAACTGAGTATATCAATTTAGAACTTTAAGGAAATAATAGGCGAGGTGATCATAACGGGAATATTTGTATACTATCATTACTACTACAACTACTACTGCTGCTATAACTACCACCACTAGTACCACACTACTTTAAATACAATATTATGGGAACATCTTAAATAAATCAAACGACGTTACTTGCAAGCACATTGTTAAAAGAGTGAATCTAAAGAATTGATTTGGTAATTAAGTTGAAGCATTTAGACAATGCTAGAAGGGGAAAATTATCGGTTCAAAAGGCAACATGTGCACGTTACTACTAATACTTATATCACTGCTGCGTTTTGTATAGGCAATACTTTAATACTTCTGCTGCGACTATTACTGTCGCTATTATATTTGATACTACTATACTATAACAGCTATACCTAATGATTCAAAGGTAAAAGAACCAAGAATTGTTTTGGGGGGAAGGGGAGTTGAACTTAATCACAACACGCCGTCTGAATACATGGTGTCAAAAGGGCGTCGTAACAATATCTTAGGAGAAGTTTGGAATATGAAGTTGAAACGAACAAGGCTTGTTATGGGGATGTTGAACTAACCAAAAGAAAATATTTGCATCCTATTACTACTGCTTCTACTCGTACTGCTATACTACGACTATTACTTCTTCTACTCATACTAATAGTACTGTTACTATTATTACTGCTTCTACTGCTACTACTGGCGCTAAGTATAAGGTTACAACTATTAAATCTATTGCTACTACTGGTACTACTGCTACTAAAATTAAGGGCATAAAGGCAACAATTTGGAAATATTGAAACTGTATGAGAAGATAAATCAAAATACACTGTGTTCCCATAGGTTGTTAAGAGAACGTATCAGCAATCCTTAAGGAAGGGATCAGGGTATTAGGTTTAAGCTTTCAGCATGTGTTGAAGGGAATGTTGAAGAAATCAAAGATGTTATTCACACACTGCTATTAATACTATTACAACTATTGCTACTACGCGAGCTAAGAGAAATAAGGTTGATGTTTTCAAGGAATATGTAGGTGGATGTTGAACTAAATCAAAAAGTTCTAATGCCATATCTAACAGTCAAAAGAGATAAGAGGGAAAGCAGCCCTCCTCCAAAATCCATCCAACACATCCAGTCAAAATTTTCAGATAATCATTTTGTTCTGTATAGCTGAAATGTCCTGTCACTATGTCTCTAGGGATATTGGGTATATTGCCCCCCCCCCCCACCCACAATTACGTAAATGACCCATTGTGCTTTAAAACTGAATGCTGCTTTAAAACTAAATCAAAAGGCACTGTGTGTATGGTCACCAATAAGACGCCTCAGCAATATGTCTCGAACGACTGGGGATATTAAGTTGAAACTTTCGTGGCTATTACTATTATTCCTTCTGTTCTTACAAGGTAAATAACACAAAAGTGTGCAAGTGTATCCAAATTGTCAAAAATCATAGAAACAATTTTTGACAATATTTTTACATTTTTGACAATAATTTTAATTTCGACAATAGTTTTATTTTTTGTGCTTTAGACTGAAAACACATTTTCTGACGTTAATAAATAAAACCTCTTGAACAATTTAAAGAATTAATGCCATTACATATATATTAAACTGACAATCCAGGGTCATTGTTTTATTTCTTCAGTACAGTTCGAATTATGTTCTAGGCTTGAGAAGGCAGGGGGGATGTCAGCACTACTCATTTTAATTTTTGCTCGTTTTGAGCTTGACTTGATTATTTATTGTAATTTGTGTTTGTTTTGGGTTTCATTTATTTATTGATGGTTAAGTGTGGTAGTTTTAAACTTGGATGATTATTCGCCTTTATTTCTGCTCAATTTTGCTTTAATAGAGACCTTTACTTTTTTTTAAAAAAGCTTTTTTCTGTAAATTTTTTTTTTAATTAGTTACACAAATAGTCAATTTTAATTCAAAGATCTTAAATAAATTTTAGTAGAATATTGGACCCTGTATACCTTGTTAAACAGCTTGTGGTAACAAACTATACCCTTACCAATGGTAACCAAGAACCTGAAGTATACGATTCATTAAAAACAAAATAGTCATCAGAATAATAAAAAGAAAATTCAAGAATAAATAAAACGGTAATTTCCAGCATATAAAACTTATTATTTGTAAAATTACATAAAAGAAGTTCTTAGGGATAAAAATTTGCATAAATTGGAAAAATGATGGAAAGACTGTCCGAGATCAGGGTTGGATCCAATGAAAACCAAACTATCAAATTCAGCATGCTAACAGCCCTGTTTCAAAGATTTCCCGAAGAATTCTCTAAGTCAGTGGTCGGTAAACTTATTGCCAAAGCCAAAGAGTCAAATATGAACATAACAGCAATAAAAAAAAATTAGGGGCCAAGTCTTCTTGTTTAATAAACTTTTATTCCACTAAATTTTAGCACACTATATCAAACTAAATTTTATACTTAATGAATATTTATTAATGCGAACAATGTGCTTGCATTTCCTTGGAAAGTTGGAGTAAATCGGGTTTACATGTTGTGGCTTTTGATTTTATGCATGATTCAAAGTTCTCATTAATACGAAGAAAACCAATCTCGCATTGATAGAAAGAGACGATGGTATCAAACAAAGTGATTATTTTTTGTTTTTATTGATGCTTGAATATCATCCTTGTCGGCCAACCGTTAAGGGCCAAAAGAAAAGTAGGTTATCATCAATTGGGTTGGGAGCATGTCATAAGGAAAGATTCAGGGGAAACAGGTACTTCCTGGAAAGGTGAAACGAAGGATGTCTTGAATTAATTGGTATGGAATAGGAGTCTGCGTAGCTATTTTTGACCTTAGGTGGCATGGTGCTGCAGTGAGTTTCTAGTTGTAGCAGCAGTATGAACATAGTAAGCAAGGCATGGGGTGTCTAGCACGCTGAGAGCTATCTATGGTAAGAATTTCTGAAAAACTCATCCCATGAAATGCTGGAGAAATGGAATAATATGCCTAATTCTTCAAAAATATTTACTATTGTATTCTAACCAAACTATTGTAATGGCTTTTATTTTCTAGATTCCTGATTTTACCTTAAATTCATAGGCCTCAATAAACAGCATGGATTCTAGATTGCTGCATCACATCCCCGTAATTCTTACTCACTTACCCTAATTCAGAAGGCTACCAAAATAGTGGCTCCTGGCCAGTGTAGACTAGGCATGACCAACGGATATTTAGCCTTGCATATTCAGTATTTGAACGCTGACCACACTTGGCATGCTTAGCTCGCTGCCCATGGTCCAGATCCATTTTTTTTTCAGTAAAGGAAAATAATTTGTGATCTCCCAGCCATAGTTAGCCGTTGTAAAAATTTGGTCCAGTAACAGACTAACTAGCCATTCATTCAACACATAAAATTTAGGGAAGGGAACACTAATTCCGAAAAAAAGGAAAATAAAGTGAACCCAATGTGAGCAAAGACAGTTTGTTAATTTTTGGACCATCTAACAACTATATCTGCCTTCAAGGATCAAAACCAGGGCCATCCAAAAAAATAATTAAAACAACATTAATTAAAATTTTAAATTGCAAAATATTATTTTTAGGGTGGATGCAGCGGACTTGTCAAGAGATAATGCATACGTCTGACTGGGTGAGGTCAACCCCTTTGTAACATAATTTGTTTACTTTTAAATAGCTTTAAACCAAGAAACCAACCATGGAGAGCCACAAGGGACCGAAAACAAGGGACAAGATAAAGGGACTAAGGGAGCCAAAAGGGAAAATAGTATCCCAAAGATGGCGAACTATCAACCATTAATATCATAAAAAAGATTATTACCGAGGTCAATCAAGGTGGCAACCAAAATCCAAATAATGGATAGATCAGAGCGGGAAAAAAACATCAAAATAACTCTACACGGTACGAACATGACGAATATACGTATAAATACACAACAAACATAACAATAACACTAACTGATTAACACTTTTGGCTTCATGACTTGACTCCTCTAACAAGATGGGGAAGGCGTTGATGGATGACAGCTCAGTATCTTGCCTGGCGGTATATAAACAGATGAATGCAATTTTCTACTTTAATGTAGATCTTCTAGCTACCAATTAGGGTTGTATCTGTTAGGTGGACGCCGACTTCTTTGGGAAAGACGGAGGGGCATGAATGGCTTGGCAGAACTTTCACTGGCAATGGACGAGGGGGATAGCGATATATCAAGGAGGCACACTCGCGCCTCTATAAAGAGGCGACACACGACAATGTTAAGCGATCTTCGGTTCCACTGGTTGCAGAGGGATGGAGAGGGTTGCATTTCGTAGCCCGAGCTCCAACTAAGAAACCTGCAAAATTTCATCCCCCTCCAACTTTTCCTTCATGGAGAAAATCTGGCCGAAAGTTTCGACCCGTCAACCCCAGCCCCCCTTTAACGTTGTCCGATCGGGCTGAAATTCACAAGTTAAGGTTCCCTACGGCCCAAGAGCTTATCCGCGAAATTTCAGCTCGATCCGACAACTCCTTCCCTGTTTTCCAGAAACCACGCATTAGCTACTTAATTAACGCATTTCTGTCCATAAGAGCCCATGTTAATTTGAAATTTTTAAAACTTATTGAGAAGTTATATTTACACACATGCAAGTGATTAGCTCAGTCGGTAGACCGTGGGACTTTTAATCCTCGGGTCAAGGGTTCAAGTCCCTTACGGGCGGTTTTTTTTCACAACATCAAAAAAATTTTGATAACACCTGGACAGCTTATCATTTGAGATATAACAGAATATTAGCTTCTTATGAGCAAAAGAAACATTTCGGTCATTCTATCTATTTTTTTTCTATTTTATACAATGATTTAAAAGCGGGGGGGGGGGGTTCCTCTCCTAATTCCTGTACGAGGAGTACAGGAATTATTAAATTACATCAACCATGGATTGTAGAAAAACGTACAGAAATAATATGAAAAAAACTTCGTTTTCTTAAAGAGTTAAAGAGGCTGCGTCCCAAAGTTGAACCTTAAAACGTACAGGAATTAGAAGAGGCAGTTGGGGGCTGCCGCCCCCCAAACCCCCCGCTTTTCAAGACTCTTTTGTATAGGTTTTTGTTTTTTTGCTAACCCCCCGCTCTTGGCTTCGGAAAGGCCCTCTTTTAACTAAAAAATAATTGAAATGAATGAATAATGGAATAACTTCGAAAAATGTTAAACACAAGAGGACAGGAGAACCATTTTGCCGAAACTAGTAATTAGTAACAATGAAGTCCCCCCACAAAAAAAAACCTGTCCAAAAGAGTCTTTAAAAGCGGGGGGTTTGGGGGGCGGCAGCCCCCCAACTGCCTCTTCTAATTCCTGTACGTTTTAAGGTTCGACTTTGGGACGCAGCCTCTTTAACTCTTTAAGAAAACGAAGTTTTTTTCATATTATCTACTGGAATAACTTGAAAATCTAGCAGGAGCTGTTGATATTAAGGGTTATCGCTGGGGAGGTGGGATATGCTGCGCTGGACAATGGTTGGAAAGAGAGTTCGTAAAATGAATCACTGAAAGTCGATAACTATATCGAATGGTGCTGACTTGAGGAGTTGGAGGGGTTAGTTGGTTGAACGGAGTGGCTAGTAGGTGTAGATTTAACGGGGTAGAAGTATATGGTATAGGTTTGTTCGAATGTCTGACAGTACTATGAACGAGCGATGCTGGTATTACCATATATTCAGAGCCAATAGATAAGGGTGACGACCACATATCTGTTAATGTGCCTGATTCAAGCCCTATGGCTGTTTCAATGTGACTTAGGATTTGAGGCGACTCAGTGGTGATTTTCAAACCCGTAGGATAGGTAGGTAGGTAGGTAAGTTTTATTTTATCCATAATACAAACATAAATAAAAAAGACAACACTAATAAATTATTGCAGCAAAAAGAAAGTCCTAAGGACTTGTGCTGCAATTTCATATTATGATTTACATCTTATAAATAAATATTTAAACATATCATCTCATGATTAACCACCTAGCCTATCTTATATATAAAAAATAACAACACATGCACGTGAACAAAATGCAACAAAATAATCATATTAAATATCATTTACCGGTATTCAGCCCCTACCCCACATCAATAAACTGTAAAAAACAAGACATCAAAAACCTCCTGCCCTTCAAAATCTATTACTTAAATAAAATGTTTTGAATTTATTTTTAAACCCATATAAAGTGACAGACTCCCTGATGCCAGCCGGCAAACTATTCCAAACAGAAGGCCCCAGATTACGAACCACATATGATGATCGAACTGTTTTTCTTTGTTCATGGCTTAAAAGTTGTGAATTTCTTGTATCATGATTATGGTACTCCTGATTCATGGAAAAATAATCATGAAAATACTCAGGGCATATATGTTTCATGCTCTGGAACACAAAAATGGATGCCTGGTAGTCACGAATCTGACCAACATTTAAAACATTACTCAGGGAAAATCTAGCAGTAGTTTTGGATTCAAACTGCTCTTTTATGTCCGCAATCAATTTATTTTACAAAATCTAGATCCTTTTATAATTAGAGAAGAAATTGCTAGCCCAATGAACACAACCATAATCTATATAAGGATGAACAAGGGAAAAATAAATGATTTTTAAAATCTTGAACGGAAAAGTTTTTTTTACACGTCTCAAAATTCCTAGACCCCTAGCTATTTTAGCACCAATAACACTACAATGCTTTTTGCAACTAATATTATTATCTAAATAAAACCCCAAATACCTAATTTCAAAAACTTGTTTAATGGGTAAATGTCCAAAAAAATGTTATTATTATCATTAAGTAACCTACACTAGGGAACTACCTACTGTAAAACTGCGCAAACGTTCAAGTGCCAAATTAGCCTCATGTGCAACCTGCACCAAACAACTACCAATTACTGTTATCGCAGTGTCGTCCGCGAAAGAGGTCAGCGCTTCAAATCCAACATGTGAAGCCAACGAATTAACATAAATAAGATAAAGTAAAGGTCCCAGCACGGAACCTTGAGGCACTCCACACTTAACACCGAACTCTCTGCTTGATATATCTGATAAAGCAACTTTGATAGTCCGGCCATGCAAATACGATGAAAATCACTTTACACAAGTACTACCTAACCCAAGCCCACTTAGTCTACTAAGAAGAGTATTAAAATCAACAGTGTCAAAAGCCTTACGGAAATCTACAAAAACAGTTAAAGGAACCATATTATTTTCAAGCGCATTATCAACAAAACTTAAAAGATGGTGTACTGCATGACTAGTGGAATGTTTACTTCTGAAACCAAACTGTCCATTATACAAAATTTTCTTCGAATCCAAAAAATCATACAATCGTTTATAAATAACTTTTTCATAAATTTTACTAAATAAAGGTAAAATGGAAATTGGTCGCCAATTACAGGGGTCTGAGGGGTCCCCACCTTTATGTAAAGGTATGATTTTAGATCGTTTCATTTCCGACAGGAAATGCCCTTTAACCATTGAGAGATTGATTAAATGAACCAGTACCGGTAAAAGATACACCGACACATAATTAAAAGCCTTTAGGTTCAATCCATCTACACCAGAAGAATTTGATTTAAGGCTACAAAATTTTTTTTCAACTTCTTCTACATTACATGGTACAAATTCAAACCCTTTCTGCATGCTTGAAGGATTTGCTTTAATGTTGACGGCACAACCACCTCTAGACACTTCATTCTGTATAACACTACCAATTTTCGAAAAATAATCACCCACGTAATTTGCTATTTCCAATTTATCATGAATAATTCTATTACTAGTTTTTAAATTAGTTATACACATATCTTTTTTTTCACATCCTATCACTTCACGGACAATTCCCCAAGTATCTTTTATATTACCTTCCTTAATCTTCAAACGGTTTAAATAATACTCATTCTTTGCATTTCTTTTTGAATTATTTACATAATTTCTCAACTCTTTAAACTCATTTAAAATCATTTCAGATGGATTATCAAGATATTGACAATACAACTTATTTCTTTGTCTTATTAAACTCAAAAGTTCATCATTTATCCGTGGCTTTCTCGGTTTAGCTTTCTTGCAATTAATTTTATTCAATGGGCAATTTTTCTCAAACACAGGGTAAAGAATATCTGAAAAAATATTAAAAGCTTTTGAAGCATCATCCTTTTCATTGTAAACAACCTCCCAATCCATCGAACTAACTTCGTTTTTAAATTTAGCCAGATTAACTTCTTTCATGTCATGTCGAAGAATCTTATTTTTCCTTTTAATTTTACAATGTGATAACTTCTGCAACCAACAAAGAAGCGGTAAGTGGTCCGAACCAGAATGGATTAATACATCACACATGCTATCTTCCACCATAACTTCACTGACGAAAACATTATCAATCAAAGTTGCAGAATGGTCTGTTAATCGGGATGGGATAGAATTTAATGGGAAAAGACCGAATGAAAGCATGACATTAAGGAAATCCTAATTTCTGGCTTGAAGATCTAATAAATCAAAATTAAAATCACCTATGATTACAATTTTATCAAAATTTCGATTTATTTCAGATATTAAAATTGCGAATTCCTTTAGGAAAAAATCCGGGCTAGCACCAGGGGGTCTATACACCGATGAAATAAGAAGTGGATTATTATTACTTGTCACTATTTCAATAGCAAAAGTTTCAATCTTACCTTCAATCCATAAAGATAAATCTTCCCTTACTTTAAATTTTATATCATCCTTGATTATGAATGCTAAACCTTCCCTTCCCATCAATGACCGGTTCTTGGAAATAAGTGTGTAACCTAGAAAATTAAATAACGAAGCAGGACACTGTTCACTAATAAATGATTCACAAATACCTATCACTTGCACCTCACTGTCAAGTTTGTTAATTACATCAACTACATCTCCATGTGAAGTAGTTAAATGACAATTCCAGTGTAGAATCTGGAATCCGGACAGCATAACGGGTGCACTCACATCATCTACTGCAACATATTTACTAAGCCTTGCAGGCTGTTTATCGGGAAATTCCGACCGGCTTCCAACATCACTCGACAAAATATTATCCAACGAAAAGCGATTATTTTCTAACTGTAGTAATCGTGAAAACATTCATAAATAAATTATCCTACTTCCTATTAAAGAACTATTACTACGAAAGAATGTAAATACTGAAGTACACATTTATAACTAACTAAAACAAAAAAAAAATCAGATTAGATGTCGTCACAACTCCACAGTCGGCGTGTCCGAGCGTCATTTCCAGATCGAGCTAAAATACGGCCGTGATCGGACCATACGTTGTGGTTATCTAACCTATCACGAGCCAGTTGCAGAATTTCTCTTCGCTTCTTAGTTAAACTTTCTGACACAAATATACCTGATTTGGCCAGTTTGCTCTTAGCAGCAAATACCTTTCTAGCCACATCCTTAGACGAAAACTGGGCGAGTACCGGGGCAATCATATCAGGCCGCGTAGGATTCGCTGGTAGGGTAAATCTATACGCTTTAGTTAGTTCCGAAATATTAACCTGTAGGCCCATCTTGTCAGAGATAATATTATTAATGCACGATTTTACATCAGCCCCCGGATCTTGTTTGACACCACTGAAAATAAGTGAATCCAGCCTATCTTCCTGCTCAATATCGTCAAGACTACTTTCGATCTTTTTCACTCGCTCTTCGAGTAACATGAAGCTGTTTTTTAGCGATTTTAGTTGCTTTTCGATAAAATCAAATTTTGGAGAGTATTCGACCATCAAAGAATCATATACGTCAGATATAATTGATTCAGCTGAGTGCGGGAGTTGATTTTTTATGCGATCAGAAACTTTACGTGAGATTTCATCCCTGAGATTCACTTTTACAGCTTCCAATTCTTGTTGGGTCTGAGTTAGTCTCATGCTCAGGTCAGAAGAATGGTTGCCTATATCCGGGCTTGGATTTGACGGATGATTTTTCGAGAGATGTCCTGGTTGGTCGGTGCTGTTAGAAACAGTGCCCTTGCGCTTAGCACGATAAGTTTCCAAGTATGGCTGGTAGATTTCTGGGTCATTGTCCATTTCATAGAAAGCAAGCTTGGCCTCGTTAGTAGTTTTTTGCAGTGCCTCTGTTCTCTTTAATCTGACGTCGTGGAGGCTTTGGGTAGAGACTGTTTGAAAATCATGCGACTCGTAGCAGAAAACGGTGAATTTTGCTGTACCTGACGCTTGCTTGACTTCACCAATAATTTTAACTGGCCACAAGGGATAACCGTGAAACTTAGCAACCGCAACATCTCCGATTTTCCAAGACGACATCGTAAACTACTAATTAGTAACTCTAATTAACATGAGACAAAGACTTGCACGCAAGGGGGGCTTTTTTACGACCCCCCAGCTTCAAATAGTGCCAGATATTGTCCAGTTAGATTTGCAGCAGGCTAATACAAATCAATTTCCTGCATCCGATATGACACGAACAAATTTCCAAATAGCCAAATAACCATTTCATTTGATGCTTGCTCATTCGAGGCCTCAAATTGCAGCTGTGTGATAGCACCGTTGTGTCTGCCCCTAATGTTGGCACCTCCTCTCTAGCGACTTGGTCTGAAGCAAGAATAGACTGTACAGCACCTTCTAAAAAACAGAGTTATGTGAACTTTCTTCTTAGGGGTGAGGAATGGTTGGAACACCACTAAAATAGATCCATTTAGGTTTTACCCAGGAATGGGAGGTTGGAGATACCTGCAGGGGGCTGGGGATTTGGTGCACTTGGAGGCATCTGGTGATTTGATGCACATTGAAAAGACTGGCAATGTAATGATCCGCTACTAGGAAGGTCAGTGCACCGATTTTCAACCAAATCTATCGGGCAATAAGAGAAATCTTCAAGGAGCTGTGGGATAGAGCTCCTGGGTTTTGTTTCAGGTGCTGATGTGACCGATTGAGGGGAGATTTCTTCCAGTGCCTAGTGGATTTTATCATGCTCAAAAATCCAAGGGGGCTTCAAATTTGACCGAGCCAAACGTTTATAATATACAATCTCAGTTTTTGGTCCCGACCGTTGCATTTTATAATTCAATCTTTCCTTTAATTGCAAATAACACGATAAGGCCCTTCAAAATGAACCTCTGCACGTTTATAACCCATACTGGGAGATAGTGGTACCTTCAAAAAAACACAATATTCCCCGGGTTCAACACTTTGAACCGTGGCCTTCTCGTCCGCTTAACTCTTCTGATAATGTTTTTACGCGTAAATCCTACTGGAACTTTGATTAAGGGTTTCAGTCATTTTGGTCAACATATGGGATTTATGATTTTCCAAAGAATCATGGAATGATCTTCTTTTAGCAATATTTGGGAGGAAGACATGACAAAATGTTCCTTGGGGGTTTTATTGTATGCGGTATTTAGCCGATAAATTGCGAATAGAAGGTGTTCATCCCAGAAATCACGTCAGTCATAACATTTTTAAGGGTTTAATGTATCCCTTATGCTTGCCCATTGCACTGGGGGTGGTAAGAGGTTGTTCTAAAACGGGTGATATTTAACCGTGTATGAAGGCTATTCCTGAGATAAAATAATATAATAAAAACAGTGTTAACTATTCCCCTCTCGGGGAATAGTAGATTGAAATGGAAGCGACCCCAAAACATGATTCATTAAAAACTGTAAGCTATAGCAGAAAGTTAAAATCTGATTAATATTTCCAGATTGTTGTCTTGTCAAGTTTCATATTATTTTTCAGATTTTTTTTCCAAAAAGTTGGTTTTTATTTCTTACTCGGCTGCCTGATATCTGTGTTTGGTGATTGATCAAACAGTTTATGGTAATGAACTGAATGTAATTTGACCCAGCAGGAACCAAAACTCTAAAAAGAACAAATACAAAACAAAAAGAACTGTTTTCGTTTTTGATATTTTTTTTTTTACCAAGTGTTGCATCTCTTCTATAATATCTCTTCTCACAAGTTTTATGCATCTCTTCTCTTCTGCAAGAAGAGATGTACTTCTTCTCACGCTGCTGCTTTTTGAAACGTATTCAAACTATAAAATCATTGAGTTTCAGTGCTGCTATGTGAAAATTTACTTTTAAGTCATTGTTATCCTTCATCCTTGTGGTCAATTTTTTAGTTGCTCCACTTCTCTTCAGCTGAAAGTGAATATTTGTCCAAATGTCACACTAATAGCCAAATTTTCTCAAAACTGTTTATTCGTCTGTTGAAAGAATTTTAAAAGGGCTATTATGCATAAAGATGTACATACAATTAAAGAAGGTAATGGGAAGGCTGGAACACTGAACATTGGTAGCCTAAAACAGCCACACTACAATCTAGCTGCAATTCTCTATTTTTGGGGATTAGATTAGGACAAAGCTAATAATACAGCTTAATAATGCATGTGCCTGCCAGGATCCCAATCAATATTGTTCTCCCAGAAAATCAAATGGTGCTTTTTGTAGTTGTAGTATAGTAATCAATGAGTATCAAGCATGCAGTTGGGTATATATTATTCTTATAATACCAATAGGATCGGAGACAACAACTTCATCCATAAAGTAGCAGCAGTAAGCTATATACAGTGTACTTCAGACTTTGAATACTATACTACACTTGCAGTATTAGAGTAAATATGATATAGTACTTTTGATAAAATTTTACATATAAAATTATGGATTATGATAATTATGGCTAGTATATGGCTTATCACTGAATTAGATTACATTGTTAATTGTGATTCAGTAAACTATAAGTGTTTGTAACTGTAAGCTATTCTAAGTTACATTTGTTACTTTCCTGAAAATTTTACGTATAAAAATATTTTTTGCTCAAAACTTCATACCCCAAAAATCTTTAAAAGGAGTGGAGTAGCCATGCAAGATAACTATGATATTCACTATGTTTTAATTCGTGAAGATCGTAAAGGAGAACTGGAAAGAACAAGGGTGTTAATCAGCTCATATGGGGTCTCTTACTCAAAAGGATGGCCAGAAGGATATGCATTACTTTGTGATGCTTTGTTGAACAAAAATTTAAAATCTCTAAATTGCTTTTAAATTACGGGTGTGAAGTAAACAGTAAAAACAAAATGCCTTCTGATCCGCCACTTTATTTGGTTTTTGCTAGTAGTGGTGCAGAATTTGTTGAGATGATTCTAGACAACGAAGCTAGGATGATTGCAGAAAACAAATAGGGAGAAACTCCACTTCACTGCGCAAAGTTACTTCTAAAGCATGAAAGTAATGTTAACGAAGAACAAATTATGGTACAAGTCTACTTCATTTAGCTGCTTGCAGAGGTTGCTCTCAGGCTGTTGATTATCATCTCAAATGAAGCCAATGTTGTTGTGCATATACTTCCACATGGCACAAATGATATACACCACTGCACTGTACTGTTGAAAAAGGGAGTGCAGAAGCTGTTCAGCTACTTTTGGACAGTGGTGCTAATGTTGATGCTAAACGAGAAGATAGCAACATCCCTCTTCATATTGCTGTTTTAAGGGGAGAAGAAACCATTGTCAAATTCCTTTTACGGTATAGAGCTAAAGTTGACAATCAGAATAAAATGGTAAAATTGCACTACGCCTCGCTGTTGAAAAATGGAAGTTACCGACTATTGAGGATATTTTTAAGTATAGCGAGTCTTTTTTAAGTATCGTCCTGGCCGAGTGGGTTGGTGCGCTGGATTCGGGATCCCTTGTCTGAGAGGACGCGGGTTCGAATCCCGACGTACCCAATTCTTCGGTTTGGGACGGGGGTCAGTGGCGTGACTCTGTAAGCTTAGCCAGAGTCAACCCAGGTCTAAATGGGTACCTGGAGAAATCTGGGGAAGATAAACAGGAAGGGTTTGCGAATGCACAGGATGGCTGGCCCCCAACCCCCCATTGCACTTCCTGGCTGAAGGGCCAAGAAACGGAGATCAGCACCGCCGGTACGGACTGTAAAGTCTAATGCCGTATCCTTTACCTTTTTTTTTACCTTTATAGCCCAGACATTAATAATCAAAGCAAAAGAGAATGTCTTAAATTGCAGAGTGTGGCTATGTTAGATGGTTTAAAGAGGTTGTTGAGGCTCTTCTAGAATATGTGGTTTAAACCCCGAAGATGCAAATAACATAGAGTTGTTGCATTCTGCTGTTGAAAAAGCAGAATATGCCTCTTTCTTATTTTTTTTTAGCACTGAGGACGACTTGGCGGAGGTCTTTGTCGAAATATTTGCTTGTTTTTGATATTTTGCCACTGGCTGACAAAATCCTCGTTTTTCACCTTTTTGATTTTTGTCTTTCCATTTATTATCTCCTTGTTTTCATACGTCAAAAAGGATATGACAAGATTGTTGAAGACTTTTTAAAGTATGGTGCTAACGTTAATGCGCTATTTGGTCGTAGCGGGAACGGAAAAGGTTTAACCCCCTTACATATTACATTTAAAAATAAACAGGAAGAAGTGGCTAATTTATTGATAAGCAATGAAGCTAATATAATTGTCCAAGATGAAAATGGCAAAATTTTGATATTTTATGCTACCAAGAAAAGAGTTTGACTCTTTCTCTCAACTCTGCTTTTTAAAACAGTAAAAAACTTTAGCGTAAAGAGCGGGGCGTTGATGAGGAAGCAGCCCCTTTCATATACCGAAGTAATTCGGTATATAACACGAAATCTGCAAGTTTTTTTTGGCTAAATGGCTTTCTCATAGTTTTGATTGAATGATTTTGAGAAAAAAGGGAACGGTGGAGGAAGCCTAGTTGCCCTGCGATTTTTTGGTTACTTAAAAAGGCAACTAGAACTTTTAATTTTTTACGAATGTTTTTATTAGTAAAAGATAAAAGTAACTTATAAATTAGCTTAAGTACCGAACTTTTGTAATCTCATGTTTTTATTACATATATGAGGGGTTCATCCCCTCGTCAGTACCTCGCTCTTTACACTAAAGATTAAATTTTGTCCCAATTCATTAAGAATGACCCCTGAATCACAAAAGCCGTAGAATAAATAGTTGAAATACTAAAAATACTTTAGCGTAAAAAGCGAGGTATTAGGAGGAGGTGAGACCCTCATATGCGTAATAATTTCTGTTCGTTTTAAGTTTTAATTCTGCTCCTTACTTCCAGTTGATAAAACTTTTCATATTTATTTTTTCATTGTTTTTGTTTAGATAATGCGAGAAAATCCTGCGCTCCCTTCATGGAAATTTTGTTCCCCCACGACAAATTCTTTGATTGAAAGTTCCCCCAACATATCCCCTCTTCTCAACCCCTCCCCCTAACCAAAAAATCCCCCTGAAAACGTCTGTACACTTCCCAATAACCATTACTATATGTAAGCACTGGTCAAAGTTTGTAACTTGTAGCCGCTCCCACGGGGACTTTTGGGGAGTAAGTCGTCCCCAAAGACATAGTTATAAGGTTTTTCGACTACGCTGAATAAAATGGCTAAGTCAGAATTTTGATCCGTTGACTTTGGGAAAATAATTAGCGTGGGAGGGGGCCTAGGTGCCCTCCACTTTCTTCGGTCACCTAAAAAGGGCACTAGAACTTTTCATTTTCGTTAGAATGAGCCCTATCGCAACATTCTAGGACAACTGGGTTGATACGATCACCCCTGGGAAAAAAAACAACAAACAAACAAATAAACACGCATCCGTGATCTGGCTTCTGGCAAAAAACACAGTTATAAGGTTTTTCGACTACACTGAATAAAATGGCTATCTCAGAATTTTGATCCGTTGACTTTGGGAAAATAATTAGCGTGGGAGGGGGCCTAGGTGCCCTCCAATTTTTTGGTCACTTAAAAAGGGCATGAGAGCTTTTCATTGCCGTTAGAATGAACCCTCTTGCAAGATTCTAGGACCACTGGGTCGTTACGATCACCCCTGGGGAAAAAACAAACAAAAAAACAAACAAACAAATAAACACGCATCCGTGATCTGCCTTCTGGCAAAAAATACAAAATTCCACATTTTTGTAGATAAGAGCTTGAAACTTCTACAGTAGGGCTCTCTGATACGCTGAATCTGATGGTGTGATTTTTGTTAAGATTCTATGACTTTTAGGGGGTGTTTCTCCCTATTTCCTAAAATAATGCAAATTTTCTCAGGCTCGTAACTTTTGATTGGTAAGACTAAACTTGATGAAACCTATATATTTAAAATCAGTATTAAAATGCGATTCTTTTGATGCAGCTATTGGTATCGAAACTCCATTTTTTAGAGTTTTAGTTACTATTGAGCTGGGTCGCTCCTTACTACAGTTCATTACCATGATCTGTTTGAAAGCTAATGTAAAAGACAGTCCTGAGGTTTTTTTCAAAGCTCTTGAAACCGAATGCTTCGAAATTGTTGAAACTCTTTTGAGATATGACACTGTTGTTAACGCTACTGATAAGTATGGGTGAGCTGCATTACACCTTATTACGTTACCAAATGCTGGTTTTGGTGTTTTACGTAAAAGTATGTTTTGCAATCCCAGAAGTAATAAAGTTTTAGGAAAAAATCCTGAGGCTAAGCAAAAGACAAGTTGTGCTGCAAAAGTGTTGGCAGCTTTTATAATTCTGCTACTGGCAGCTTTGCAACTTTTTGAACATATGTTCCAAACCTTCGACGATGTTTCAGCAAAAAGAACAGCTAAGAAAAATCTTCTTCAAAATCTTAATATAGCAAGTTTTTAATCTTTTGCTGCAGATATTTTGGTAGAAAATTTTTCAATGGAAAATTTTTTATAACAAAGTTTTTTTTTTACTCAAAGTTATTTTCCTTGGGATGAAAACAAGGACCAAAGAGTATGAGTAACTTTAAAGAATAGGAACTGTCGCTAGACTGCAAAAAACATCAACACTATCAAGCATTTGGCAACACCTGGCAGTTTTTCAGATCTTGTTGTTTTTCTATTTGGAACGGAGATCAGACGCTTATTACTGCACTGATTAACCGAGTACTGAAATTAAATCATTATTTTAATTATTACAATGAAAAAAATATATAAATGCTAGTTAGTGATGAGGTCTTTTTTGTTGACTCTAATGGTAGTTCCTACTCTTGTGAGTTACAAATACTCTTTGACAATGATTGCTAGCTTATTCGGACAATTGTATTTTTCCAAAGTCTAATTTCGAAAAAACCAATGAAAACAAATTTTTACAATTATGAATAAAGGAAGGACATAAAAGTAGTTCTGTGTTTATTCAATTATTTTTCTTTACCGCTATAGGCAAAAAAAAAGGTTACAAGATAAAAAAAAAAAACAGTCCAAAAGACGTCAGATGCTTATTTTTATTCATTATCAGAAATATTTTTTTTGCTATTAGATCACTTACATGTTTAATTTAAATTATTATCATACAAAATTTATCTATCAAAGGACAAAATTATTCATGAAGCATGCCTTCAGAAAGAAGTTCTTGCGTTGCCAATCTTTAAAATAAACTAGATTAATCTGTACCATTTGAATAACAGCTTAAAACATTCTTTTAACCTGGGGGGGGGGCTGCATGATAAACAAGTCCTCAAGCTTATATTTTTCAAAATCGAGGGTAGAGGAGAAGGATAAAGAAATCTTTCTTGTTTTGTTTTTTAAGAGGAAAGAATAAATAACAAGAATTTCTAGTTTTCAGGCGTTTCGAAAAACTATAGTGGCAGACGTCAATTTCTTTAAACAAAAACTGTTTTATGATCCAGAAATAGACGAAGAATATCAAACTTGGATTGATTAAAAAATACAACAGTACCAGCCAAAGTGAGTATTTCTGTATTCAATAATGTCTGAACACCGTAAGCAGAGCAGGGGATGTTTATCAGGCTGACCTCAATCTTAACATTCCAAAAAAAACTTTCCTCCTGAGAATTTATTAGATTAATATGCACGAACTAGCCTCCTTACTATAGAAAATATTTACTATTGCATTCTGACTGAACTGCGATTTAATAATAATGATAATTATGTATTCAATACAAACTTAAAAAAGGAAAAAAGTTGAGTTCAACGGGAAAGAATGTCAAATGCTAAATCACCTGTTTGGATTTACGGTAGGGCTCAGAATTTCTTAACTGCGTTAGTTATCCTACGATCCCGCATTTATTCATTATTTTCAGTTTATTTTATGAGATTGAATATAAATATGCCTTTTAACTCTATTTTAAGTTTATTTTATGAGATTGCATATCAATATGCCCTTTAAGTCAAGATAGGCTGTATTCCAGCATAGTAAAGAGTGTATGAGAAAATGAGAATTTAAATTACCAATCTATACCTATCAAATACAAAAATAACAAACACGTAATTATTTATTATTTGAGAAGTATTTGGACTCAAATACTTAGTTTGATGTACATTCTTACATGAAAATCCGCATCCGCAACATTTAAAAATTAATGAAAAACTACTAAAAACCAATTAAAAAATAACTTTCGTCCCAGCCCAACCGTAATGGCAAATCTGCCACTGTGTCAGGGAGGGGGCACCCCCCACACCCCTGCCACTGGCTATTGGACGGACTATGAAGGTCAGTAAATTAACGTTTAAAATTCCAATTTCTTTAGGCTGTCGAAATGATATTTCAGGATTGTGCTGTTACAACGGGGCCAAAAACATAATATTTAAACTAATGCTAAATCTAGCCGACGTTCCAAATTTTTATTTCATTTTTGTCCTTATTAAACATATCAAGATTTAAACGTTTACATTGAATATCTTGATATCTTAAGATTACAAAAAACTAATTAAAAATCTAACTTAGTTTGAAACCCTGAGAATTTAAATCACCAATCTATACCTGCCAAATATAAAAATAACAAACACGTAATTATTTATTATTTAAGAAGTATTTCGACTCATATACTTAGTTTGAAGCACATACCTACCTGCATCTCTATTGGAGTTCATATTTTTCTGACAATTTTGGTCTTTAGTCGAATATTTTAGGATGAATAGAAGAGGAAATACTAACGAAGAACTCTAAACTGACAGCACTATCCATTTTGAATATAACAATTACAGGATAATTCATTTCTAAAGCTGGAAGCAGTATACACTGCAATACAAATGTCTGCCTTGTGTGTGCTTCAAAACTTAAGACTAAGAAGAGGTAAAAGTTCCATGTATCCTTCTCTTGGCAATGTCCCAAAATTGTCACGATCAGGGAAACCTTCTAGTATTATGTTAAAATTCCTACTTGTACTACCAAAACTGCTCCAAAACATATAAAAAAGCCTACTAGGTTAGCTTTGGCCAAAGAACTTCTGAGAACAGATTGCCAGGAATCACCAAGTTGGATGCTTCCACTATAGGCATACTGACCTTCTAACTTTACTCACCCTTTCGTTTATGGCAACCACTGCTGTCTTTTAAGCACACCGGTAAATAAGTTGGATCTTTTATTCCACGATAACAGTGAGAAACCACATGTACATGGCATAGATTTCTTGGGAGATGACTACAAATCTTACTCATCAACATTCTTGAAAAACCTGATGATATTTCATTCCTTGTTGGATTCATAGTCCTTAAGAGTATCATAAAGTACAGAATAGGTGAAAGCTTCGAAGTGACATAAAAAAAATGGCAAAGAGCAGGCCCTAGAATCGAAAAAAGACAGTTCTTCTATCAAGTTTATCCTATCAGATTTATTTTCCCCTGTTCTTAATCTGAATCCGTTGGATTGGACTTGCAATAATACAGGGGAGTACTGGATGAGTTCATGCTGAAGAATATTGTTTTGGAATGTCGGTTGTTGACTTTATAGTTTTATCAACATTCATACAAACTTCTTTTAGTTATTCCGCAGGGTTGGCAAAAGAACGTTTAGTCAAACAGTTCGTGGTAACGAACTGTATTAAGGAGCGACCCGGCTCAATAGTAACCAAAACTCTAAAAAATTGAATTTTGATATCAATAGCTACATCAAAAGAAGCGCATTTTAATGCTGATTTTAAATATATAAGTTTCATCAAGTTTAGTTTTACCCATCAAAAGTTACGAGCCTGAGAAAATTTGCCTTATTTAAGAAAATAGGGGGAAACACCCCTTAAAAATCGTAGAATCTTAACGAAAATGACACTATCAGATTCAGCGTATCAGAGAACCCTACTGTAGAAGTTTCAAGCTCCTATCTACAAAAATGTGGAATTTTGTATTTTTTGCCAGAAGACAAATCACGGGTGCGTGTTTATTTGTTTGTTTTTTTTTTTTTTTTTTTTTTTTTTTTCTTTTCCCCAGGGGTCATCGTATCGACCAAGTGGTCCTAGAATGTCGCAAGAGAGCTCATTCTAACGGAAATGAAAAGTTCTAGTGCCCTTTTTAAGTGACCAAAAAAATTGGAGGGCATCTAGGCCCCCTCCCACGCTCATTTGTTTCCCAAAGTCAACGAATGAAAATTTTGAGATAGCCATTTTGTTCAGCATAGTCGAAAACCATAATAACTATGTCTTTGGGGATGACTTACTCCCCACAATCCCTGGGGAAGGGGCTGCAAGTTACAAACTTTGACCAGTGTTTACATATAGTAATGGTTATTGGGAAGTGTACAGACGTTTTCAGGGGGATTTTATTTTGTTTGGGGGTGGGGCTGAGGGGAGGGGGCTATGTTGGAGGATCTTTCCTTGGAGGAATCTGTCATTGGGGAAGAAAAATTCAATGAAAAGGTCGCAGGATTTTCTAGCATTACTAAAAGAAAACAATGAAAAATAAATATGAAAACGTTTTTTCAAATGAAAGGAAGGGGTAGCATTGAAACTTAAAACGAACAGAGGTTATTACTTATATGAGGGGTTCTAAAAATACTTTAGCATAAATAGCGAGGTATTTAGGAGGAGATAAATACCTCGCTCTTTATGCTAAAGTATTTTTAGTAATTTCAACTATTTATTCTACGGCCTTTCTGATTCAGGGGTCATTCTTAAAGAATTGGGACAAAACTTACGATTTAGTGTAAAGAGCGAGGTATTAACAAGGGTAAAAACCCCCTCGTATACATAATAAAAATATAAGATTATGAAAGTTTGTTACGTAAGTTAATTCTTAAGTTACGTATATTTTTTACTAATAAAAACATTCGTTAAAAATTAAAAGTTCTAGTTGCATTCTTAAGTAACCGAAAAATTAGAGGGGAACTAGACCTCCTTCTCCACCCCTTATTTCTCAAAATCGTCTGATCGAAACTAAGAGAAAGCCATTTAGCCAAAAAAAAAGAATTAATATACAAATTTCATTTTAATAATTTATGTGAGGAGAGCCAAAACCAAACATGCATTAATTCAAAAACGTTCAGAAATTAAATAAAAAAAAACTAATTTTTTTAGCTGAAAGTAAGGAGCGACATTAAAACTTAAAACGAACAGAAATTACTCCGTATATGAAATGGGTTGTCCCCTCCGCAATCCCTCGCTCTTTACGCTAAAGCTTTTAATTGTTTTAAAAAGTAGAATTGTGGTAAAGAGTCAAACTTTAGCGTAAAGAGCGAGGGATTGCGGAGGGGACAACCCATTTCATATACGGAGTAATTTCTGTTCGTTTTAAGTTTTAATGTCGCTCCTTACTTTCAGCTAAAAAAATTAGTTTTTTTTTATTTAATCTTTTGGGTAGGTTTCAAGCAGCTTTCCGTGGCTTGAACTGTGATCTTTAAGAAAGCATTATGATTATCTCTTAGATAATTATCTACTGGGTCCAATCCTATTTTCTCTGCTGATACAATCCATTCCACTTCTAAGTTTCAAAAGTGATCACATTCACCCAAAGCCAGTTCATCATACCTATAAGGATGTAAATGTTCTTCAAACATACTAACTGACTAAAAATATTGCTGTCAAAGTCAGTCACCCCATCCAGTCCTGTCATTGAATGAAGGAAAGAGGATACTCTCGAGCAAAATGACAACGCCAGTGTCCACTTGGCAACTGTTGCTTTGCTTCGAGTTACACCTTTTAATTCGCTTTTTTGCTTTACTTTCAGATTTAGTGATGATTCTAGTGCTTTGTCTGGTGTGACACAATTCATTGAGCCAGGCGTCTTTTTCAGGGAGAACAAGCCTTCTTTAAATATTTCAATTAATTTTTGAGGAGCAGAGGCCATTTCTATACAAATTTCTAAATTAAGAGAAAAAATTACCTAGTTCTGTTCTAAAGGGTTCTGAACCTGATAAAAGTTGCTTTCAATGAGATAGCTAAGAAGTAATCATATTTTTTTCTTCAGATTTGATTTTAACAGGTAGCGACGTAAACTTGAAAAACTGTCAACCAAACTCACAATATAGTATTTTGTAACCTTTCAAGTCATTTTTAAGGGTCAATCACCCCTCGGCGGTATCAATATGGCTAAGATATGGATGATTCGCCTTTTAGATAGACTGCATACACATAATGTATTTTGTTTAGTTCCACATCCCCTAAGCATTCACTGAAAACCCCACCTTAATATCCTGAGCCTAAGTAGTAGTTGTAGTTGTAGTATTAGTAGTAGCATTGCTAGCAGTATGCACATACCGCCTTTTTCTTGGCATCTCCAGAAAGTTTCAACTTAGTACCCTAGCAGTCTCTGGGAGAATGTTGAAACTTCCTTTTGACAACCTACACTCAAATAGTGGGTTTTGATTTAGTTTAATATCCCCTCAACATTCCCTGAAATTTTCACCTTAATCTTTTATCCTTAGTAGTAGCCATACCCAAAGTAGTAACATTAATATTAGTACTACTTCTAGAGATATATTACCTTTTGGTCAATTAATCATCCTCCCAATCTTTCCCTGGAAAAATCAATGATACCCTAAGCCATTCTTGAAAATCACCCTTTTGACAACCTACATGGACATAGTGGTTTTGATTTATTTCAAGACTCCTCTCAACATTCCCCAAAAGCTTCAACTAAATACTATTCCCCTTTTTGAATTTAATGATTAAAACACGACCCCTTCCCCGATAATAAATATTACAGTAAACAATAAACGATTTGCATAGCATACAACCCTTGGCCGAAAGGATAAGGTTGGCTTTCTCCCCAAAGCCATGTGACGCAGATGAACATAAAACAAAATCGTTAAATTGGTCAAATGTTTCCTTATCTAGTGCGGATTTTACTTTTTGTATGTTTTTTGAATGTTTCCTATGTAAACAATTAGCTAATAAAATAGTAAATAATGTTCATAAAAAACGAATGCCACGATAAGAGTTGATGTTTTTCAGATATGTATATAATTAGGGAATTAATATGTAAATAATATAAATCAGTAATTTCATATTTATTATCGAATATTAAAGCATAAAAAGAAACAGTATGCTTTTCTTGCCTCAGTAGAAACATTAAAGAGCAGCAATAGTCCTACACGGTTGCGGACATCAAATCCAGGTAAAGAAATAGTTTGTTCTTAGATTTTAATCTAGTTTTCATAATTCTGCCTGTATTCAGACCCAGTGATTGTTATAAATCAAGCCTTCAATTTTTCCTAGATGTCAGGGTATCCTATATACTTTTGCTGAGTTTCAAAAAAGACATATGTTATTACTCTGATAAAAGAATACGAAGTAATGAATTGTAGCCCCCTCCCCCGACAAATCAGAGGAGCCTCCTCCTCTGATAAAAGAATACAAACTTATTGAATAGAATATATATTTTAAATGTTATGGTTTCCTTTATTTCTCCTTCTGTAGAACTGTGTTTGCAGATTCTGTATAGAGTTGGGTGTACTCCTAAGATAATCGACTAAAACAGTAAGAATTTCCGTGAATACACTGTAGTTAACTTGAAATGGTAGCGTAAAAACGGTAGCGTAAAAATTTTGTTGTTTGTTTTCGGTCAGTTTTTAGAAATGGATTAAAGTAAATGCCCGAAAGTTTTGATAAGTTTCATTAAGTTTAGTTTTACCCATAAAAAGTTACGAGCCCTGGAAAATTTACCTTTTTTGAAAAAATGGAACCCCTCTAAAAGCTATAACATCTTAATGAAAATCGCACCATCAGATTCAGCATATCAGAGAACCCAAGTGTTGAGGTGTCAGGCTCCTATCTGCAAAATGTGGAATTTTGTATTTTTGTCAGAAGAAAGATCGCAGATTCGTATTTATTTGTTTTTTTTTCTTTTCCCCAGGGGACATTGTTTAGACCTATTGGTCCTAGAATTTTGCGACGGGCTCCTTTTAACGGAAATTAAAAGTTCTAGTGCCCTTTTTAAGTGACCGAAAAAGTGAAGGGCAACTACCCAAGCTCATTTTTCCCAAAGTCACCGGGTCAAAATTTTGAGATAGCCTTTGTTCAACATAGTAGAAAAATATGATAACTATGTGTTTGAGGACGACTTAATTCCCTGACCGGGAGAAGGGCTGCAAGCTATGAACTTTGTCCATTGTTTACATATAGCATCGATTATTGGCAAGTGTACTGACGTTTTCAGGGGGATTTTTTCTGGGGGTAGGGAGGTCGGGAGAGGGGGCTACGTGAGAGGATATTTCCAAGGAGGAATTTATCATGGGGGAAGAGAGTTTTCATGACGAGGGTGCTAAATTTTTGAGCGTTATTTAAAAAACAATGAGAAATTATACAAAAAACTAATTTTTTCAACTGAAAGTAAAAGTAACATTAAAATTTAAAATGAACAGAATTATATGTGTATATGAGGTGGTTTGTCCCCTCCTCAATATCGTGCTATTTACGCTATAATATTTTTAGTAGTTTCAAAAGAACTATTTATTCTAATTAAACGGCCATTGTGATTCAGGGGTCATTATTAAAGAATTGGAACAAAATTTGAACTTTAGCGTTAAGAACGAGGTATTGACGAAAGGGCGAACCCCTTGATATGCGTGATAAAAATATATGAATATAGAAGTTTGTTACGAAAGTTAATTTATAAGTTACGCATATTTATTACTAATACAAATCTTCGTAAATAAAATTAAAATTTCCAGTGGGTTTTTTAAGAAAACAAAAAAATTGGAGGGCAACTAAGCCCCCCTCGCCCCTTTTTCTGAAAATCATCCGATCAAAACTTTGAGAAAACCATTTAGCCAACAAAACTAAAATTAATATGTATGTTCCGTTTTAATTATTCATATACAGTGAGCCAAAATCAAAACCTGCCTTAATTCAAAAACATTCAGAAATTAAATTAAAAAACCAAGTTTTTTCAACTGAAAGTAAGGAGCAACATTAAAACTTAAAGTGAACTAAAATCATTACGTATATTAGAGGGTTCATCCGCTCCTTAATACCTCGCTCTTTACGCCAAAGTATTCTTAGGATTTTCAAAAGAACTATTTGTTCTAATTAAATGGCCTTTGTGATTCAGGGGTCATTCTTAAAGAATTGGAAAAAATTTGAACTTCAGCGCAAAGAGCGAGGTATTGACGAGGGGGCGAACCCCCTCATATACGTTATAAAATATACGAATATAGAAGCTCGTTACGTAAGTTAATGTGTAAGCTATGAATATTTATTACTAATAAAAAGGCTCGTAAATAAAATTATAAGTTCTATCGGTTTTTTTAAGTAACAAAAATTGGAAGGTAACTAGGCCCCCTCCCCCATCCCTTTTTCTCAAAATCATCCGATCAAAACTTTGAGAATGACATTTAGCCAAAAAAAAATTGATATGCTAATTTCATTGTAATTATTCATGTACGGTGAGCCAAAAATTAGTAATCTCAGTACTAGTAAATCAGTAATTTCCAAAGTGAAATTACATCATCCATGTAAGGTCCCCAAAAGATATGTTTCAAAAAATATGAATTTAATGCCGGATTTTCAACATGTTCTACATAATTATTCGCCAGTAACCCGGAGAGAGGCGCACCCATGGGTAATCCATTTATTTGTTGGTAGAAAGAATTACGGAATTGGAAATACATTGAATACTTGTTACAAAGTTTAACCAAGGTCATCTAGAAATCTTAAAAAAGTATGTACACAAAATAATCTGTATGTTGTATTCACTAATAATTTGAAAATCATAGATCTCCTAAATTCTGGTAAAGATAAGACTCCAGTTACTCGCCAAAGATGTGTCTATCAAATACCATGTGACTGTGGCAAATTCTATGTAGGGAGAACCCACCAGAATTTCGAGAAACGACTACAACAACATAAAGATGATATCACCAAAGCTCTGAATTCTAATATTACTTCTGTTTCTTTTGATTCTGCTTTAAGAAGCCATGTTTTCGAAAATTCTAGCCACAAAATACTTTTTGAAGAATCCGCCATTATTAGCAATGATCAAGGCATAAAGCAAGTAGTTCGAGAAGCAATTGAAATCAGACTTCAGATTAATAATAATCTTTCTTTAAATAGGGATTTAGGAGTATATTCACTGAATGTTCTATATACAAATTTAATTAAAAATGACCTTACGAAATATTATATAAAAACCAATAGATATTAACACAGAACCTTTCACAAATAGACCTATAAGATCAGCAGCGAAAAAAGCTAGGCTTTAAAAGCTATAAATTTTGCTATTGTTCTTCTTGTTTTTGGTGTTTCTGATGGAAAGGCAGTGTGGTCTTCGTCGTTATTTACTACGCTCTTTACGCTAAAGTTTGACTTTGTCACAACTCTACTTTTTGAAATAATAGAAACCTTAGTATAAAGAGTGGGGTGTTGAGGAGGGGACAGCATTTTTAACATAAGGAATAATTTCTATTCGTTTTAGGTTTTAATGTCACTCCTTATTTTCAGTTAAAAACTTGTTTTTTATATATTTAATATGCTGAAGGATAAACAATGTCTAAGCCTCCATTGACCGTAAGCCTGGATTTAGAAATAAAAAATTATCATTGGCACTGCATTAAAAATTATTACCTATAGAGGGATAGCTTCAATGCATCATTTTTTTTTCCAGGCCCTTTAGTATGGAAGGAATTGTCGTTGAAACATCAGAGGTAGCTTATACCATTGAAAATTGAAAGTTTAGTTGCAAGCCAGAATCTTTTTTTTTGTAGAAAAATTAAATAAATAAAAAAAACAAGCTTTGTAACTGCAAGTAAGGAGCGGCAACAAAACTCAAAACGAATAGAAACTACTCTGTATATGAAAAAGACTTCCCCGCCTCAACGCCCCCCTCTTTACGCTAAATTTTGACTCTTTCTCACAACTCCACTTTCAAAATAATGAAAAACTTTATCGTAACGAGCGAGGGGGGGGGGCAGTTGTCCTCCAATATTTTTGGCCGCTCAAAAAGGGCACTAGTACTTTTATTTTTTGCTCAAATAAGGCCTTTCTCGATATTCTAGGATTATTGGTTTGTTATGACCACCCCCCCCCAAGGTGGTGGGGGAAAATATACAAATACAAACTAATAAATAAACACACTTCCGTGATCTTTCTTCTGGCAAAAAAATACAAAATTCGACATTTTGAAAATGGAAGCTTGAAACTTATATAAAAGGTTTCTCGAATACGCTGAACATGATAGTGTGATTATCTTCAAGATTGATTTACTTTTAGGGGGTGTTTCCCCCTTGTATGGAAATCAAACTAATTTTCTCAGGCACGGAGCTTTTGATACGTAACACTAAACTTAATGTATCTTACATATTTGAAATCATAATAATAAGCCGATTCTTTTGATATATGTATTGACATCAAAATCCTGTTTTTAGAGTTTTGGTTACTATCGAGCGGCATTGCTCCTTGCTTACAGTTCGTTGCCATGAATTGTTTGATTTAAAGATTTTTAAGCCGGCGGAACATTTTCCTGGTCTTCCTCAACACATTCCTGGGAATAGGACGGCTGCACAAGATCCTACGATACACTCTTTTGAGAATGTGCATCGACAAATTGTCTTGATTTAGTTTAAATTTCCTTAAAATTTGTAAATGTAGTACTGTGGTTGTAGTAGTAGTAGTAGTAGTAGTAGTAGTAGTAGCAGTAGGTATGTTGGTATTACCTTTTTGGTCAATTGATCATCTCTTTTTTATGGCACTTGCTATTTACCAAGTGACATATAGCGACCGCAAATTCTGTTGGTCTGTCTGTCTGTCTGTCGGTCCCGGTTTTGCTAGTTTAGGCACTTCTAGGTAAGATAGGACGATGAAATTTGGCAGGGATATCAAGGTGATCAAGGTATCAGAATGGGGGGACGGTTAATTCGGAAAAATAAGAAAAAAAGGTATTTTTAACTTACGAACAGGTGATTGGATCTTAATAAATTTGATATTTACAAGCATATCGTGTCTCAAAGTTTTTATTTTAAATCCCGACTGGATCCAGTGTTATTAAGGAGGGGGTAGGAGGGAAAGCCTAAAATCTTGGAAAAGGTTTAGAGCAGAGGGATTAGGATGAAACTTGGCGGGAAAAATAAACACAAGTCCTAGATACGTGATTAACATAATCGTAACGGATCCGCTCTCTTTGGGGTGGGTGGGTTAATTTTGAAAAATTAGAAAAAATGAAGTATTTTTAACTTACAAAGGAGTGATTGGATCTTAATAAATTTCATATTTAGAAGTACCTCATAACTCAAATCTTTTATTTTAAATCCCGGCCGGATCCAATTTCATTGGGGGAAGTTTGGGGGACCGGAAATCTTGGAAAAGGCTTAGAGTGGAGAGATCAGGATGAAACTTGGTGGGATGAATAATAAAAAGTCCAAAATACGTAATTGTAATAACTGGACTGGATCTGCTTTCTCTGTAGGTTTTGATGGGGGGGGGGGTTAATTCGAAAAAAATAGAAAAATGAGGTATTTTTAACATACGAACAGTGGATCAGACCCTAATGAAATTTGATATTTAGAAGAATTTTGTACTTAAAAGCTCTGATTTCAAATCCCGACCAGATCCGGTGACATTGGGACAGTTGGAGAGGGAAACCGGAAATCTTTGAAAAAGTGAAAATTGAGGTATCTTTATCTTACGAATGGGTGATCGGATCTTAATGAAACTTGATTTATAGAAAGATCTTATGTCTCAGATGCTCCATTTTCAATTTGAGTCGGATCTGGGGACATAGGGGGTTGGAGGGGGGGACAGAATTCTTGGAATCTGGAAATCTTGGAAAACACTTACTGTGGAGACATCGGGATGAAACTTGATGGGAAGCATAAGCAAAAGTTCTAGATACGTATTTGACGTAATTAGGACGTATCTGCTGTCTTTGGAGGAGTCGGGGGGGGGGGGTTAATTCGAAAAAACTGAGGTATTTTAATTTAAGAACGGGTGACCGGATCTTAATGAAATTTGATATTTAGAAGAAACTTATGTCTCAATGCTCTTATTTTAAGTCCCGATCAGATTTGGTGACATTGGGAGAAGTTAGAGGGGAAAACCGGAAATCTTGGAAAATGCTTAGAGTGGAGAGATCGGGATGGAAGTTGTTGGGTAGAATAAGCAAACATCGTAGATACGTGATTAACGTAACCAGACTGGATCCGCTCTCTTTGGGGGAATTAGGGGGGTTCCTGTGCTTTGGCAAGTTTGGTGCTTCTAGACGTGCTAGGACGATGAAAATTGGTAGGCGTTTCAGGGACCTACACAAATTGACTTGATAAAGTCGTTTTTCTCCAATTCGACCATCTGGGGGGCTGAAGGGAGAGGAAAAATTGGAAAAAAATGAGGTATTTTTAACTTACGAGTGGGTGATCGGATCTTAATTAATTTTGATATTTAGAATGACCTCCTTTTTCAGAGTTCTTATTTGAAATCCCAACCGGCATTAAATATCTGATTTTCCTTTTAAATCTGTCTATTGATTCACAGAAATTTTCTTGAGCTCTAGCCATATGAGCTCTTAGTTCTTCCGACCTCGTCAGAAGTGCCATATGAGCTCTTAGATCTTGTTCATTTCCTGAACGCTAAAAACTAATAAATTCAGTTATTCTTGAGTTACGCCCTTTTGGCCGCCCGTATACAAATTAAATTTTATGATTTAATTCAACACTCCCCTCACCCTTTTCTGAAGGTTCACCTGAATGCCCTTTGTTTTTTCGGAAAGTTACGGTCAAACTTTCATACCTTTCTCAATAACATATAGTATGTGCAGACAGTGAATGAATTGCCTAACTTACAGCCCTTGTTCTGTGGGCTGTGTGGGGGTTATCGTCCCTAAAGGCATAATTGCAGGATCTTCAAGCTATGCAGAAGAAAATAGACGTCTGAAAATTTTGATGAGATGTTTTTTTGGAAAATGATGGTTGTTGGATGGGAGAGTGGCAAGTCGCCCTCGATTCACCTTTGACTCTTTAAAAAATCGCTATAACTTCAAATTTCCAATCAAATGAGCCCCATCCAAAGTTTGTACGACCATCCATTCCATAAAAACCTTATATGCCTTGCGCGCGTAATTTACAACCCTTGCCCCAAGGTTCTGAGGGGCTATTTTAACCCCAAAGGCTTTTCAAAGAATCTTTGGAACACTTAAAAAAAGATAAAGGATAAAAATGGGCTATTTCAAAATTTCTATCGGATACATTTGGGGAAAAAAAGATGGGGGAGGGGCTAGTTGCCCTCCTATTAATTTGATTCATAAAAAAGACACTAGGACTTCTGATATCTAATTGAATGAACCCCATCCGAAATTTTTACGACAACCCTTTCTATAAAAATTTCAAATATTAACAATTGGTAACTAGTATAGCTAATAACCCTTGCCCTGAGGGCCGTTGGGGTTGGTGTTGGCGTTGTTTCCACCAAATATATAATTACTGAACCGAAAAAATATGCTTAACAAAATGGCTATCTCAAAATTTTGGTTGGATGTTATCGGAGAAATGATGGGT
The DNA here is from genome assembly GCF_032884065.1 of Artemia franciscana. Classification (NCBI taxonomy): domain Eukaryota; kingdom Metazoa; phylum Arthropoda; class Branchiopoda; order Anostraca; family Artemiidae; genus Artemia; species Artemia franciscana. Next base: position 10,529,217 of record NC_088879.1, on the reverse strand, counting down.
GAGGGGGACTTTTGATTATTAAAAAGGGCATTAGAATTTTTGATTTCCAATCCAATGAGATTCTTCTGAGGTTTATGCGACCACGTTATCCATGACAACTTATATGTCCCCGAAGCATAACTTACAACCCTTGCCCTGGGGGCTCTGGGGGGTGAGATGTATAATCCAGACATATTTACTGGACCTTTCAACTACGCTGAACAAAATTATTATCTCAAAATTTTGATTTGATGTAATAGGGGCCCCCGAAGCATAATTTACAACCCTTGCCCTGGGGGCACTGGGGGGCGAAAAAAAAATAATTGTCGATGTTGGGAAGTCTTAAAGGGATTTTTAAGCCTCCTGTCAAAACTAGTCATTTCCGAGTATCATTGACTATCTAATAGAGGGCAAAGACAACGAAAAATGGCCTTTGCTCCATTTTCAGAGGATTTATAATTTTATAGCAAATGTTTGAAAAATTATTGAATATTCTGAGATGGATTAATTTATATATCCACGCTTCCGGTGTTCACCAGCAAAGTATAGCCCAATGTGACCACTTTCCACCTTGTTGCAAGTTTGTATGTCCTTTCGATAAACGACTTGCTTTAGTTTGAACATCAGATTTATTGCATTCTATTATGGATTATGGCAGGGTTTGAGAAAATATTAGTTGAGTTAGAGCTGTTGGACAAAGCATATACATACATTTCTGAGTAAGTGACTTTGTTCTTCACAGAAGAGGTGTTTAGAGGTATCTCACTAAATATAGGCAAGGGTAAAATTCTAGTTTAGTGACTTTTGGCTATCTCGGAAAGGGGTTAGGTTAGGAAAATGGAACTTTCGGGGATGGGTCTACAGGCTAAAGTATATCCCGGGAAGGTATTTTGAAATATCTACCTCTACTCCCTCTAGATTGTCGTATATAACACAAAAATATGTGTGTTATAAAAGTGAAACCTTGCAAAATAGATCTTCTGCATGAATGAAGTACAACAAAATTATTTTCAGTTTCACAACTTCGCTCAATCCCAATTTATAAGGTTTTAAAGATATGCAAAGACATTTCCTAAATTGAAAAAAAACAACATTGATATGGCTCAGAATTCTACTCAAATATCAGGAATTGCATTTTCGGAACTATAGGCAGAGAAAAAGCAAGTGGTAACTGAAAATTAAGGTAAAACGTTGTTTTGTCAAAATTTCAATAGGCATAGACCTGTCATGTAGGCAAATTTTAGGGCCCCCTAGAGGGAGAAGGAGTAGGCACTTTAAAATACCTTCCCGGGATATACTTTAGCCTATAGACCCATCCCCGAAAGTCTCATTTTCCTAACCTAACCCCTTTCTGAGATAGCAAGAAGTCACCAAACTAGAATTTTACCATAGACAAGTTCTTAGGAATCTAGTTTAGAGGGGGTTCATGCTCGCCATAGGAAGTGTTACGAAGCCAGCGTCTTTTGTTCGTTTTGAGTGAACATAATCTAAATTGATAGTAATTCTTTAGTGAGGAAGGAGCAAATGAAAATATGTACACAATCGAAAGGCATTGAAGATTTTTTTTACATCAAACAAATGCTTTGACTATCAGAAATCCAAAGTTGAGATGAAGGAGTTGGAAAATAATTAAAACTGCAGTTATTGTCTTTTGATTTCATATAGCCTAGAGCTTAATTTGTAGCTTACAACATAATTTAGCTAGGATGCTAGGAAGATTGTGAAAAATATCACTTGGGAAATAAGACCTACAAATAACGTAAATATATTTAATATAATTCTGAAAAATTAGAAAAATGAGGTATTTTTAACTTACGAATGGGTGATCGGATCTGAATGAAATTGGATATTTAGAAGGATATTGTGTCTCAAAGCTCTCATTTTAAATCCCGACCGGATCTGGTGACACTGGGGGCGAGTTGGAAGGGGTAAACCTTAAATCTTGGAAAACGCTTAGAGTGGAGGGATCGGGATGAAACTTGGTGGGAAAAATAAGCACAAGTCCTAGGTACATGATTGACATAACCGGAACGGATCCGCTCTCTTTGGGGTAGTTGGGGGGGGGTGCTAATTCTGAAAAATTAGAAAAAATGAGGTATTTTTAACTTACGAACGGGTGATCTTAGGATCTGGTGATATCAGGGGGAGTTTTGGGTGGGGGAACATAAAATCATGGAAAACGCTTAGATTGGAGGGATCAGGATGAACCTTGGTGGGAAAAATAAGCAGAAGTCTTAGATACGTGATTTACATAATTGGAACGGATCCGCTGTATTTGGGGGGGGGGGAAAGAATAACATTAAACCCCAAAATCAGCAGAATTTATTAAGAGGGGGATTCCCCCTCCTCATTCCCACCTCGACCTTATGGTCGTAGAAACTTCGGAGGATGGGCATTTGATAAAAATTGAGAGTTCTAGTCTTTTTTTTTATAAGTCGAAAGTAATTGTAGACCAATCAGCCCTTGTCTTAAAAAGTTCTTTTCATACCTTGGCCTTTTGCTACCCCTTGGTATATTTAATCGGTTCTAAGCGTTTACCCCCCCCCCCCCTCAGAAAATACCCCTCCTCCGGAAAATACATCCTCACATGAAAATAGCCCCCATGGAAAATACCCCCACCCCGTGGAAAAAAGACTTTCCAAATTTGAGAATTTTATTTGATTTTTTTTTTATTTCCGTAGGGGGAAGGAATTTTGGTACTTGTGTATTATGCACCACTCACTCAAGTTTACACTGTAATAAAACTCTGGAAGAAACCGGTTTCTTCGTTATTTTTTTTTCAACTTAGCGATGTAAGTTTCTTTCTTTAGTTTTTTCATTAAAATAACGAAGAAACTAACAAAAAAACGGGTTTGAACGGAGATTAAAAGTTATGTTGCCCTTTTTAAATGACCAAAAAAATTGGAGGGCAACTAGGCCCCCTTCCACACTCATTTTCCCCCAATGTCACCTGATCAAAATTTTGAGATAGCCGTTTTCTTCAGCATAGTCGAAAAATCTAATAACTATTTCTTTGAGGATGAACTAATCCCCCGCAGTCCCCGGGGGAAGAGCTGCAAGTGGCGAACTTTGCCCATTGTTTACATATAGTATTGGTTATTGGGAAGTATACAGACGTTTCATAGGGATTTTCTATCGTGGGGGAGGGGGTCAAGGGAAGAACATTACGTGAGAGGATTTTTCTCATGAGGGAAGCAAATTTTTCATAAAGGGGGCGCCTTTATGCGCCCGGTTTATGAAACGATCAGAAATTAAAAAACGATCAGAAATTAAAAAAAAACAAGTTTTTTCAACTGAAAGTAGGCTAAGGAGCAACATTAAAACTTTAAATGAACAAAAATTATTACTTATTTGAGGGTTTTCGCCCCCCTCGTCAATGCCTCGCTCTTTACGCTAAAGATTTTTTAGTATTTTTAGAAGATTTATTTATCAAACAGTTCGTGGTAACGAACTGTAGTAAGGAGCGACCCGGCTCAATAGTAACCAAAACTCTAAAAAATTGAATTTTGATATCAATAGCTACATCAAAAGAATCGCATTTTAATGCTGATTTTAAATATATAAGTTTCATCAAGATTAGTATTACCCATCAAAAGTTACGAGCCTGAGAAAATTTGCCTTATTTAGGAAAATAGGGAGAAACATCCCCTAAAAGTCGTAGGATCTTAACGAAAATGACACCATCAGATTCAGGGTATCAGAGAACCATACTGTAGAAGTTTCAAGCTCCTATCTACAAAAATGTGGAATTTTGTATTTTTTGCCAGAAGACAAATCATGGGTGCGTGTTTATTTGTTTGTTTTTTTTTTTTTTTTTTTCCCCAGGGGTCATCGTATCGACCAAGTGGTCCTATAATGTCGCAAGAGGAATCATTCTAACGGAAATGAAAAGTTCTAGTGCCCTTTTTAAGTGACCAAAAAAATTGGAGGGCACCTAGGTCCCCTCCCACGCTCATTTTTTTCCCAAAGTCAACGGATCAAAATTTTGAGATAGCCATTTTGTTCAGCATAGTCGAAAACCATAATAACTATGTCTTTGGGGATGACTTACTCCCCCACAATCCCTGGGGGAGGGGCTGCAAATTACAAACTTTGACCATTGTTTGCATATAGTAATGGTTATTGGGAAGTGTACAGACGTTTTCAGGGGGATTTTATTTTGTTTGGGGGTGGGGCTGAGGAGAGGGGGCTATGTTGGAGGATCTTTCCTTGGAGGAATCTGTCATAGGGAAAGAAAAATTCAATGACAAGGGCGCAGGATTCTCTAGCATTACTATAAGAAAACAATGAAAAATAAACATGAAAACGTTTTTTCAAATGAAAGGAAGAAGTAGCATTGAAACTTAAAACGAACAGAGATTATTACGCATATGAGGGGTTCTAAAAAAACTTTAGCATAAAGAGCGAGGTATTTAGGAGGAGATAAATACCTTGCTCTTTATGCTAAAGTATTTTTAGTAATTTCAACTAGTTATTCTAGGCCTTTCTGATTCAGGGGTCATTCTTAAAGAATTGGGACAAAACTTACGATTTAGTGTAAAGAGCGAGGTATTAACGAGGGTACAAACCCCCTCGTATACATAATAAAAATATAAGGTTATGAAAGTTTGTTACGTAAGTTAATTCTTAAGTTACGTATATTTTTTACTAATAAAAACGTTCGTTAAAAATTAAAAGTTCTAGTTGCCTTTTTAAGTATCCGAAAAATTGGAGGGCAACTAGGCCTCCTTCTCCACCCCTTATTTCTCAAAATCGTCTGATCAAAACTAAGAGAAAGCCATTTAGCCAAAAAAAGAATTAATATACAAATTTCATTTTAATAGTTTATGTGCGGAGAGCCAAAACCAAACATGCATTAATTCAAAAACGTTCAGAAATTAAATAAAAAAAACTAATTTTTTTAGCTGAAAGTAAGGAGCGACATTAAAACTGAAAACGAACAGAAATTACTCCGTATATGAAATGAGTTGTCCCCTCCGCAATCCCTCGCTCTTTACGCTAAAGTTTGACTCTGCCATAATTCTACTTTTTAAAACAATTTAAAGCTTTAGCGTAAAGAGCGAGGGATTGCGGAGGGGACAACTCATTTCATATACGGAGTAATTTCTGTTCGTTTTCAGTTTTAATGTCGCTCCTTACTTTCAGCTAAAAAAATTAGTTTTTTTTTATTTAATTCTAACTAGACCGTTTGTGATTCAGGGGTCATTCTAAATATAGAAGTTCGTAACGTAAGTTAATCCGTAAGTTACGTATATTTATTATGAATAAAAACGTTCTTAAATATAATTAAATAAAAAAAAATTAACTGAAAGTAAGGAGCGACATTAAAACTTAAAACAAACAGAAATTGCATCGTATTTGAAATGAACTTTTAATTTATGTTAGAATGAGCCCTCTTGCAATATTCTAAGACGACTGGGTCGATACGATCACCCCTGAGAAAATGAAAACAAACAAACAAATAAACACGCATCCGTGATCTGCCTTCTGGCAAAAAATACAAAATTCCACATTTTTGTAGATAGGAGCTTGAAACTTCTACGACAGGGTTCTCTGATACGCTGAATCTGATGGTGTGATTTTCGTTAAGATTCTATGGCTTTTAGAGGGTGTTTCCCCCTAATTTCTAAAATTAGGCAAATTTTCTCAGGGTCTTAACTTTTGATGAGTTTAGTTTAAAACTAAACTTAATGGATATATATTTAAAATCAGCATTAAATTGTGATTCTTTTGATGTAGTTATTGGTATCAAAATTCAGCCTTTGTGTTGGTTACTATTGAGCCGGGTCGCTCCTTACTACAGCTTTAAGTGATCGGGTTGCTCCTTTTTAAGTCACCAATAAAAATAGAGGGCAACTAGGTCTCCTCCTCCGCCCCTTTTTCTCAAAATTGTCCAATAAAAAATTTTGAGATACCTATTTAGTTCAGCATAGTTGAAAGGCCGAATAACTATACCTTTCGAGATTTCATGACCCCCACATCCCCTGGGGATAGTTCTTTAAGTTACAAAATTTGCCCATTGTTTACATAATTTATTTGTTATTGGGAAAAATGCTTATATTTTTCGGGTGAAGAGAGAAGGCATATTTTCTGGTGGTTGGATTTCAACGAGGATAATTTTCCAAGGGGAGGGAAGTTTCCAGGGGAAATTCTACATTGGGAGAATTTGTCAGAACTGCCTTACGAAATTCGTCTTATGTCCTGATTTCTCTTTACCAACTCAGTTTTACGCGTGGAGATGTATGTTTATCGTCCTGGGCAAATTAAACAGTTTGTGGTAACGAACTGTAAGTAAGGAGATAATAGGCTAAATAGTAATCGAAACTCTAAAAACAAAATTTCGGTAAATTTATCAAATTTAGTGTTACACATCAAAAGTTAAGAGCTTGAGAAAATTTGCCTTTTTCTTGAAATAGGGGAGGCCCCTAAAATTTGAGGAATCTTATTGGAAATTACACCATCAGATTCAGCGTATCAGAAAACTCTACTGTGAAAGTTTGAAAGTCCTATATACAGAAATGTGGAATTTTGCTGTCAGAAGACAGATCATGGATGCTTGTTTATTAATTTTTTTTCGAGGGTGATTTAATCGATATAACGGTCCTAGAAGATCGGGAGAGGGGTTTTTTGAACGGAAATTAAAAGTTCTAGTTCCTTTTTTAAGTGACCAAAAAGATTGGTGGGGAACTGACCCCACTCCACGCCCCTTTTTTCCCCATAGGTATCTGATCCAAATTTTGAGATACTCATTTTGTTCAGTATAGTTGAAAGATCGAATAATTCATTCTTTAGGGGGTAAAATGCCCCCCCCTGAAGAATATGGGGAAAGGCCTGTAAGTTATGAAACTTTCCCATTGTTTACCCATAGTATTTGTTATTGGGAAGTGAGCATACATTTTCATTGTATAGCGTACAGACATTTTTCATTGGGGGGAATTTGTATTTCGGATGGATTTCCATAGGGAGTATCTTCTTTGGGGAGGGGCCTTTCTGGGGGTGAGTTTTCCAGGGGAAATTTTTCACTGGGGGAATTTGACAAAATTCCTATACGAAATGGTTTTTAACTTTGCTATATTTTTACTAGAATCTAATTTTATTTACGAACGTTTTTATTAGTAATAAATATACGTAGCTTACGAATTAACTTCCGTAACGAAATACTATATCGAATATTTTTATTACATATAAGAGGGGGTTCCCCCGCGTCAATACCTCGCTCTTTACACTAAAGTTTAAATTGTGTTCCAATTATTTAAGAATGACCCCTGAATCACAAAGGTCGTTTAATTAGAGTAAATAGCTCTTTTGAAATCACTAAAAAATATTTTAGCGTAAAGAGCGAGGTATTGAGGAGGGGACGAACCCCCTTATATACATAATAATTTTTGTTCGTTTTAAATTTTAATGTTTATCCTTACTTTCAGTTAAAAAACTTTTTTTTTATTTAATTTCTGATTGTTTTTTAAATAATTCTGGAAAATCCAGTGCCTCCTTCATGGAAATTTTCGTCCCCCATGATAAATTCCTCCATGGAAAGATCCACCCGCGTAACCCCACGTAAAAAGGGCATTAGAACTTTTAATTCCCGTTAGAACGAGCCCTCTCTGTTTTTCAAAGGTCTGTTTTGCAAGGTTTCACTTTCACAACACTAAGATTTTTAAAGGTCATCAAAGGTAACTGCCCTCTATAGCGAGAATTAGTGGAGGTAGGTACTTCAAAATAACATTCCGGGACTTACTTTAGCCTGTAGACTTATCCCTGAGAGTTTCATTTCCCTAACCTAACCCTTTTCCAAGATAGTGAAAAGTAGCTAAACTAGAATTTTACCACTCCTTGTTCTGGCTGATTATTTTGTAGGAATAACTGAACCCTTTAGAAGCAAGACCAATTAAGTCCCTCTGATGTTTTTAAGATTCGGCACCAAATAATCCATTTGGGTCTTAACATTGTAAGTTCAGAGAGATATTGTTAACGATTGAAAAATTGAATTGAAAAGAAATACGAAAAAATAGCTATCAAACACTAAATTTCTTTTAAAAAGTCTATTCGAACATATTCATACTGAAATAAATTTGTAGAAAGTTTCTATCATTGACGGAGTGATGGTTTTGGTAAATTTATGGTCTCCAGTGGTAGTTCATTTTCAATATTTACTCTATTATGAATGGAAAGTCATTTGGATACATCTGTATTATTGGAACACACTCGAGAAGCGAAGTTAGGTTAATCCTTACTAAATTGACCAAAATACGATGAAAATACAATACTTTAGTTTATATAATAATATAGTTTGGGCTATATGTTTGCACATTGCGGGGGTGTGGGGGGGGGGGTAAAGTAATCTAAATTAACCTAGAATTACCCCCCCCCCTAATGTGCAAATGTATAGCCCAAATTATGCAGGTCAAATACATTCTGTCACCCGTTATTTGTCTTTGTGGCTATGAAACCGGTTTTCAAAGATCGTACAATCAGCAAACTTCTCGAGTGTTCTGAATAATACAGGAGTACCATCATTTGTGACAAAAAGTGCAATCGATTGTTTTTACACTGATTCCTCCTTTTGTCCCACTGTCTAAATTTAAGAAGCCCCAAATACAAGAATATTAAGAGAATAACCTAACATACCGACATAAATTTATTGCTGCAATAGCCCTATTTCTAAGTACCATCTGGAACCAATTCCCAAGTATGAGGTAGGACCATTAAGTCGTAAATAAATTCTGGAGAAGAATTCCCTTATGCAAAGTGCCCAAAACATCTTGTATTATCTTGTAAAATGTTAGCTTTTATCAGACAGTCTTGGCTGAACTTTTCGTTAAGAAGTAATGATGCCAAGGCTATTTTAAAATAAAAAATGGATTTTTAACTGAGAACTTTTATTGTAAGTGTTTTATTGTTTTTTATTTTTTTCTTTGCTGAAGACGGCCCTTAGATATAGGGCCGAAATATTCAAATAGGTTTTGTTGGTTCACTGTCTTGGGAAAAAAAAGTCCTCATTATTCTCTCTTTTGTTGTTGTATTATGGAAAGGCAGTGTGGTCTTCGTCATTATTTAAGGTAATTAGGATTGTTCGAATTATTTCAAATGACTCGACTACCTCGAATAATCTGACGTCTTCATCTGCCACCCATGCTTCTTTATAATTGCCTCGAAGTAACATATAATTATTATTATTATTTACTGAAATCCCTGTTATACTGTAACGCAGCAAACAAAGGAGGAAAAGAGAAACAATAAAAGAAAAAAACACTTGATATCAAATAATTATAAAATGTGATATAAATCTATAACAGTAAATCTTAAGCAGTTAAGTAACTTCTAATTTTAGCTTCCTTCAGTCTTCGCATCCAGTGACAATTGTGCAGAAGCTATTTAAAAATGATACTTGTTTAACCATCTTTAGAAAACCGCTAAAGAAGTTTAACCACTAAATAAATTAAATAAAAAAAAGTATTCTTAACTGAAAGTAAGGAGCAACATTAAAACTCAAAACGATCAGAAATTATTCCGTCTGTGAAGTGTTGCCCCCTCCTCAATACCTTGCTCTTTACGCTAAAGTTTGACTGTTTGTCATAAATTCTTAAGAACGGCTGCTGAAACACATGGGCATTTTAATTACAACAGACATAGCGTAAAGAGCAAGGTATTGAGGAGGGGCTACCCTTCATATACGGAATAATTTTTGTTCCTTTTGAGTTTTAATGCTTCTCCTCACTTTCTGTTAAAAAAAATTAATTTAATTTTCGATCTTTTTTAAATAATGCCAGGAAATCCGGAGCCACCTCCACAGAAGAATCTCCCTTCCGATGGAAATATCGTCTAGACTCTAGATAATTTAATCCCGGTGAAAATTTACCCCGGACAATTACCCTTAACAACTCCATGCGTAAAATTGAGACAAAAAAGAGAAATCAAGAAATATAAAAAGAATTTTTAATAAAAATTCTGGCAAATTCCCCAAGTTTAAAATTTCCCTCACAAGTTCAACCCCTTGCAACTTCCCTCCCCATTGAGAATCCCCCCGTGGAAAAAACCCAAGCAGAAAATTCGTCCCCCCTCTCGAAAATGTATGCATACTTCTCAATAAAAATACTAAGCTTAAACAATGGGCAAATTTTATAAATTAAAGACCTTTCCCCTGGGGATTTGGGGCAGAGGAGTTATTATGAGGGAAGAGAATTTCCATGAAGGGGGCGCAGGATTTTTTAGCATTATTTAAAAAAAACAATGAAAAAATAAATATGAAATGTTTTTTTTTCTACTGAAAGTGAAGAGCAGCATTAAAACTTAAAACGAGCTGAAATTATTGCGCCTATGAGGGGTTTACCACTTCCTAATACCCCGCTCTTTACGCTAAGTATTTTTAGTAATTTCAACTATTTTTTCTACGGCTTTTGTGATTCAAGGGTCATTCTTAAGGAATTGGGACAGAATTTAAGCTTTAGTGTAAAGAGCGAGGTATCGACGAGGGGTGAACTCCCTCATATACGTAATAAAAACATACGAATATAGAAGTTCGTTACGTAAGTTAATTCGTCAATTACGTATATTTTTTAATAATAAAATGTTCGTAAAAAAAATTAAAAGTTCTAGTTGCCTTTTTAAGTAATCAAAAAATTGGAGGGCAACTAGGCTTCCTCCCTCTCTCCTTTTTTCTCAAAATCTTCCGATTAAAATTATGAAAAAGTCATTTAGCCAAAAAAAATAATATGCAAATTTCGTTTTAATTATTTATGTGCGGAGAGCCAAGATCAAAACATGCATTAATTAAGAAACGTCCAGAAATTAAATAAAAAAAACAAGTTTTTTTTCAATGAAAGTAAGGAGTGACATTAAAACTTAAAACCAACAGAAATTACTCCGTATATGAAAGGGGCTTTTCCTCCTCAACGCCCCGCTCTTTACGCTAAAGTTTTTTACTGTTTGAAAAAGTAATAGTTACATAAAAAATCGCATTTTAATGCTGATTTTGAATATGTAAGTTTCATCAAGATTAGTCTTACCTATCAAAAGTTCCAAGCTTGAGCAAATTTGCCTCATTTTAGAAAATAGGGGGAAACACCCCCTAAAAGTCATACAATCTTAACGAAAATCACACCATCAGATTCAGCGTATCAGAGAACCATATTGTAGAAGTTTCAAGCTCCTATCTACAAAAATGTGGAATTTCGTATTTTTTGCCAGAAGACAAATCACGGATGCGTGTTTTTTTTGTTTCTGTTTTTTTGTTCCTTTTTTTTCCAGGAGTGATCTTATCCACCCAGTGGTCCTAGAATGTCGCGAGTGGGCTCATTCTAATGGAAATTAAAAGTTCTAGTGCCGTTTTTAAGTGATCAAAAAAATTGGAGGGCACCTAGGCCCCCTCCCACGCTCATTTTTCCCCAAAGTCACCGGATTAAAATTCTGAGATAGCCATTTTATTCACCATAGTCGAAAAACCTAATAACAATGTCTTTGGGGACGACTTACTCCCCCGCAGTCCCCATGGGAGGGGTTGCAAGTTACAAACTTTGACCTGTGTTTACATATAGTAATGGTTACTGGGAAGTGTATGGACGTTTTCAGTTTTTTTTTTGGTTTGGGAGGGAGAGTTGAGGTGGGGGGGGGGTTACATGAGAGGATCTTTCCATTGAAATACTTCTCATGGGGGAAGAGACTTTCAATGAAGGGTGTGCAGGATTTTTTAGCATTATTAAAAAAAAAAACAATGAAAAAATAAATATGAAAAGTTTTTTTCCACTGAAAGTGAGGAGCGGCATTAAAACTTAAAACGAGCTGAAATTATTGCGCCTATGAGGGGTTTACCTCCTCGTAATACCTCGCTCTTCACGCTAAAGTATTTTTAGTAATTTCAACTATTTATTCTACGGCTTTTGTTATTCAAGGGTCATTCTTAAGGAATTAGGACAGAATTGAAGCTTTATTCAAATAAACAAGAAAAATCCTTGTCATTATCAAATAAGCTCCACGAATTTTTCGCTAATTTAGAACCAAGAAGAGATAACTCATTCTCACCAAACCTAATAGAATAGGAATCAAACACTTGAGTCCGGTTATTCCTTCCCCGATTAGGGGTGTTTCCTCCTATTTTCTAAAATAAGGCAAATTTTCTCAGGCTCGTAACTTTTGATGGGTAGGACTAATCTTGATGAAACTTATATATTGAAAATCAGCATTAAAATGTGATTCTTTTGATGTAACTATTGGTGTCAAAATTCCGTTATTTAGAGTTTCGATTACTATTTAGCTGGGTCTCAGGCTCTTAACCTTTGATCGGTAAGAATAAACTTGATGAAACATATATTTGAAATCAGCGTAAAAATATGGTTCTTTGATATATCTATTGGTATCAAAATTCTGTTTTTTAGAGTTTCGGTGGCTATTGAGCAGGGTCGCTCCTTACTTACAGTTCGTTACCACGAACTGTTTGATACATGAAAAAATGAATACAGGGAAACAGTTTTTTCTCACAGAGCGTGATTCTTGAATGCGTTTGCAATAACCGACAATTGTCATATATTTTCAGATAAGTCATCATTTACCCTATGAATTAAAATAATTTATGGAAATGTATATCTTACAGCTTTGCATTATAATCCTTATGAATAACCGCTCTTCGTATTCCAACTGTAATTTCGTGTCCAATATGATGGGGTATCGGTTCATCCTTGCTAAGGTCAAAATCACCAAGCCGTATTGTTATTGTATGTAAATTGTACCTAAAGAAGGGAAGAAACTAATACAATAACGTCTTCAAACAATGAAACAACAGCGATACTAAAATTTAATATGTATGTGTGTATTATAGCGGCCATACTGCTCTTCTTTATTTGTTGTAAATCCAGTTTCTCTGTGTGTACCCAGATATAATTGGCTTAACCTGAGTTAGAGAAACTACCATTCAGGTATATTCCAATTAAATATTTAATATATAGATGTGATTAGGCTAGGTATGTAATATGTGCGCTTCCATAATTCTCTGTTGTAGTTTTGCCATAGTTGTTTTACTGAGATATGATTAATCGAATTCATTAACCTAATCTCAGTAGGATTAACCTAACTTCACTTCTCGAAGTTTCGAATATCCGTGAAAATGACATTTGATTGTCTGAATTGGTTTTCCATTTGCAGATGTTCAGCTCTTGATAGTACCGGCGATTGAGTTAAAAAAAGAAGAAAAAAGGTAAAAAGGTAAAAAATCAGCACAGATAAGTTTAAAAGACATGGCACATAAGAGCTTAAGAAAGTGTTGCTTTCCTCTGACGGTCTTATTGTCTTGGACAAATCAACAAATTGCTCATGTCTGAATTTTTACCAACAAAAAGCTTCGTAAAATTTAAGCAATTACTTTTGCTTATTTGTTTTCACGGTTTAACGTGGCAACACTGACGAAAATTTAATACTTCCGTAAAAATTTTCGAATTCTGAAACAAGCAAAACCAAAATTGTAGGAAATAAATGTTTTTAGGTATCAATAGACAAGATTGGCCCAGGGCACACAACCTGTCTCAATTTTAATGTCCTTCGTATTTAAAATTGTACAGGGGCTCAATTAATTTATTGTTGGATAAGATGTGAGAGATACAAAAGAAGAAAACTTTTTTCTTATCAAATTTACCTGTAACGGAGATTTGAAAGGGGATACAGGGAATTTACTTGCTGACTTAATTTATGATAGTAACTTGGAAATGAAATGATGGATATGACAGTGAACTCCGAAAGGTTGGGGAAACTTCCCAAATGCTGATTAGGTAGTATACTAGGTGGCGGTGATGGGTGGCCCCTCGGTCAATATTCTATTAATCGAAATGTTCCCTTTTTAGATGCTCAGACTTTCATCTAGATTTTATGTACGCATACTTGCTCTAAGTTTTGACTGACCGATAAGTTAAAACACATATCCGCTACTTTCTCCTCCTATACCTCTTAAACTACCAAGGATATTAAAATTACTGCACTGTTATCCCCTGGACCGATTCGTAGATCTACTCATAAATAAAAATCGCGGTTTTCTAGTATCTTCTTTTTGGTTGTTTCTAAATCATAATATTTCTAGGGCATTATTACATTGTTGTCCTGGTTGCCACGTCGAACGGTGAAAATATATTAAAGAAATATTTTATTTGGTGCCAAATGTTCCTAGTTAATTTTTTTAATGCCCATGTAGTATAATCGGCTAGCGCGTTCGGTGGCAAAAGGCTGACAGCCTTCTTCCAAATAGATAGTCGATTGGGTCTATCCGGGCATTTTGTTTTTCAAGTAGGACTGTAGTTTAAGACCATCTGTAGCAACGATCAATGCATCTTTCGGATTTTTCACCCGCATTTTTTTCTTTTTATAATTTTTTATTTTTTTATATATTTTTTCTTTTATATTTTTTTCTTTTATATTTTTTTTCTTTTTAACAACAACTTTATCTCTGTTTTTTTTATATAGAAGTGGTTTTGTAATTTTGTACCTAATAGATAATAGCAAAAGATTGTCTTTTTTTGTTGCCCATGATGCTTAAATAACTGCCTGTCGCATAAAAAAATCCAATAAGAAAAAGGTTAGTTTTTAACTCTATTTTAACTCTTTTTGACTTTATTATCTATCATCTATTCGACTCTATTGTATAGTTTTTGACTTTATTATCTGCAAAAATTATTTCTATGGCCCTTTTCTTTTGAATCTAAATGCGAAATTTATGAATGTTCGTTTTATGGGAGGAATTTGAAATTGTGTAGTCTTAAATGCTCTAATTGTAAAATTTGTCTTGTCACATCTTCTGTAATTTTTCAAGTACTTTAAAAATGTGGGTAAAACCATTTAGGATGACACATACTTTGAGATTGAGCAAATATATGACCAAATCTCTGAAACAACAGCTCCTAAAATGAACAGCTCGTGTCACTATTTTTTTATTATTAAAAGATAATTTTAATATCTGAAAAAAGAAATATAAATCCCATTTTCTAGATCTATTATAAAGGGAAAGTTAAGTAGGCCCAGGTCACGTTTTTCAGAGGAAAGACGATAGATTATCAAAGGCGTTTTTGTTCGTCCATATGGGGCCAAACGAAAAGCGGGTTGTCCCCGCAGTGGCTGGTAAGAACTCATAAGGACGGATGCTCCTTATCTCTTATACCCGCCACACTTAAAAATTACGCTGCGTAAAACTCAAAAACAGCCGGTTTCATCTCTCTGTATTAAGAGACAATTAGCTTACGCTTAGTGGAAAAAAGTGGCGGGTGACAGAATACATTGGACTTATATAAATTGGGTTATATATTTGCACATTAGGGGCGGGGGATGGCGGTAAAGTATTTGGACAACGTGAAGTTATAAAACAATTCTTACTTCAAAAACATGCAGAACAATTGTAGCTAACACATTTTGCATGCAGACTCGCCATATATCCCCTCCTCCCCCCTGGTGTGCAAATATATAGCCCAATTTTGTTTCTAAAATATTATATTTTCATCATGTTTTGGTATTTTTCATTAGGATTAACCTACCTTCACTTCTTGAGTGTGGTGGATACATGAGATAAATACCGGAAGGATTTAGAGGAAATAGTGACTTCATGAGAGGAAGTTCAAAGTGAAGCTTTGAATAGGTCGGGTTGGAAGAGGAGCATACGCTGCCGAAGTGCCCATAATCGGTTTGGTGTTGCGGTTAGTAGTGGTGATGTAACAAAAACGAAAATGAGAAATCATAGCAAAGAAGTTAGATACTTAGATGAAGAGTCCAAAGAAGAAAGAATTACTTTGATTGTTGATGATGTAACTCGATTGGGGGTAGATCTTTACACGGTAGCCCAGTAACCAAAGAATAGGTCTAGTCAGGTCGTGACTATTAAGTGCAAAATGGGTTAGAACAAAATGATTTTACACGCAATATAACTGATATTCTGTTTATGAAAATACAAATATAGCCTACTGTAAACAAAATGAGGAATGAAAAAATTACCACTCTATTGTCAACATGGATTCTTTAGAGAAATGTAACCAGCCTTTACCTTGTCAAGGTGGCAAAAAATTACTACTCTATTGTCAACATGGATTCTTTAGAGAAATGCAACCAGCCTTTACCTTGTCAAGGTGGCAAAAGTGGTTTGCCAATCTTAATCACGTAAACTCCTAGTATTACTATCTTGGCATTTTGTCTCAAGTTTAAACCAACAGTTGCTTGGAATTCGGATTCTACTCGAAAGAGGGTTTTTCACTGGGTGCCAGTAACTCTTTGACTAATGGTATAAAATACCACAATTCTTCCAATAACTTTTAGTCAGTGGAAAACGCCTCTGATTAGTTGAAAGTTATATGACGTGATCACTTTCGTCCAATCAAGGTCAGTTCCATGCTACTGTTGGTTCGAGTTTGAGACACATAGTTAAATTCTTAACACCCGTAAAACATGCACATGCACAATGGTCCAGGAAATCAATAGTGAGATGTTGCGTTTTCAAAATTGCCGCGATACGGGTGGACCATGTTTATCATCTCGTAACTTAGCACAAGTCTGTATATATATATATATATATATATATATATATATATATATATATATATATATATATATATATATATATATATATATATATATGTACATTAAATATTGTAATAATTGTAGAAAGTATCTTATATAGTAAATCTTTTTAGAATTAAACTGCAAACCTTGCCACGCAGTGAGCTGCTGTAAGTATATGGCGGTCTGTTATTAAAACACCGCCACAATAGTGTATGCTTCCTCGGTACATAGCAGCCATCCAAGGCCACCTACCCGGATGTGAAGAGGTACCGCCTACAATTCTTGTACCCATATCGTAACGAATACCACATCCTGTAAGAAGTAAACTTGCTTAACTTTGTTTTTTTTCTGGACATTAGGTTGATGAACCTTGGAAAAAATTATTTGGGATTTTCGTTATAGCAAATCTTAAGTTTGGTAGAAGTAAAATAACTAAGTCTCTTGGGATATTACATTCCAAAAATTGATACACCATATCTGGCAGGCACATACTTTGGATTGTGATTTATGGGCAGATTTCAAAAAGTACATAAGTGAAATGAATTGTAAGTAAAAAAAATAAGGGGAAATCTAAAAACCTGATATTTCAATGGATGGGGCAGGAGTACAGGTCTTAAGCCCTTCTTCCCCTCTATGACTGTATATTTCTCCTTGGGCTCTCCTCTCCTCACAAAATTGTGTCCTGAAAATATATTTTGAACCATCGACCTCTCTATTACTTACACTCTGAATTACGCTAACCGTAGTTAAACATATACAAAACAAGTAAAAGTTTTAGAAACACATGTATGTCTTAAATAGGGCCAACGGCTCAATAGTAAACGGAACTCTAAAAAACGGAATTTTGATGCTAAAAGATACATCAAAAGAATCGGATTTTCATGCTGATTTTAAATATATAAGTTTTATCAAATTTAGTCTTTGTCATCAAAAGTTACGAGCATGAGAAAATTTGCCTCATTTTGGAAAATAGGGGGAAACACCCCCTAAAAGTCATAGAATCTTAACGAAAATCACACCATCGCATTCAGCGTATCAGAGAACCCTGTAGCAAAAATTTCAAGCTCCTATCTACAAAAATGTGGAATTTTGTATTTTTTGCCAGAAGACAGGTCACGGGTGTGTGTTTATTTGTTTTTTTGTTTTCTTTTTTTTTTCAGGGGTCATCGTATCGACCAAGGGGTCCTAGAATGTTGCAAGAGGGCTCATTCTAACGGAAATAAAAAGTTCTAGTGTCCTTTTAAGTGACCAAAAAATTGGAGGGCACCTAGGCCCCCTCCCACGCTCATTTTTCCCCAAAGTCAACGGATCAAAATTTTGAGATAGCCATTTTGTTCCGCATAGTTGAAAACCATAATAACTATGTCTTAGGGGATGACTTACTCCCCCTCAGTCCCTGGGGGAGGGGCTGCAAGTTACAAACTTTGACTCAGTGTTTACATACAGTAATGGTTATTGGGAAGTGTACAGACGTTTTCAGGGGGATTTTTTTGGTTTGGGGGTGGGGTTGAGGGGAGGGGGCTATGTGGGAGGATCTTTCCTTGGAGAAATATGTCATGAGGGAAGAGAAACTCAATGAAAAGGGCGCGGGATTTTCTAGCATTACTATAAAAAAAGAAAAAAATAAACATGAAAAAGTTTTTTTCAATTGGAGTTGCATTAAAACTTAAAACGAACAGAGATTATTACGCATATGAGGGGTTCTAAAAATACTTTAGCATAAAGAGCTAGGTATTTAGGAGAAGATAAATACCTCGCTCTTTATGCTAAAGTATTCTTAGTAATTTAAACTATTTATTCTACGGCCTTTCTGATTCAGGGGTTATTCTTAAAGGATTGGGACAAAACTTAAGATTTAGTGTAAAAAGCGAGGTATTAACGAGGACACAAACCCCCTCATATACATAATAAAAATATAAGAATATAAAAGTTTGTTACGTAAGTTAATTCTTAAGTTACGTATATTTTTTACTAATAAAAACGTTCGTTAAAAATTAAAAGTTTTAGTTGCCTTTTTAAGTAACCGAAAAATTGGAGGGATCAAGGGCTCCTTCCCCACCCCTTATTTCTCAAAATCGTCTAATCAAAACTAAGAGAAAGCCATTCAACCAAACAAAGAATTAATATGCAAGCTTCATTTTAATGATTTTTGTGCGGAGAGCCAAAATCAAACATGCATTAATTCAAAAACGTTCAGAAATTAAATAAAAAAACTAGTTTTTTTAACTGAAAGTAAGGAGCGACATTAAAACTTAAAACGATTAGAAATTACTCTTTATATGAAATGGGTTGTCCCCTCCGCAATCCCTCGCTCTTTACGCTAAAGTTTGACTCTTTCCCACAATTCTAATTTTTAAAACAATTAAAAACTTTAGCGTAAAGAGCGAGGGATTGCGGAGGGAACAACCAAGGATTGGTTGGAACAAAGGGATTGGTGGGAAGAATAAAAAAAAGTCCAAGATACGTGATTGACATAACCGGAACGGATCCGCTTTATTTGGGGGAGTTGGGGGGGGGGCGGGGGGTTAATTCTGAAAAATTAGAAAAATGAGATATTTTTAACTTACGAAGGAGTGATCGTATCTTAATGAAATTTCATATTTAGAAGGACCTCGTAACTCAGGTATTTCATTTTAAGTCCCGACCGGATCCAGCGTCATTGGGGGGGGGGACCGGAAATCTTGGAAAACACTTAAAGCGGAGAGATTAGGATGAAACTGGGGGAGGAATAAAAATATGTTCAAGATACGTGGCTGACATAACCGGACTGGATCCGCCCTCTTTGGTGGAGTTGGGGGGGGGAGGGAGTAATTCAGAAAAATTAGAAAAAAATGAGGTATTTGTACGTTACGAACGGGCGATCAGATCTTAGTGAAATTTGATATTTAGAAGAATCTTGTGCTTTAGAGCTCTAATTTTAAATCTCGACCAGATCCGGTGACATTGGGGGGAGTTAGAGGGGGATACCGGAATTCTTGGAAAACGTGAAAATTGAGGTATCTTTATCTTACGAATGGGTGAAACTTGATGTATAGAAGAATCTTTTGTCTCAGATGCTCCATTTTCAATTCGAATCGGATCGGGGGACATAGGGGGTTGGAGGGGGAAACAGAAGTGGAGAGATGGGAATGAAACTTGATGGGAAGAATAAGTACAAGTTATGGATACGTAATTGACATAATTGGAATGGATCTGTTCACTTTTGAGGAGCTGGGGGGTGTTGATTTGGAAAACTTAAAAAAATTGAGGAATATTTTTAACTCCCGATTGAGAAATCGGGATGAAACTTGGTGGGTAGAATAAGCAAATGTCGTAGATACGTGATTCATGTAACCGTACTGTATCCACTCTCTTTGGGAGAGTTAGCGGGGGTTCAGTGTTTTGGCGAGTTTGGTGCTTCTGGACGTGCTAGGACGATGGAAATTGGTAGGCGTGTCCGGGAGCTGCACAAATTGACTTGATAAAGTCGTTTTCCCCGATTCGAGTATCTGGGGAGGCTGAGGGGAGAGGAAAAAGTAGAAAAAATGAGGTATTTATAACTTACGAGTGGGTGATCGGATCTTAATGAATTTTGATATTTAGAAGGACCTCGTGGCTCAGAGCTCTTATTTTAAATCCCGACCGGCATTAAGCCTCCGATTTCCTTTTAAATCAATATATTGGTTCTTAGAAATTTTCTAAAGCTCATACCATATGAGCTCTTAGCTCTTGTTTTTTACTGTCCCCACTCATGATCATTTCTATTACTCCCCCCCCAAAAAAAAAATCCTGTGCAAGTGCTTGCTGCGATTTTTACCGGAAGTGATAGGAATACATAGTTCTCTCTTTGTCATTAACAATTTTCTATTGCTGTGTCTGTATTATTATGAAAAGCCAAGTTATATAAAAAAATAAGTTTGCAAAATAAAAAATATTTCCTGAAACTTCTACACTAACACCAATTTTTGCTCAAATTCTCTCCTTGGGGAAAAGGGTAAGGTCCCTTCCCCATATAATAACTGTACATGTAGAGTCATACTGTTTTTTTTTTTACACCAATAACAGCAACTGAATTAAAGTTTCAAATGTAATCTATATGGCATTGAGAAACTTATTTAATGAACTCGAGTTTAGACATTAGGTGCCACCAAGTGCTAATGAAATAGTGAGATGTGTGGGCTTTCTATTCTTTTAAATTAATTGGTTGTTTTCAGGATTGCCACCACGGTCGGTAAGTGCTACAATTGCCGAAATTTGCGTGCTAAACTGCGATTCTCGGTGCTACCGTAAAAAAAACAAGAGCTAAGAGCTCAGTCGGCACTTGTGACGAGGTCGGAAGAGCCAAGAGCTCATATGGTATGAGCTCTAGCAAAATTCTAAGAATCAATAGATGGCTTTAAAAGGAAAATCAGAGGTTTAATGCCGGTCGGGATTTAAAGTAAGAGCTCTGAGTCACGAGGTCCTTCTAAATATCAAAATTCATTAAGATCCGATCACCCACTCGTAAGTTATAAATAGCTCATTTTTTAAAATTTTTCCTCTCCCTGTAGCCCCCCAGATGGTCGAATCAGGGAAAACGACTTTATCAAGTCAATTTGTGCAGCTCCCTGACAGGCCTACCAATTTTCGTCGTCCTAGCACGTCCAGAAGCACCAAACTCGCCAAACCACTGGGCTCCACCACCTAACTCCACCAACGAGAGCAGATTCAGTCCGGTTACGTCAACCACATATCTACGACATTTATACGGGTTTTCTAAGATTTCCGGTTTCCTCCTCCAACTCCCCCCAGTGTCAAAAGATCTGGTCGGGATTTGAAATAAGAGCTCTGAGACATAAGTTCCTTCTAAATATCAAATTTCATTAAGAACCGGTCACCGGTTCTTAAGTTAAAAATACCTCAAGTTTTCTGATTTTTCCAAATTAATAACCACCAGCTCCCTCAAAGAGAACGGATCCGTACCATCTATGTCAATCTCGTATCTATAGCTTGTGCTTATTCTTCCCATCAAGTTTCATCCCGATTTCTCCACTCTAAGGGTTTTCCGAGATTTCCGGTTTCCAAGATTACTGTGTCCCCCCCTCCAACCCTCCATGTCCCCGGATCCGATTCGAATTGAAAATGGAGCATCTGAGACATAAGATTCTTCTATATATCAAGTATCATTAAGATCCGATCACCCATTCGTAAGATACCTCGATTTTCACGTTTTCCAAGAATTCCGGTTTCCCCCTCCAACTCCCATCAATGTCACCGGATCTTAATTTAATTGACATCCGGACCGGATTTCACCGGATCGGATATTTAAAATGAGAGTTCTAAAGCACAAGATCCATCTAGATATCAAATTTCATTAAGATCTGATCAGCCGTTCGTTATCACCTGTTATTTGAGTAGAATTTTGAGCCATATCAATGTTTTTTTTTTCTTCAAAATTTAGGAAATGTATTTGCATATATTTAAAACGTTATAAAATGGAATTGAGCAAAGTTATGAAGCTGAAAACAATTTTGTTGTACTTAAATTAAGAACAGGGTCTTTTTGCAAGGTTTCAGTTTTATAACACCCATATTTTTAAAGGTCATCAAAGGTCAGGGCCCTCTAGAGGGAGGAGTGGAAGTAGTTGCTTCAAAATACCTTCCTGGGACATACTTTAGTCTGTAGATTCATCCCTGAAAGTTTCACTTTCCTAACCTAAACCCTTTCAGATTCAAGAAGATTTCAAGGTCAATTAACTAGAATTTTGCCATTAACTCTTGTGAGTCACTCTAATCTTGATGAAATTTAGTTATTTCAGATAAGCTCGTATGGAATAAAGATGGTAAATTTTCTGATACTAGTAAGATAGCTAAGAAACATACATATCTTTAGACTCCGTGGGAAAGGAGTTTTAACCTTTCCCGTAATGTGCAAATATATATCCTGAATTCTAGGACTATTCAGGGGAGGGACTAGAGGGTTAGACTCCCTCTCCAAAAAAGTTTTTCCGAGTCATAAAACGCGTAATAAAAATGCATAAAACACATTTTGATGTTTTTTTTTATTCCCCCCCCCCTCGAACAAAAATCTCGGATATGGCCCTGCCTGAATTGTATTGTAGCGAAAATCTCATTATTTTGACAAACTGAAAAATCAGTTTGGAAAGTAGAGTGAGTTGCGGATAATTCAGTGCGGGACATACTTTATCCTGTAGACCCATCGCTGAAAGTTTCATTTTCCTAACCTAACCCCTTACTGAGATAGCAAGAAGCCAATCAACTAGAATTTTACCCTATTGTCACCCAGTTCTCAATATTTCTATATTCCTTACTATGGTTTACTTTTTTAATTTAGTTTAATGTAATACCTTAGTAGGGCTCATAAGACCTTAACCAGAAGCCTTATTTTTAGAATACCTATAGGTCACTTGAATAACCTATTCCCCTTTAATAGCGTAGGCTATTCATATAAAAATCTAGTAATACGACAGACCTGAGGGCTTTCTGCCTTCTTCAGCTCCAAGGAAGCCAATAAAAGATAGTAGAATACATGTTGAGATCCTAAATGTACAAACCATTTTTAATAACTGTTTACCTTTTGAAAACTAGGCGAGGGTAAAACCTTTGCTAGCCTGCAACTGTCCGCGCGTTTCACCTTGTTTTTACCCGTAATCATAAACGGGCCAGTTTAACTTAAGCCCCCATATTTAATTTATCTTTCTGTTTAAGGTGACCTTGAGTCATTAGTGTTTTTTTTGGAGAATCGAGTTGGTGGAATATGTGCTTTATGTGTTTTGATTTTGGACTTTTATCAACTATGGCGTAAATCAAGACACATTCAGGCAAGTGCCCCCCTCTTTCTGAGAAGGTTGAAAATTACACTAATAAAAGGGGTAGAAGGCCGAAAAATATCAATGGTGGAGCCCAATCTTCGTTGGTTC
The DNA here is from genome assembly GCF_032884065.1 of Artemia franciscana. Classification (NCBI taxonomy): domain Eukaryota; kingdom Metazoa; phylum Arthropoda; class Branchiopoda; order Anostraca; family Artemiidae; genus Artemia; species Artemia franciscana. The sequence goes on along the minus strand of NC_088879.1, from coordinate 10,505,825 downwards.
CTCCTTCAAATTTGTGTTTATTTTGGGATTCAATATAGCAATATTTACCTCATTCTTGTAGCTAATTGAATAATAATAAAAAAAACAACCATTTTTTCAACTGAAAGTAAGGAGCAACATTAAAACTTAAGACGAACATAAATTATTCTGTATACGTTGGGGGCTGGTTCTTCCCAAACCTTCACTATTTTCGCTAAAGTTTGACATTTTGTCACAATCCTTTAAAAATGGCTGCTTAAAGAAAAGCGGCATTGAATTTGAATGGGATGTATTATTAAAGAGCTTTAAGGCTTTAGCGTAAATAGTGAGGGTTGAGGAAGGGGCAGTCCCCTCGTATACGGAATAATTTTTGTTTGTTTTAAGTTTTAATTTTGCTCTATACTTCCCCCCTCCCCCTCCAAAAAAATTGCGTTGTCAGTGGTCAAATTTCATAACTTATAGCTGTTTCTCCAGGGTATGTCGGGGGCCAAGTTTCCCTAAAGGCATAGCTACTTGTCCTTTAAATTTTGGTTAACAAAATGGATATCAGACGTTTTTGGCGAAAAAGGGGGCGTAGGAGGGGAACTAGTAGCCCTCTAATCTTTCTTCTTACTTTTGTGAGAGAACTTTCAATTTTCGTTTTAACAACTCCTCCCCTGGTATTCTAGGACTATTGGTTCGATACAGTCACCCCTGGGAAAAATAATAAACACCCATCCATTATTTTCCCCATTTTTGCATATGGGAGCTTACAAAATTGTTATGTGCCGCCAGAACCAATTGGGTTCTTAAACCATTTGCCCCTAGAAAGTTATATAAAGCGGCTATTGAATCCACCATTTTATATGCAACACCTGTTTGGTTGTCAGTGTTGTCAGGTTGTCAGCAATAAATTATAAAAAAGTTAGTATCTGTCCGAAGAATTTCTATGGTTTTGATTTCCAAAGCTTTTTTATCCGCTAAAACTGAGACAATAGTGGCTTTAGCAGGATGTTTTCCTATCGACTTTAGAGCCAAAGAGATAGCTCTCACCAGATATCTAAAGAGAAGAAGGCCTGATTATTGGCCAACCCTGAATAATTTAAATAGCCATAAACTAAATGAACATACATATTATACTGACTCGCAAGCAAATTATGTTCTCAGTAATTTCTTTTCTACCTCTAATACTATAAATGAAGTTCAGAAAACTTTACGCAAAAAATTGTACATGAAATGGTATGAGTTATTCTGTCAAACTGTTAAGCCCTGGACCCTTCAGTTTTTTACTGATCATATTGACCTTCTTCAGGCTGCAAAAAACTTCTCCTAATTATAAACGGACACAAATTGTTACTGGTCATTGTAAATTAAATTAATTTTTGTTTAGAATTAATAAAAGTAATTGTTCCAATTTACATCATTATCTTTTTAAGTGTAAACTTTTTGAAAGTAAAAGAACCGAAATGTAATTTAAATTATAAGAGTTTTCTTCCTCTGATATTTTTAATATTTTCATAATTAATATTTAATTTTTAATGTTAATGTTGTTTGTTTTATTAAAGAGGCTTGGTATGCCGTTCTAGCATACTTGAGCTGAACGTAGACACTGGATATTGTCTATTTTTTTGTGTATGCTATTTAGTAGATTGTAATTTATAGCTCTATTTGTAATATATTCTTTGTGCTAGTGAGATAGTGTGTTTAGATAGTGAAGTACTCTGTACGGGTTTGAATAAACTGAATAAAATCATTCACTTGGGAGCTTGAAACCTCTACAATGAGTCGTATTTTAAGCTGAATCTGAAGGTGTGATTTTCATTGACGTTTATTGACTTTTTGGAGTGTTTTCCCCCTTTTTCAAAAATCAGGTAGATTTTCTCAGGCTCGTAGCTTTTGATTGGTAATACTAAACTTAATGATACTTATATATTTGGGATAAGCATAAAGCGCCGATTCTTTCAATATATCTATTGATATCAAAATTCTGTTTTTTTTTTAGTTTCGGTTACTATTGAGCCAAGCAGCTCCTCATAGTTACCACGAACTGTTTGAGAATAATCTCAGAAATCCTTGAATGCCAACTTTGTTAGAGTGGAACATCATATATTGAAATAATACTTAATGGAGTTTCTGTTTAAAAACCGACGTACTACGATGTTAAGGATTTTTAAAGATACAGCCTTTACTCTTTTAGGATAGTTCTTTACTCTTTTAGTATTCCTGAATGATCATGGGGTGCGAAAGGTACAACTCTTCAACTAGTGCAGAATTTGGGAGCATGGGCAATATAATAATTTTTCTCCCCAAATTATTGGGGGGGACTGCACCCTCGAAACGACGCCCCTTGTGGCACCTTATGTCTAAAATCGAGTCCATTAAATAAGTTTCTCAATGCTCTATAGATTATATTTTGAAATTTTAATTGAGTTGCTGTTATTGGTGTAAAAAGACAGTATGCCTCTACATGCACACATATTACATGGGGAAGGGGATCTCACCCTTCTCCTCAAGGAGAGAATTTGAATTTGGATAGGGTGTCTAAAAGGACGTTGGTCGAAGAACTCCGCTTTGATGATTCCGATCGTATATATATAAGATCATTGCAGTATGCTTGGATTTCACCTGGGTGTAATTAGTCCACTGTTTTTATGACACTTGATATCTAGCAAGTGACATATAGTGATCGCAAATTCTGTCGGTCAGTCTGTCGGTCTGTCGGTCTGTCCGTCTGTCTGTCCCGGTTTTGCTACTTTAGGCACTTCCAGGTAAGCTAGGACGAAAAAATTTGGCAAGCATATCAGGAACTAGACCAGATTAAATTAGAAATTGTCTTTTCCCCGATTCGACCATCTGTGTTGGAGTTAGGGGGACGGTTAAATCGGAAAAATTAGAAAAAGGAAGTATTTTTAACTTACGAACAGGTGATCGGATCTTTATGAAATTTCACGTTTGGAAGGATACCGTGTCTCAGATCTTTTATTTTAAATCCCGACTGGATCTGGTGACATTGGGGGGAGTTGGGGGGGAGGGAACCTAAATCTTTGGAAACGCTTAGAGTGGAGAGTTCGGGATAAAACTTGGTGGAAAAAATAAACACAAGCCCTAGATACGTAGTTGACATAACCGTAACGGATCCGCTTTCTTTGGGGGAGTTGGGGGGAAGGGTTAATTCTCAAAAATAAAAAAATGAGGTATTTTTAACTTACGAAGAAGTGATCAGATCTGAATGAAATTTCATATTTAGAAGAAATTCGTAACCCAGATCTCTTATATTATATCCCGACCGGATCCAGTGTCATTGGGGGGGGGGGACTGGAAATCTTGGAAAACGCTTAAAGTGGAGAGATCAGGATGAAACTTGGCGGGAATAATAAGCACAAGGCCAAGATAAGTGACTGACATAACCGGACCGGATCCACTCTCTTTGCTGGATTTGGGGGGGGGGAGTAATTCGAAAAAATTAGAAAAAATGAGGTATTTGTAACTTACGAATGGGTGATCAGGTCTTAATGAAATTTGATTTTTAAAAGGATCTTATGCTTTAGAACTCTCATTTTAAATATCGACAAGATTCAGTGACATTGGGGGGAGTTGGAGGGGAAATCAAGAAATCTTGGAAATCGGAAATCTTGGAAAACGCTTAGAGTGGAAAGATCGGGATGAAACTTGATGGGAAGAGTAAGCACAAGTTATAGATACGTGATTGACATAATTGGGACGGATCCGTTCTCTTTGAGGGAGTTAGGGGTATTTAATTTGGAAAAATTAGAAAAATTATGGTATTTTTAACTTAAAACGGGTGTCCCGATATTAATTAAATTTGATATTTAGAAGGAGCTCATGTCTCAGAGCTCTCATTTCAAATTCCGACAAGATCTGTTGACATTGGAGGGAGTTGGTGGGGGAAACCGGAAATCTTGGAAAACGCTTATAAATAGTAACCGCATATATTATTGTATAGGAAAACCGCATATATTATAGGAAAACGCATATATTATTGTAACCGGACTGGATCCGGTCTCTTTGGGGGAGTTAGGGGGTGGGTTTCAGTGCTTTGGCGAGTTTGGTGCTTCTGGACGTGCTAGGACGATGAAAATTGGTAGGCGTGTCAGGGAGCTGCACAAATTGACTGAATAAAGTCGTTTTCCCCGATTCGACCATCTAGAAGGCTGAAGGGAAAGGAAAAATTAGAAAAATTGAGGTATTTTGAACTTACGAGTGGGTGATCGGATGTTCATGAATTTTGATATTTAGAAGGACCTCGTGACTCAGAGCTCTTATTTTAAATCCTAACCGGCATTAAGCCTTTGATTTTCCTTTTAAAGCAATCTATCGATTCTTAGAATTTTACTAAAGCTCATACCATATGAGCTCTTGGCTCTTCCGATCTCGTCACAAGTGCCATATGAGCTCTTAGCTCTCGTTTGTATATCCGTTTAACGTGTTTGTTTTGGCATCTATATCTCTAGCACCTGCTATAAACTACCTCAGAAAGCGTTAAATTTTAATCTTGGTGCAACACATTTGTAACTACTCCCGTTAAAAGTCTCATGCAAGTTCTAAAGTGACGATTTAAATCGGAAAACAAAATCACGAGTAATTCACCTCAATAGAGAAAATGGGATAACTTTTCGGAGCCCCTTTTGCAATACTCTATTGTTCTGTTTCTTCGTACTCCTGTAGTCGAAACTCACATGTACGCTTTGTATTAGGAAAACGGCGTGTCTCAAATGTAAGCAAATGAAGGAAATACAATCAGGAGGAAAAAAAAAAGGAAGTCAAAAAGCTAAGGTCCTCCTTTATCCCAATCTGTCGAACTTCTTACTCGACAGTTTCTTTCTGTTTTAAATAGTAGAGTTAAGAGAAAGGGTCAAACTTTAGCGTAAAGAGCGAGGCGCTGAGGAGGAAAAGCCCCTTTCATATACGGAGTAATTTCTGTTCGTTTTAAGTTTTAATGTCGCTCCTTACTTTCCGTTACAAAAACTTGTTTTTTTATTTAATTTCTGGACTTTTTTGAATTAATGCATGTTTTGATCTTGGCTCTCCGCACATAAATAATTAAAACGAAATTTGCATATTAATTAGTTGCAATTAATCGGAAGATTTTGAGAAAAAAGAATCGAAGGAGGAGGCCTAGTTGCCCTCCAAGTTTTTGATTACTTAAAAAAGCAACTAGAACTTTTAATTTTTTACAAACGTTTTCATTGGTAAAAAATATATGTAACTTACGTAACGAACTTCTATATTCGTGTGTTTCTATTGCGTATATGACGGGGTTCAACCCTCGTCGATACCTCGCTCTTTACACTAAAGCTTAGATTGTGTCCCAATTCCTTAAGAATGACCTCTGAATCACAAAGGCCGTAGAATAAATAGTTGAAATTACTAAAAATACTTTGGCGTAAAGAGTGAGGTATAACGAGGAGGTAAACCCCTCATATGCGTAATAATTTTTGTTCGTTTTAAGTTTTAATGCTGCTCCTTACTTTCAGTAGAAAAATTTTTTCATATTTATTTCTTCATTGTTTTTTCAAATAAAGCTAGAAAATCCTGCACCCCCTTCATTGAAATTCTCTTCCCCCATGAGAAGTCTCTCCATGGAAATATCCTCCCACGTAACTCTCCCCCCTCAACTCTCCCCCCTAAGCCAAAAAATCCTCCTGAAAACGTCTTTACACTTCCCAGTAACCATTACTATATGTAAACACAGGTCAAAGTTTTCAACTTGTAGTCCCTCCCACAGGGACTGCGGGGGAGTAAGTCGTCCCTAAAGACATAGTTATTAGGTTTTTCGACTATGGTGAACAAAATGGCTATCTCAGAATTTTGATCTGGTGACTTTGGGGAAAAAATGAGCGTGGGAGGGGGCCTAGGTGCCCTCTAATTTTGTTGGTCACTTAAAAAGGGTACTAGAACTTTTAATTTTCGTTAGAATGAGCCCTCTCGCAAGATTCTAGGACCACTCAGTCGATACGATCATCCCTGGGAAAAAAAACAACAAAAAACAAACAAATAAACACGCACCCGTGATCCGTCTTCTGGCAAAAAATGCGAAATTCCACATTTTTGTAGATAGGAGCTTGAAACTTCTACAATAGGTTATCTGATACGCTGAATCTGATGGTGTGATTTTCGTTAAGATTGTATGACTTTTAGGGAGTGTTTCCCCCTATTTTCTGAAATGAGGCAAATTTTCTGAGGCTCGTAACTTTTGATGGGTATAACTGGTCTTGATGAAGCTTGTATATTTAAAACCAGCATTAAAATGCGATTCTTTTGATGTAACTATTGGTATCAAAATTCCATTTTTTAGAGTTTCGGTTACTATTGAGCCAGGTCGCTCCTTACTACAGTTCGTTACGCTATCGTTGAGCGTACGCTATCCTAGAAAGCTATTAATTGTTATTGAAAAGATTATACTACAATGTGTTTTCGAACTTTTATTTTCTTCTAGGTATCTTGGAACTTCCTATTATTTCTCTCATAGCTTTTCCACTGAGCCTGCAACTGAATCCAAATGTCGTTAAAGCTAAGGTTTATTGATAATGATGAAGTGCCTGTTCTGGTTACTCAAAGCTCGAGAATTGTGAGAGAGAAAAAAAGTAAGACTATTTTGATATATTTGACTATTTTGTTATATATATATATATATATATATATATATATATATATATATATATATATATATATATATATATATATATATATATATATATATTTAATCAGGGGAGAAGGTAATAGCCCCACGTCCTCGGGAAGACTGTAGATATGAATTGTAAAATTTGTAGAGCCAAAAATATTTAAATTTTTAAGTGATGAAAAAAAAAATTATTCGTAAAAGTTTAATCAAAAAGTCTAGTTGCTCTTTCTTTTTTAGACCTTAGTATACTACGACGGTTCATTTCCTCCATACCAGATATATAAGGCGGTGTAGCTCATCAAATTATACAGTTGGCTGTAGCCAACTGTATAATGCGACTCGGCCCAATAATGACCGAGACTCTATAAAATGAATTTTGATAACAATTATTCCATCAAAAGAATGAACTTTTTATGCCAATTTCAGATATATAAAATTCTTTTGTATTTACTGCTACTCATCAAAAGCTCCAAGCTTGAGAAAATTTGCCTGATTTTGGAAAAAAACGAGGGAAGTAACCCCCCAAAAGTCAATCCATCTTAATAAAAATCAAACTAACTTATTCAGCATATTAGAGATTCCTACCATAAAAGTTTAAGCTCCTGTATACAAAGATGTAGAATTTCGTATTTCTTGCTAGAAGAAAGGTCACAGATGCGTGCTTGCTTATTTCTTTTTCTCAGGCGTAGTCGAATCTAACTGATTGTTTAAGAAGCCCGAGAGAGAATTTTTACGAGAACAGTTTCAGCTGAAAAACTTTCCAGTAGAACCTTTCATGGAAATTTTTCATGGGGGGGGATTTCCTGAATGATTTGAAAATTATCAAAAATGAAATTGAAAAACAAGGTTTTTCAATTGAAAGTAAGAAGCAACAGTAAAACTTAAAACGAAGAAAAATATTTCGTATATTAGGAGGGCGCTCTTTACGCTAAGGATTGACTTTTTGTTCCAATTCATTAGAAACGACTGCTGAAACAAAATGACCGCTGATTAGGAATAAAAAGTTTTTTTTAAAGTACTAAAATATTTTGGCGTAATGTACGAGCAATGAAGAAGGGGAAGCCCCCCCCCCCACAAACCGTATAATTTCTATTCTTTTAAAGTTTTAATGTTGTTCTTTACTTTCAGTTAAAAGCTTGTTTTATTTGTCTTAATATCAGTATAGCTCAACATCGTCGCTTTCTTGTTTTTAGGTGTGCGTCTGTTATTTTCACATGCGCGAGAGATATGCTAAAAATTGTATAATAAGCTGTTAAAGAGTTCGTTTTAACGAACTGTAAGTAAGGAGTGATGCGGCCCAAAAGTAACCGAAATTCTAGAATATCGGAATTTAATATCGTTATATACATCAAAAGAATTGGCTTATTATGCTGATTCCAAATTAAAATTCATTAAGTTTAGTGTTCCTCATCGAAAGTTACGAGCCTGAGAAAATTTGCCTGATTTTAGAAAAAGAAGGGAAACACCCCTAAAGTCCAGGAATCAATAAAAATCAGACCCTCAAACTCAGCATATAAGAGAACTCTACTACAGAGGTTTCCGGCTTTTATCCATAAAAATGCAGGATTTTACATTTCTTTTCCGAAGAAAAATCAAGGATGCGTTTTTATTTATTTTTTTACCTTTTTTTCCCAGGGGGTCGTCTTAGGATCCTTAGGGCAGCTAGTTCCCCTGTTAAAAAAAAATACCAGGGCAGCGCTTGATAGCAGTGTTATTTAAAAACGTTAATAAATTGAATAAAAGAACAATTTTTTCAACCAAAGCAAGGAGCAACATTAAAATTTAAAACGAGAAGAAATTATTCCGTATATGAAAGGGGCTACCTCCTCCTCAACTCTTCCCTCTTTGTGCTAAAGTTTTTTATTACTTTAAAAATCAGAGTTGTGAAAAAGAGTCAAAATTTAGCGTAAAGAGCGAAGTATTAAGGAGGTGCAGTCCCTTCCCTATATGGAGTAATTTCTTTTCATTTTAAGTTTTAATGTTGCTCCTTACTTTCAGTTGGAAACTTCGTTTTTATTTAATTTGCTTTATTGAATCCTAAAATAAACACAAAGTTTGGTGGAGACACCAATTCCTATTATTATTGTAATTTTAGACTCTCTTGGGGGAGGGGGGGGAGCACATACTTAAAAACCTTCCCTAATTTAGCAGGTTTCTCTAAAATTTAGCTGGTGAGCATGAATCCCTTTTTTCGTGAGGTATTGTCCAGTTTCAAAAATCGCGTACACAATACGGCACATGCCCCGCATGGTGGGATTGTGCCTTTGTTTGCGTAAAGGGGTGTGCAGAAGTAGACTAAGTATGCACGAAGCACGCTGCACGCGACCAAAAGAGTGTCACTCTTGTTAAAAGCCAGGTGGATGAGAGCTGATAAATATCCGATTGATTGGAATCCACTGAAATTTTAAGTCTTTTTTCTTTTGCTGCACGCTAAATTAGGCGCGTTTCATCGGATTTTCGGCCAAGCAGCGTGAATTAAAGACCTTTTTTTTTTTTTTTTTTTTTTTTTTTTTTTTTTTTTTTTTTTTTTTTTTTTTTTTTTTTTTTTTTTAGTAAATGAAGTTGTGTTAGGTGTTGATTTTTTTTTTTCACAGTCGTTCGAGCTGTTTTCCCAACCTGATGAGGCTGTTTGCCCAGATTGTTTTTCTGTCTCCTTTTCCTTTTACCCTTAGTTTTCACTTCAAAACTCTTGGAGGCTTTCAAAAAATTTGCGTATTTCTAAAGCATGGGAATTTTGTTGCATTTCTGTTCCCGTTAGGGTTTCATAGGCACATTTTCCAGAAAATAATTGCTTTCAGTTTTTGGCTTTAACGCCTGAACTTGATTTTTTTTTCTTTTTCTTTCTTGATCATTTTTTTTTCTCTGATTTCTCGTAGCAGAAATAACCCTTTCCATTTTATTTTCTTTCTCGATTCTGTTATTTATTTAAATGTGTTTTGTTGCTTTTTTTGTTAAAAAAATTCGCTCTTCTCAGAAAAAAATCGTAGAAAATGCTGAAAATATTGAACTAAAAATAACAGAATCGCTGTAAATATCCCTAAACGCTGAACTGAGAATTCAAATGCTCGATGGCTATTGACCTACTAAATGACTCTCTAGCATAACAGCTCGACTGAAGTGTGAAAACGGTTTTTTTGTGTCATCTTTTGTATATATTGTATATGTATCTTTATATGTAATATAAAATGAATACGTGTCAGCATTTATCTTGTGAGAGTGGAGATAATGTGCTGATGTATTTGAGTATCAGTTGGCTCAATTTTGTTGGCTTTTTATGTTCAAAAATGAAATTTTAGGCGTCAAGTTATATGGTAGTTTAGTTCCTTAGAGTCGACTTTTTTGGAAATCATAATGTCAACCCGGAATTTAATTATATTTATTTCAAAGCTATTTTGGATAAAAGTGATCACACTAGCAGAGCATTAAATGAAGCGCATGTATCTACAAGAACGCCTCGAAGGGCGGCGGCACTGAAGGCGAAGATTAGTATGAGAAGTGAACAAACTAAGACCATAGAAAGACATTTGGAAGAAAATTTGATGTATGAAGAAGCCAGTGAGGGTGATGAAGGTAGAGAAGTAGATCCCGTTATGCCTTGTAAGTAAATGTTTCATAATTTTTAGAATAGTTTACGCAATAACAGGGACAATCAGGAAATTTTAACCTTTCCCGGATATTCAGGAAAGGAGAGCTATTTCTATTTACCAAGAAATAGAGTAAATTTTGGGTTTATTTTACCTACTCCTTCCTTCACCTCTCTTATTGTTCCTCTCCTCTCTTCACTAGGTACGAACGAACAAAGTTCCTGAATGCTTGTAACAACCTAAGAAAACGGGAACTTTTCGTAGTATGTACGTGAACAAGAGCGTATAGAAAGGATATGACGAGTCTTTATAACGAATTTTAAAGGCCGTATCGGCTGATCCTTACCCTGAAATGAAAACCTGCAAATCAGGTTGTTGCTACCCCTCCCTCACCCAAAGAAATGATTGGCTGATGGGTAAAGCGATAAACTTGCATAAAAGAGCTATAATTAAAAGAATTATGAATAACTGCAGACAGGTGAGTAGGGCGGTTTTGAAATTATCTTGAAAAAAAAGTTTTCTTTGATGGCACTTCCATGTGGAGAAAACAGTCAACACTAATGTTTTACCAGATCAAAAAATGGGAGAAATTTTTCTCAGTTGAAAGTTCAAATTGATAAGAGTCAAATATGAGTCGATAGCTTATCATTTCACCTTCTTTGTACTTATCCGATAATGGAGACAACCTCCAGGGGCTCTGGAAATTGCTTCCCTAGCATGACACATTTTTTGAAATTAACTCCTTTTTTTTTACAGAAAGTTACTAGATTTTAAAGATTATATGGGTCTTATGAGACAAAAGAATAAAAGAATAGATATTTACTTTTAGCAGTTTAACCTGAAAGAATAAACAAGTTTTCAAATAATAAGTAAGGAGGAAAAATAAAACAAAATATCTAGAAATTGCGGATGAGCGCACCTTTCCCTCATTAGCTCCATATCTTCTTTTAATGTTAGTCTTAATCTCACTTATTAGGCTTAATCTTGCTCGCAAACTCAATTTTTTAGATTAATTTCTTCTTGTTATTAATTGTGAACTTTGCATCAATTGCCACACCGTGGGGTGGCGGAGGTTCACGCTGTGTGACAACAAAACCTGCCAATAACAGGACTTGAAATTCTTTTCTTCACAAATGGAACTGTTCATGGTCTCACCCCCTGACAATTTTTCGTTTCACCAAATCATGAAAATGGGCAATGAACTTCAAGCTACTCAAAGCATTGCGTGTATTCAACCCGACACCGATTTCTTTTATAGACAAAAATGTCCTAGCTGTCTCAGAAAACTAGCACAGAAGAGTATATACCATGGCTTAAAAATGCCCCATTTCATTCCTAAATTGCCCCCCTTTTTTTACCTCTTAATCCTCTCTCTTAATTGTTTAGAACGGCCACAAAAGAGAATCTTCTGGATGCAACATAAATGTTACAAACCTCATAAAGATAATTTCCTCCTGCTCAAATTTCTGATACTGTATGAATAAAAGTCACTAATATCGACATAGCCATTGAGATATCAATAATGTGCTTGTGGTTGCTATTATAATAGATGGCTCCGATTTTCGTGGACAAGCAAACAATATTTCTCTTAATGCTCTCTCTTGCCCCTCTCTTAATCTTACTGGCAAACTCATTTTTTTTAGATTAGTTTCTTCTTGTTATTAATTGCTAACTTTGCATTAATTGCCACACGGTAGGGTGGGGGAAGGTCATGCTGTGCGACAACTCAACATGCCAATAACAGGACTTGAAATTCTGTTCTTCACCAATGGAACTGTTTACGGTCTCTCCTCTCAGATTGTCAACCTTTCTAAAATCTGTTTGATCGGAGATAGTGTAGCAAACCATGGTGGCCTTGTGGGTAGAACTAGACAAGCCATCTCACTATCTTCACTGACCGGTGGCTAAAGGACTTGTGCTATCGCCTGTGATACCAACCTGATGTTATAATACATTCTGAGAAGGTTAAAATACATTTTAATTATGAACTTATCCTGGCTCAAGGAAAAAGATGACCGGATTGGAACCAGCTGACGTAACTTATGTCGTGAAGCCATGATGGACGTGAAATGATGTTATGAATGAAAAACCCGACTTCAGGTGACAAACAGTGCTTTTTTTCCTTTTTTTCTCTATATTCAAAACATTTCGATGAAAAATATTTAAATATTTCAGTTTTTTTAATAATTTTAATGTTTTTATTCTGATCAAAAGCCTGTATAATCCGAAAGGGGAAAAATTATAAAAACATCAAAATAGATAGACAACCAACATAGAACAAATGTAGTACATTCATAACTTACCCCTTTATAGCCCATCCTAAAATACAGACATATAATGTCGCAACTAGCAGAAAAGTACTTAGGAGAAACTTAGCAGACTTAAGTACTTAAACTTAAAATTAAAACTTTTAACTTAAGTACTTAGCAGAAAGAGTTGCTCAACACACACACACACACACAAGAAAAAAAAAAAAATAAAAGAGAGATGAATATGGTGGAATTAAAAATTAGCAAACAAAAATCTTCAAACAGCTTCATGGGTGGTATTAAGCTGTTTTATGGGTAGATTGAATAACAAAACTGGTTACGCCAATCAAGTTGGTGGGAATAATTATACACCTCTTTAAGATAATGAACACCATTAATCGTATGTCTGCAAATAAGAGATTGTCATTAAATATTGGTGCATCACGCATGCCAAACTACTCCTACGAACAATTTGCTGCAGGACCAAGCTGCTTCAGGCCGATATAGCTATCCACTCTCTTCTTGCATCCCAATCTATTCAAACATTAGCTATTTACCCCCCCCCCCCTACACACAAGCTCTAAATTTCCTTTAAATTCTTCCTTATCACATTTTCCCACTCTATTCAAGGACGACATTTTGTTCGTTTGGCCCCAAATGGGTGGCCAAAAAGCCAAATCTTTGGTAACCTGTCATCCTTCTTCTGGAAAATGTGTCTGTGAAAGCTTTAATCTTAGTTTAAATTTTAATGTGTGTTATAATTCTGTTCACCATTTTTGTTCTGTTTTGTAGTTTTTTTTTTTTAGCTTTGTTATTCCCTTGGGAGCGGCAGCGAATACAGGCCCTAAAAGTTTTATGTCTTTTTGTGCTTACGCTGTTTCTAAACCTCTTTGAACTTGCGCAAATTCTTAGATTCTGTTCTTGAGTCGACCACTTTACAGCTCCCTTAATGGACTGCCAAAATCTGATATATAGCTAGAAGGTAAAAGCTCTGACTTTTCCAACAAAGCTTGGTAATGCAACTAATGCCTTGTTAGGCAATGCTGCTTGAGTATATGCTCCTACACTTTGAAAAAAATGAAAAATTTACGCAACAATTTTCATATTTGGACGTACACAATAATAATGGCGCTGTTCTCGCCAAAATTTGGTATATCCTAGCCTGTAATGCCATTAATCCTACTGTCGAAACTAAAATTTGCGATTTTTGTTTCAAGTCCAGAAAATGTCCGTCAAATTTAGTCTTTATAAAGTTTAAACTTTGTCGATGACTTTAGTATTTATGAAAGTTCCTTTTCTAGGATTTTGTGTTGGTGATACCCCAACTAATCTAGGACCTGTCCTTTTGTTATACTCAATAACTTATTTTCTGTTATAACACTATAGAGTGAATCCATAAAAGGAACTAATCATAGTTCCTGAAAGGAACTATATATGTAGGAAAGTAATCTTGTCATAATGATTTTCCTTTTGTTTTTGCGACATTTTTATCCATTATGCTCTTTTGGGATACATATTTCGAACATTAAGTACGGATTTGGGGCTGCTTTAGATTTTTCGATTCGGAGATTGCATTTTCCTATTTCCTAGTGTGTTCAATTTAATTTAGTAGCCAATTTGTTTACAATTATTCTTCATCATGGTTTCAGTTTTAGAATGATGATTGATGCAAGAACACCGCGCAGTTTGAAAATCAAAATTGCATTGGGTATGGAATATTATGGGGGCTTCTTTCTGCAACTATGGATATTACTATTGCTGGAAATAAGCAACTACGAAATAACATAGATGACAGTATTTATCCGTTATACTTCTGTTTTACAGATGTCTCTGTTTAGCCTGAGAAGGAATCTTGCATACTTTGTAGCATCAATTATAGTAGTAAACCCGTATAATCTTTGATTTTGGCGAAAAGTGATGAAAAAGAGCAGCCTGTCTCTAAAATGCACCCCCCCTCAAACAAAAGTTGGATGTATTTGATGCTGCGAGCAACTTATTTCATTGTTATAATTAATCGTTGCTGGACCCGTGTAAGAAGGCAAATCTCTCTCTAAAATACATTAGGAACGAATGTAAGGCTAACCAACACACAAATACTTGTATTCATGTCATTTATCAATAATTTTGTTTTAAAGAATGACTTATATACCATTGAAATATTTCTTATTATTAATTTTTTAGTATATAGCGTTGTAGTATCTAGTGTTGTAGTAATTTCTTAGCGTTGTAGTATCATGCAAGGTCGTATCTAGGATTTTTTTTCTGGGGGGGGGGAGGGGTACAAAAACTTTAAAAAACGCATCAACAATTTGTTTATATTCATTTTTGTCACGTTTTTTTAAAAGTTGGACAAAACAAGGATTTAAGGGAGGTTTAAGTCTTCCATCGTGGTCACTGGCGTAGCAAAATCTAGTAAAGGGCAAAACACAGCTCATATTCACCCAAATTATTAAACCAATGTTCAAAGAAACTGTTTAGTGAGAAACAAAAAATCACAATCGACACTATTTCACGAACACTTCCTTTTTTTCAATATGGAAGTTTTTCAAAGAAAGATAAAGAGCTACATTAAATCAAAGACGAGGAGAAATAAACCCAGAAAATGATTCAAACTGTAAATGAACAGAAACAACTATCAATAATTCAATGAGATTCAAAACGACAAGTTATTATAGTGAGGAACAAAATAGGGACTGATCTGTTAGGGGAATGGCTTTTACCACTTTTATTGCTCCTGAGATATCGCAGATGCGCCATTTGGAGAATATGGGCGGACTGAATTTCCTTTAAGTAGTTTAACATTCTGATCAACCTGTCTGGAAAGTTTCAGCGTATTACACTCAGCTATACCTTGGATAATGCAGATAAGCGTTTTTGACAACCTGCATGCGCATAATTTATTTTTATTTGATTCAACATCTCCCTCAACATTTCTTGAATGTTTCCCATTACTATACTTATTTATTTGTATTATTCATTACTACATGGTTATGGTAGCCCCCTAATATTTAAGATACTTTCCGTTCGTTTTAACTTTTAACATAGACTCTTTACTTTCATTAAGATGAAATAGCAAGCTGTTTTCAAATGAAAGTAGATAGTGACATTAAAATTCAAAACGACCATAAATACTGCTGTGTGTCACAAAGGTGGGGCAGCTACAGACTCAACACCTAAATTTAAATTTATTTTGTATGCTTGTAATAGTCTAAAGTTTTGCAATTTCAAAAATCGCTAAATGGAAGCTGTGGCGAAAGGAAAAACCGTTTGGAAACTGTTTTGTTTTAAGACTGCCAAATCGTACTTTTTTATAATTGATAACATTAAAACCCCTTAAATAGCAACTTTAGCGTAGTCTAGTCTCCATTTGTAAAATGCTTAGACTGCTTACTCTGCTTTTTTTTACCCGTATATTCTAATCTTAGCCTTGTCTTGAGCAAGCGCAGAAAACATGGACAAAAATCTATACTTTGTTTTAGGACATTTATGTTTCAAATATAACCTCATTGTCGTTAAAAATCAAAATAATTTGCAAACGTATGCTTACCGTGTTTTGATTTTGAATTTCTGTTCTACAGTTTTTATATTTCAATACCAGCAGTCGTGGAAATAAAACATCTTTTATGAAATTCATGTTATGTGTTTTTGTGTAGTGTTTTATTTTGGTCTTTTGGATTTCCGTGTTTACCACATTTAAATGTTCACATTCCACCATATTTCAATATTCACATCCGTTAATTATATTAAATATTTGAATATTTGCCATACCAATATTTAAGAAACTGGGATTATAATAAATAAGCGCAGAAAACATTGGATCCATACTATATTTTTTTAGGATACTAGTGCAGCAATATTTTTTAATTATTGACTCCCAAACCCCGCTAAATAATAACTTTTCTGGAAATTTAAAATTAAGTGAGAAAAATGTAATCATAACCTTTTGGCTTAGGGCACAAATTTGATCACTTAAGACCAATTAGCCAAAAAAATATCTTTGGATTTTGGGGTTCAGATACATGATTAAACACCTGATTTGAAATTTGTGTCAACCACGTTTGATTTAGAATAGCCGTCGTTTCATTTAAGACTAGTCCTAAAATTACCCTTGAACAATTATAAAGATTCCCCCCCACCACCCTACTCAACCTTATCCTTTATCATGTTTTCGTGTATTAGTTTTTAGAAATCAGTTTCGTAGGATGTTATATGAAGATTCATTTTAAAAGAAATTCATAATTCAAAACACTACTAGGTGATACGTAGAAATTCGGCGCATAATCAAAGCATATTTTCTTTAAGAACATTCAACTTACAAATTAAAAAAAAAAAAATCAGTAATTAGTCAGAAGAAGCTCTTTGGGACAACTAATGATTGGCCTATTTCTACTAAATATCCAGAATTTTTATAAAACCTACATCGATCAAGAAAAATCAAGTCATCTTTTAGTTGTCATATATATTGAAAATCAGAGCTGCCGTTTACATTTTTTGGAAAATATGTCTTATTTGCAGGTAACCGTGTATCCAATAAAGCACGCAGTTTACGAGCGGCGCGGCCAAGAAAATGCAAAAATAATCAA